>NW_003805180.1:92284-404888 GCF_000255335.2 Galendromus occidentalis | reverse complement strand
AAAAAAANAAAAAAAAAGAAACATGAAACCGCTCAACGGCTGAATCGAGCAACCTCCCATTCGAGGCTCCGCTAAAACTCCGTTGCAGTCAGTTGTGGAAAGTCTTGAGTCACGGCTTTCTACGAAACTCATTTACATCTTGAATGATAGACTAAATATATAAATATCGACATCATACTCTCTTCCTTCCCGGTTACCGAGAAGCTTAACCCAGAAGAAGGGAAACAAGAGATTAATGATTAGACAATACGACGGAAGTGATGAAACGTAGCCTGATTATGTTCGATGTACATGGACACTTCGCACACGGCCATGGGGGACGAGGCTCTGTCCTAGAGGGAGGAGAGACGCGGTAAGTTTGATGGTTCCGGCGCCGTTATCCTCGAACTTGATGCCGTCAACGAAGCTGAGAGAAGACCATCGTCATACTGGGAATTCCGCCCGACATTGCTCCTGCATGATTCGTGAGCGTCGCGTTTGGGTAGGGATCCCGAATTCTTCACTGACTTCCTCGGTCTTTTGGAACACTGGATTCGTCTATTTTGTGACACCCCGGCGGGTTCATGATGGGGTAAGTCCAATATCTCCCGAACCGAGCGCAGGTGCTTAACGGGACCGTTCCCTTGTGGCGCGGTATCATGCTCCTCGATTATTGGCCCATCATTAGCCCCAGCTGCGGTTTTTCGAAGACACAAACGTCAAAAACTCTATATTAGGAGGAGACTCGACAACGGAACGGACCCAACCGGGGCGCTAAGCCCTGGAACTCGTTCTCGCGAGAAAGCGGCGATCCCACTCGACACGGAACCTGCCTAGAAGATCCCGCCCGCCCCGACGAAATGGAACTATTCGGACGGAGTCAAACCGTTCACTCGCAATTCGCCGAGGTCACCTCCTCGAAGGATGCGATCGATTGAGCCGTCGCTCCCGGGTGTTTTCTGCAGCGTTGTCCCGAATCGATTCCGATTCGCATGCAAGTGAATTGCGATATTCATTGCGTAAGAAGCATGATCTGAAGCATTGCTAAGTTATAGAACTTCTTGTTCGAGAGCAAAGACGAGAGCTACAGGTTGAAGTGATTCTCTGCAGCCACACGACGGGATCCCGAGTCAACATGTGGAGCGGAGGCGCGCCTGTCCGCAGGACGGGAAATCCTGACGGGGAGCGAAAGAGTGCGCCGATTCAGGGCCATAGTCGTCAAGTCTATTCGAGTGCGTGTGTCCGTCCGTTTGAGAGAGAGGCTCCTCAAGCCAGCCAGGACGGCAGTCACTACAGAGCTTTTGTTAGCGACGCGTGTTCTCCTGAACGTTTCGCGGAAATCAGCTGTGTTCTGTCGCTGAAATTCGGGACTTTTCCGCCCATCTCCGACCCACCGCACCGGGGACGAACGTTCGAGACAGTGCGTGATGGCCGCGGACATTGTCGAGAGCGAAGAAGGAAGTCAGGAGGTCAGTTTCGAAGTATTGTTGCTACCCAGGTGACTCGGTTCCTGGACATTTCCTAGGTCGTCACAGAAGGAATGGACAGGGAAACTCCTTGGAAGGCGTCGATGGGCATTGTCGAGCGGGTTCTGGAGGAGGAACGATGCGGTTCCTGATTTCCCGTCGAGTCTCCCTGGTTTCGATCGGATAGGCACCCCAAGAAGTAATCGGTTGGCGATCGCTACGTCAGTCGAAAGGGGCCCCAGCCCGCCTGATTATTCATCGATGTTGTCCTGATGTCTCCAGCGCGTCATGCTATCTAATTCACTTACTGGACGTCACCTCGTTCCTACCGCAAGTTTCCGCGACGATCCGATGATTATAACAATGACGGCGCCATGGGTGGGCTCGTTGCGGACGCGGTGATCCTCAGACAATCAAATGCAGGCGCTCATTTGAGGGGTCGGAGGAACTCGCAGCACCGACCCTTGAGGATTCCTCGCTCCGACTCGTCCCGAAAGTTCTCCAGTAAACATCATGACTAAAAGTTCTGTTCTCGCATCATTCGGCAAGAAGTTTACTCGGTTGTCGAAGAGGCCTTCGAGGCTTTCACTCGGATCCCTTAATCAGGTGTACACGATAGTTCCGCAATAGATCTGAGCGGCCGAAGTTAATCCACGGGAGTTCTCCTTCCCAGACGCCGCAAGAGGCTCATGTTCCCGAAGAGAAAGCCGAGCCCCCTCGAGAGCTGCTCTCGGACGCTCTACGGAAAGACGCGTCGCATCCCGTGTTCGGGAAAGACTTCAAACCCACATTGTGTCTGGAGCTTGGTGGCGACGCCGATGTGAGAAGTTTACTGGAACAAGCTGGTGAGTCCGAGTCCAATCGCATCGCCCGACCATCCGCAGAAGTCGAGGACGAGTACAGAACGTTAACCTCATGCTTTCCGCAGCGCTGAAAACGAATCCCGTCTGCTTCCTGACCCGGCTCGAGGCCTCAGAAACGCTGAAGGGAACGCAACCAGTCCTCTCCGACCGCATCCAGTGTTTCCTGCCGAGACTTTTGAATAAAGTCGACGTCCTAGTTCTTAGTCCCGAGAGCAACGACAAGAATAATCAAATTCTCCCCTTCATCTCTCGACTCCTGGCCCCGAAAGGAAGGTGAGAAACTTTCGTCCCTCATCGCTGACCGGGGATAGTCCCTCAGATGAGTTTTCCAGCGTGGGGACCCCCACCCTGACTCCAGGCCCCGGGCAACCGATCAGAATTATGTCTCTTGACGCGTACCGATTTTCTGTCTTGCAGATACTATTTGCTGCTATCGGCAGACGACAAACCTGTGGAGCTGTGTCGTCAGATGGGCAAGAAAGGCCTCGTATCGAGAGAAGTAATCTCGAAACAGATAGCCCGTGGAGGAACGTTCTCAGTGTTTTGTTTCACCCATAAAAAATGAATAGGTCTGAGGAGCCTTATAGGAAAATGAAGCTGATCCGAGACGTTGTTCGGAGCTTTATTTCGACGGAAGTCCCAGAACGCGTCTCCCGAACTCGAGTCGTCGCCGCGTCCCGTCAGGAAAACGGCCGACTGAGCTTGCCCCATTCAGTCGAAATAACTGTGAGATGCAGCTGATCTCGTTCGACTACTCGATACCTTGTAATTCCTCCAGATATCACACTTTTCGGTGAGCTGAGAGAGAAAGAATCGAATCTACTCGATTTTTAGCGATGACCTGAGCATCCATGTGTATCCTAATCCAGCAGTGAAACTATCATTTAATGGAAGAATCCTTGAGCGGTGGAATCGTCGCTGCTCGAGCTGTATTTAGGACATATTTGGTGAGGGATTCGAGAGCCTCGCTCTCGAACATTGTCCCGCTTGCCCTTGTTGCAGAGGCGAGCGTAGACCTCTCGAGTCCTTCGAGTAGGGCAGTGCTCTGAGATCTACTAGCTCGTTGATAAATATGTACCAATGAAAACTACGAGAAGCAACTTCATTCGGCAGGCTGGATACTCTTCCGAGGGTCGACTATGAGCTGAATCGGAAAAGTTCTAATCCGCTCCGGAAACCTATACAAACATAATATATTTGATTTCCCTCATATCTGCGAATATTTGTCTCGCTACGAAGAGGATTGGGCCTAGTTCATATCGAATAAAGCTGATGCCTTATCTGAGAAGTTTTCTCTGTGAGTATGTGGAAATGCGGCTCGTTCGAGGACGACTGAGCCAATGCAAAGGAGGTACTTCCCGTACTTGGCGTGAAATGCTGAATTCCAAGCACTGTCGACCGCTCAGAGGTGCTTCTCTCTCCTGACTGAAATAAATAGGTGTCTCCGCTCGCTGAAATATCCCGTCAGCACAAGCACTCCTTCGATGAATAGTGGTCTCGCAGGGGGCAAGTTGCTTGGAATCCGGATTCTCCTCGATATCGCAATGAGTCGCTTTCTGCAAGACGAGTCCCCTCTTGCTCAGGAAGGTCCTCGAGCATGATGTGGGAATCCTGGCCCGAGCTAAGCGACGGAACTCTGGACGGAACCAGCTGATTCCCGAAGTGGCATCCCCGCCGCGCCGCTGCTCGGAGTGACGTTCGAAAAACGAAATCGTGGATCAAGCGGCTATTCTATGAGGTTCTGTAGGAATCTGCGTCGATGAAGAGCTCTGACTCCTCGAGGCTGTCCTGAGTGATCTTGCAAGGAGACCCACCATTGCGATGTTTCCTGCCTACGCCGGAGATGAGAGTGAGTTAAAATCAGTAGCTGACGATACAAGTGCATTTTCCTCGTATTCATGCGTTCTAAGTCATTTGGGAAAGGTACGATCGAGTCGGAGACATTCCCAAAACTCAGAGAAGGCCATCGAGTAGGGAAGACACGTTCTCTTGCGTGGAATGTGGGAAAACACACCTGCAGTTCTGAGAGGGAGCCGGTACTGGAGATATCGGATTCCGTATAACACTCATCTCAGATTGAGACTAAGTATGCGGATTGAATTTCAGAAAGTAAATCGAATTTCGGTGTCTCTTGGCTTCAGTGCCCCGACTTCAGGGGTACGGATGGGAGTCCTGGAGCAAAGAGTGAATCGAGGTGAGTGAAGGCGGATGCGAGAAAGTCGACGTTCGAAATGATGTCAGAATCACAAAGCCAGTATGTTGCCGAATTTGAGATCCAATCCTTTTTTAGTGACTCGGACGACGAGCTCGTTCATGCTCTCGAGCGGCAGAGATGCCGTAACACCGATGGACGCGCTCAGAAGCGAGATCGCTCTCCCGGCTCGGACTCGTCGCCTGCTGCTCGGCGGGAACATGGGACGAAACACCACAAAAAACACAAAAAGAAAGATAAGAAGCACAGGAAGGACAAGAAACACAAGAAACAGAGGAAGCGTTCGAGATCTCGCAGCCCAGATGCGTCGTACCTGAAACGTAAATGGGCTTTCCTCGAAGACATAGGTCCAACCAAAATCACCTACATCGTCGATCCCAAGGGCGATCAGAGCAACAAAGCCTTCGAGCAGTTGCCCCACACCTGCGCAGCTGTGTATAAAGTACGGAGGGAATTCCGGCCTCGAAAGAAGACGCGAAGATACTTCAAAGCGAAAATGTCTCCTCCGTCGATGTCCATAGCAGTCAATGAGAAACTGAGAGCTTTGAAAACGACATCTTATATATCTCTTGGAAGCGCATTGCTCGATGAGGACAATGACTCGGAACTACCAAGCTGGCCGAGTCTGATAAAAGAGCACGCGGACCTATCGAATAGATGTCGCAAGGAACCTGGGAACGTCGAGCTCTGGTTGAAACTATGCGAATTTGAGCGAGTTTTCGTGCCGTGCAGCCTAGCTGGAAGCAACATAGATGCACAAGCTCTCCGAAAAGCGATCTTGGAGAAACAATTGAGCGTGGTGAGTGAGGGATCCAATTGAGTTGAGAACTGGGGGAGGGAGAGGGGGGGAAGGTCTGCGGACAATGTTCCTGCGTTGATCTTCGGGAGTTCTGGGGCATCTTCGACACCCGGTCGAGAATCTCCGCGGACCTCTGAATTTCGCGGACCCCTGACTGGGAATTTTTTCAGATGGCGGAGGCCATTTCCAAGAATCCGGTAATCCTCAAGCTCCGTCTCAAGAAATTCGATCTTCTGTGCGCGCTCGATCGTCAGGATGAATTGAGTCGCGAATGGGACGATGTGCTGAGGATGAGCGACTACTCGATCGAGCGCCGAGACCTGAAGAATGAAATGTGGTTGAAATACGCGCAGTATGCCCGAAGCAAATGTGAGTCATCCGGATCGTTGAAGTCGTGCGAGCCCCCATTTCTTGGTCGATTAGAGAAACGAGCTCCATGGGGAATCAAGCAGAAATCTGAGAGAGTCTATGTTTTGCTTCAGTTCGCGTGGTTGCAAAGTTCTCGCTCGAGGATGCGACTGCGGGCTACAGGAGAGCGATCGAAGCCTACCGGAGAACGAGGTCGGACGATATGTTCCTCGTGGATCTCATCGCGGATTACGCCGATTTTTTGGTCGAGTGCGGTCACACTGAGAAAGCGGTCTCGACCTTCCAGGTATGTCCCTGTCGCTGCATTCTGCGTTTTGAATGTTTTCCTCGACGAAATGCTCCCCGTGATTCGAGTGAGAGAATGATTCCCCTCATCCCTAAGGCTCAAAATTCTCAGCGGATCGACTTTCCAGGCGATGCTCGACTTCAATCTCAGTCAGCCGGGCTATTTGTCCACGGAGCGGAACGAGGACGCCCTGAAAAAAATGTTTGAGCTTTTCTGGGAAAGTGGCAGTCCCAGAGTCGGGGAAAACGATCATGTAGGTTGGGCGCTGTCAAACGACAATCCCCACCTCGAGCCGCCCGAGGAGAACAGGAATTTCAAGGATGAAGACGAAATTACCTCGTCCGCTCAGCCACTGAACGTTAAGTGGGCGATGCTCGAATTACATCGACAAAAAACTCAATGGAGACCGGCGAAAATCAACGCAGAAGATGTCGAGCAGATCGTTCTATTCGACGACATCGAGATGTTCCTTTTCCGAACGAGGGATAGACTCTGCATCAGGAAGCTGCTATCCGCATTCATGAGTCATCTGAGTCGCGGCGACAGGAGCTACCTCGGACACGACGAGGGCAGCTCGAAAATGCATCAATTGTTGAAGCTCCCTTTCGCAAAACTCGAGCTCCAAGGACTGAGCACCCTTCTGTACAACTGCTACCGAACGGGCATGGAGTTCCTCCCGGAATTCCCTTGGCCAGAAGAGCTCCTGGATAGACTCCTCGACCTTGCACCCCACTCCGGGGAGAACCTGATCGCTTTGGGAAAGAAAATTCTCCAGGACGGAGAAAATCAGTCGAATATCTTGATCTGGACGAAGTTGCTCCTGCTGCTCGCTTGTTGCGGTCAGAGGGACGAAGCTATATCGAAGGGTGTCAAATTGATGCGCACGCTGTCGGCCAGTCTCAAGAGTTTTCGTGGCGATCCTCTGAACTTCCTTGCGACATTCATTGAAATCCACCTCGACATTCATCACCTCATGACCTCGGAAATCCACGAAAACGTCACCGAAATTCCAGATTTGAAGCCTTTGTTCAGCTTCTGGGGCGCCCTGGTCCAAGGCAGGAGAGCAACCCTTTCCGAAATCGACGAGGGTAATATGGAATTTCTACGAGCCCATCTCAGGAATCAGCGAACTGAATTCTCGATCGAAATCGCGACCTTTTTCGAGCTCACGTCGCGGGGACCGCTCGAAGCTTACTCGTACCTCAGTAGTCAGGCGTCGCATCTGAGCAAAGCCGCCTACCACCGTTTGAACATCCTGTTGCACGTTTTGGTCAACAAACATTTCTCCCCGTCGCTCACCAGCTTGAAATCGACACTGCGATTGGCTTGCACCGAACGACCCACCAAAGAGCATCTCGCGCTTCTTGCGACCCTCGCCTACAAGAATCCACTCGCGTGGAGATCTTGTCCAATACCTCAGGACGACGCCGAAATCTCTTGGTTTTCCATCCTGCTTTTCCATCTCCTACGGAATCAAGAATACGAGGATTGGCAAAAACGAGAGGAGGTCTCGTACTATAGAGCGCCTCTTGGGAGTGTTCGACGGGCTATGAGTCAACTGGGTGAGATCCGCGATCCTCTGTTCTGGCGACTGCAAGCATGGGCGGAAATGCAGGCTGGAGAACGCGACAAAGCTAAAGAACTTCTGCTGCGGGGGCTGCAGACTTGTCCTTGGTCGAAAGCCTTGTTCTTGGACTGCGCTTTGTACTTTGAAGACATGCTCGAACAGATCGTGGATTCTCTCACGGAGAAAGGATTGAGGCTGCGAACGCCAATTGAAGAGATTCAGCTTCTGACGGAGACATCGACGACGGAGCCTGTGTCAAATGAATGACTATTTGTTCTGTATAAATTATATCTTTGTGATGTCGAAATAATTGTACATACATCTCCGTAGAGCTGTTGAGAGCAGGAGAGAAATACAGGGAAGAAGTCGAGCGATCGCAAAGCGTTCTCAATCGGCCAGGATTCCGCCTGTCGCTCATTCACCATCTCTTCGCGAGGCATTGAATCTTTGATTTTTCGCTTCCACTTCAGAGTCATTTCTCCAAGTCAGAACAAAGCTCGGAAGTCAGAATTTGTATGTACATTTTTTTATTACACTGAGCCTTCGACTTAATTTAGTTTTTAATGAAACATTTGCGGTGGTTGCTGTTGCTGCTGTATCCGATTGGCGGACTCAGCCAGAATGTCTTGAATTTCCTTGGCGAATGCCACCTGAGCCCAACCGTTGAGATGAATTGACTGAACGATAACGTGTTGTCCTGGTGAGTGGAATTTTCGGGTTTCGTTGGGAGAACGGGAATCGGTAGGTACTGATGTGAATCTCTGTTCTGCATTGTGCATTCCTGAATCGTCTTCAGACTGTATTCGATCTGATTGCATATACTGAAGAAATCTTCCAGCGCCTTGTCAAGTCTCGACGGCGGAGCTTCGGAAGCGACTCTGACCCCGTTGTCGACGGCTGCCGTATGGTAGATGTTCATGGCCGCAACTCTGACCACATCAGAGAGCGATTCCTTCAGACTATTGACGAGCATCCGGACTCGGGCGAAATGGTCGAATCGTTGTTGAGCTTCCTGCTGAGCTGCGGCTTGGGCAGCTGCCTGGGACGACGGGGGCGGCCCACTCGGATTTTGGATTTGAGCACCTGGACCGGCCATCATCGGCGCGCCAGGACCTGGACCGCCATGACCGGGCGGACCACCCATACCCATGGTGCCCATGTTGTTCATCGGTCCGCCTTGACCCACAGGACCGTTCGGGCCGACAGGGATCACGGGACCGCTCGGACCCACGGTGACTACGGGGCCCATGAGGCCAACGGGTCCCATGTTCCCGCCTGGCCCTACGGATCCCATTTGACCCACAGGTCCGACGTTTCCCGGACCACCCATTGGCGGCATCGGACCGCCCATGCCCCCCTGCATCGGTCCCTGTGCCATCCTCTCTGAAACGGTCGATAATAAATTAGAGCCATTCGTCGCTCAAGGAGTCAGCAGAGAGCGTCGATTGCCTCAAAAAAGTGAGGAGTTCCATCTTCGTTGATGACTCCCTCCATCGGTTCCGATAAGGCTTCAAGAAAGACTCTGCTCGAAAAGAGACTTCAGATCGTCTCAGAGAGAGAGAGGAATTAGCTGGAGCCATCGAATTTCGTTACATAAGAATTCCGCGCATGTCTTAGGCATTGTGCCTCTTTCTCTTCTGCCGATTATCATCCGACTGGATATCCTTTCCGGAGAGCACTTCCTCAGGAGGAGTCAGTATCACAGTTTCTACTCACCGTGCTGCCTTTGTCAATCGGTACCTCTGAACTTCAAGCAAGTACGTTCGGAATCCCGACGTCGGTGGAAGCTCTCCTTGGAGGCTCTCGGTGAGTTTTTCCTTCAGCGCTGGTCTGACGGTGCACACAACGGGCAAAATCGAAGTACTCCGATAGAGCCGACTTCAGTGGAGCAGCAGCGGCCGCCACATCAAGCGCCGCCGCCACCGCCGTCGCAAGAAGAAGAACCCCGGAGCTGTCTGCTTATAGTCTATCAAACAAAAGGCGGGAAACTCGAAAACTTCGCTTTATTTGAATCACTCATCATTTTGGATCAGGCGGCGTGTCTTCTCGTGACCGCTCTGTCGCGAAAACTCCAACGTCAATCATCCGGTATAAGGGGAACTTTGGTTATTGGGTTTTCCTCAACAACGTCAATGGAACATTGGTTGCGGCGGTGGAGGCTGCTGAAGTCGATTCGCAGACTCTGTCAGGATTTCATGGAGTTCTTTGGCGAACGCTATCTGAGATCCAATTGTGGAAAGGAACTGACTGTAGGACATGAACATGTCCTGGTGACCCGGGGGCTCGTATCTATTCGGCTGTACCGGGATGGGTAGGTAGCGTTGCGAGGCTCTCTCTTGCAACACGCACTCCTGGATCGTTTTCAGCGTGAATTCGATCTGATTGCATAGATTGAAAAACTCCTCAAGGGCCTTGTCGAGCCGCTGGGGCGCCGCTTCCGAGGACGCTCGGATTCCGTTGTCCACGGCTGCCGTGTGGTAAATATTCATCGCTGCAACCCGAACCACTTCGGACAGGGATTCTTTGAGACTTCCGACGAGCATCCGCACTCGGGCAACATTGTCGAATCGGAGCTGTATTTCTTGCTGCGCGTTCTGCTGACTAGCTGATTGGCCCTGCGGAGGGCCCTGATTCTGCATGTGGCCTGGTCCTGCCCCAGGATGAGGGGGTAGCACGCCACCGACCGATCCGGGGCTGCCCATGGGCATTGTACCGCCCATGCCTCCGACCATGGCACCTGGCGGCATTCCTGGGGGGGAGGGGAAACGATCCGTCTATTTACCTCTCCTTTTCCGACATTCCGTGGGTGGAGAATGAATCGTGCGAGCGAATGAGAGCTTCCGAATACAGTGTAGGCCCACCATATAAACTCACCTTGAGGCGGTCCCCCCATGGTTTGTCTCATCTGCATGGGCCCTCCGATCTGATTCGACATGCCCATGCCTCCAGGTCCGAGGTTGGCCATCTGTTCCGCAGAGCAGATAGTCAGATTGAGCGAGGAAACTCCATATTTCCACAATGATGTAGAAGACTCCAGAAATATCTACCCCCGTCACTCTCTTTCGATCAAGTCGGGGAAAGTACTGATCAAGCTCTTTCTCCAGAATTCCATTCCTCAATCCTTCGTATATCGATGCAGCCGATTCACGCACTGTCTCTCGGCAAATGCAAAATAATATCTCGTTATCTGTTCTTCAAGCGGAATCTCTTACTTAAAACCCACGAAGTCCCCTCGACCACCTGGACTGGGATCAGCTACCACTGTTCTGTTGACAAATGTGAGCGGTACATGGACACCGTCCGGAAAACAGCAGCTCCTCCTGACTGAGTTGGGAAGAGGCGGAGCTTCTCGAGCGAATGTTTACGAAAAGCGATGGCGCTTGTGATCACAGCGGAGGGAATCGCCGGTGAGACGACGACTGCGTGCTGCTCGCCGCATCGTGTGTCAGAGAAGTACGTTTTCGATTCTTGGGGAGGCAAGAATCTCAGCGTCTGTTTGAGTCCCCGACCTCAAGGCGGGGAAAAGCCTCCGACGTGATCCCTGGAACAGAAGCTCGACCTCGCGCTTGGCAGGGACCGGAATTTCGAGGTGAGTTATTGCGGTCGGGCTTCCGCGCACCGCTTTCTCGAAACTCTCGGAGCATTCAGAGCGTGGATCGGCATTGTGTTTGACACTTCATTCAGTCTTTCCCACTGCTGCGATGGGAATTCCAAGGACGGTCCACGAGAGTTCTCGTGAGAGCTCAATGTTGTCGACGGGGATGGAGCTGTGGAATTCACTTGAGTGAATGAGCCGCTCGGGAGAAATCGAATTATGTCCTGTGCTGAGTATGCACTGAATGAATTCCCGCGGAAAGGTTTTCATGTTCAGACTCAGAATTCATCATGAGATCAGCTGAATGACGAATTGGAGCAACAGATTGGTTCATCGGGGATTCGCGCCAGTGTTGTAAAGCATAGAATTGGGTAACTATTCGGACAATGCTCTAAGTGACCGGAGTTCTTTCCAGATGCTGAAGCAGTTATCCGGGATCTCCAGACAAGTTGGAGCCTTCTCGAGGCTCGACCCCGCACTGGTGCCATCGAGGAGCGTCGCTTCCCAAGCGACTGAGTCCGTAGAAGAATCAGTGCGAGAAGAGACAGAGAAGAAGCCGAAGAAAGCATTGTCGCGAAGGAGAGTGAGTAGAGTTTACCGCTTCCGATAGGAGTCCGAGTTGGATCGGTGAGTCGAGAACCCACTCCGTGGGTAAAGCAATTCATCTTCACTCTGTATTCTGGTTTCAGGCGGAATACGAATCGCCGCGGCGAGACCTCCTATTCGGCATACATCCAGTGGAACTCGCCCTCGCCGAGAAGCGGCGCAAATTCTACAAACTCTTCTTGAAACCGAACCGGGGCTTGTATCGTAACGATAAACTTGAATCGATACACGAATGGGCCGAGAATTTGCGAATCCCGATTCGTTTCAAATGCGTCCAGGAGTTGTCGAGTCTTACGAGGGATGCCGTTCATCAGGGCGTTGTACTGCAGGCATCGAGACTCAAGCACAAGGAATGGTCAGACCAGATGGAGATATTTGGTAAATCGGATGATTCTGGGAGACTGCTGGTTTACATGGATCGAATCATGGATCCGATGAATATGGGCGCGGTTATACGCACCTGTGTATTCCTGGGCGTCGATGCCATACTCGTTCCCAAGATGGAGTCTTGCGCTTTGAGCACAACGGTCTCAAAAGCCTCGAGTGGGGCTCTGGAATGCGCAACCATCTGCACCGTGGAGAGTCCTCTCGAATTCATGACTTTCGTCAAGAAACTCAATTGGGACATCGTAGGATCTGATTCTGATTGTCAGCCGTATAACGAGTTTGAGGTTACGCCAAGGAATCGTCTGTTGATCCTCGGAAACGAGGGTCACGGCGTCAATCAGGATCTTGTCGAGTTTTTCACGGAGACGGTTTCCGTGCCTGGCGTAACGAATCGTGTCGGGTCCCTCAATGTGTCTGTCACGTCGGGGATCCTCCTATCTCATTTCACTAAATTAAAGCAGAAAAAGTGAGATGAGCTCCGAGAATCAGCTCCTACGGGAGCTGCTGCGATAGAGGACGATTGTACATGAGGTTGTGTCGAGGGTCTGGACCAAGTCCGAATGTTGTAAAATAAAACGGCAAAACATTCAGATTTTTTCTTTCTCTTCATTGTCTCGACAGAAAAACGTTCCCGAAATTCACAGGGCCATAGGATCACGCTTTAACATTCTTGATATTTATTCCTTCTTCTAATTATCAATTTGTCCCGCATCACCTGCGACAGCCCCACGGCTCACAATGCGGCGAAGCATTTGAGTCGACTCCGGGGAATTTTTCTTGATTGCCAAGTGTCCGAGTTTTCGCTCAGTGAAGTGGTCGACCGAATTCTCGTTTGCTTACACGAGCAGTGCGTGGACGCTACCGTCGTTCTTCGCGATCAATCAAACAAATAAATACAGGCTAATAAAGCGAACGCGTAAATCTTGAAGAGCCGAGCGCCTCGCGCCGTTCGTTTCCGTTCGTTTATGATACAACTATGAACAAGTGTGGTGAGATCCGATCGTTTAGCAGTCGAGGAAGTTAGCAGCCATCAGAAGTTCCAGGGCGATCTCGGGTGCAATCGGAAACTCGGGGATTTCCGTCGAGGAGTTTGTGTAGCGCACCTTGTACGTGAAGTATTGACAGACCTTCTGCAGGACATGGGACGGAATTTCACGGAAATTGACTTCATTGGTTTCATTCTCGGAAAACTGTCCCGGCCCCGACAACATGGCGCGGATAGTTCCGGATGTGAGAGCATGAGACCGTTTGATGATGAACTCGTGTCCGTCCGACGAGATGAGTTTCACATACATCGCGTCAGGGCCCTCACAGCCTCCGTACGTCTCTTTCTTGTCCCCCGACATTCTCGTTAGTCTCTGGAAGAGGAATATCGGTGTGAAGGTTAAAATACAGGGATAAATTCCGGTGCCTTCTACTCATTTGATCCTGTGAGGTCACCATCGGAGCGGCGTTACAGCCATGGAGTGACTTCAACTTTATGCAGATATAAACCATCCACGTGAGATTTCGATTCGCTTCCATGGAGGCAGATGATCGTCGGCGTCGTTCGGGACCGTTCCCTGCAGGAATACTGCTGCCTATCCAGCAATCTCCACCGAAATTCGAAGTTGAGCTGACTTGAAACACGAGCCCCAATGATATCTAGCTGGACATCCCCGAAGTTTCGAAGAACAACATCGCCGACATCACTATCCTGCCGTGTTGAGCTCATTCGCTCCGGGGAAAATATAACCGTAGGTTTCATGGAGCTACGGATATTGGTTTGCCTGATGTCTCCCAGGTCGAGAATAGACGAAATAGGGACTGATCGGTCAGAGATCCGGCGATACTGTTTGAGCGCCAGATGAAGGTTCGGAACGAATCAATACAGGGTTCGATCTTTCAGAGGAATTCGGGGAATCGAAAAATTACGACGAGCGATTTTTCCGGCCTCAATGCGGGAGTATTCACCAGGCCCGGAGACTGGCAATCTGCAAGTCACTTGCCGAGCCACTGACGAGGCGCCTCGAATGTGCAGTGTTTCCTCCTCGATGAGTGAAAACCCGTCCGCAGCCGATTCGAGCTCGACAATGTCCGTCCCCGCTCCTCGATAGCATTGGTGCGACTCGGAAACGTCACGACAAATCCACGAAGCTTGACTGGGTTCTCACCTGATCTCGCTAGCACGCTTTTCGAAGGTGAGCCAAGTCCAGAGTCCGATTCAACCTAAACAGTGTACACGACCGAAGGGCTTCTTCCGCTGCCACTACCACCCGGGCAAGGAGAGGGAGACGCCGATGTTTAGGTTGTTCCGTCAATTAGGATGATTGGAAAGGTTCCGCGCAAGCGTTGCATCGAGATGTCCTAGGATCGTCGCCGGCGGGGAAGGGTTTTCTGGCGCTATTGGCAAGTACGAATAAGGGATCTTCGAGAGGATTCGTTGTCCCCGAATGACGATCAGGAGCCAATCGCTCCAGATTGTTTCAAAGCCAGATGTAGAGCCAGCTTAAACGACGGAAGTCCACGGTGCGCGTGCTCCTTCAATCGTTCCCTCTTCTCCGGCTCCCGGGCCGAGATTTCTCGATTCATTTGGGACCGGGGAAAGCTTCGGAGTTAGCGTGAGTCAAAGCTTGAGTTCATGTTCGAATAGTCGAATCCTTCGTCACGTTTGCAATAGCATTTCTGAACGCCTCTGCTGATTTTAATTGCAGATGCTGCGCACCCTGTGCCATATCGAACGTTTTCTTCAAAAGGAAGCTGTGCTTGCTCGGACTCAAGTTCGTCTATTCCGGAGCGATCTTCCTCGGTTTCGGAAACCTCGATGGATGCCACGCGCTCCCTCAAAGCTCTTCGAATTGCCGAAACATCCCGTAATCAGTGAAGAGGAAAAACTGCAGTACGAGGCACTTGTCAAGAACTACGATGCGGAAATCCGTGCTATTCAGTAAGTTTCAGTAGATCGGTGCTTCCATTCGGGAGGGGGTAGTGGGGGAGAGGGGACAGAGTGAATATTACGGAGATCTCCGATGCGAAGGAGAATACGTGACCCTTCTCATGGGGAAAAAATTGAGAGTCGGATTTTCCCCCGCAGGAACTTCTTCCGGGACGAGCAGGCTCGAACCGAGGCAGAGAAAGGCAAGTTCTCTGAGACAACGATACACGAAGAGGAGATTTTCGAAGCGCAGCTGAAAGCTGTCGAGCAGGAGAACATGGAAATCGCCGAGAGAAGAAAGATCGAGCATGAGAAAGCGTTCCACGAAAGGATGGCCTTGCTGCTGGAAGAGAAGAGGGTAGCCGAAGAGAACGAGCAGCGGCGAATCGAAGAAGCTCGCCAGCTCCTCAGCAAGGAAATGGTGAGTTCCGACTTCAGGTCGAAACGTACGAAATATTTGAGAAGTTTCACGTCGCGGTCGGGAATCCTGTGAGCTCCGGTCGACCAGCCGTCAATTGCCAAGCAAATGACAAATGGACTTTTCTTTCAGGAGAACTTCAAAAACATCACCCTAGAGACATTGGACGAAGCCATAGAGAGAGCTCTCGACAACCAGTCAACATACGACTTCGCCCTTTCAGCCACCGGGGAAATTCTTCGGCCGAAATCGGAAAAGCGCGCAGGGTAGGAAATAGCCAGTGGTGTAGATTTTGGTTGCAAGAATAAAAAATTGAGCTACCGTGAGAAGAGTTTCATGGATGTCTTCCCGAAAGCCTCTACAAGACCTGCCTGAATCACTGCCGATAACAGCGAACTGAGCGGGGCATAGGTCAAACTTCAGGAGCGCACTGTAAGCTAACTGAAACAGGAAGCGGAACGAAGTTCTCGGATGAGGAAATATCCGCTCGGCCTATTCTCACAGTACTCAATCCAGATACCGAGGGACGCTGTCGATGATCCGCGTAACCTCCCGGTCGCGAGGCCTCATCGTCAAAAGTTTTTTCTCCACGTCGGCGACGGCAGAAGCTCGCAAGACCTCCCGAAACAAGACAATTATTTCCCCTGATCGGGGCTCTGTGGCCTGACGGCGAATTTGGGCCCGTCTTCGCGAATCGCAAGGAGCACCAATCAGGCTGTGATAGCATTGTCTAAACCATCCACGAAACCCCGCAGGCTTGTTTGCTGGATTAGAAGTCGCGTCTGGGTCTGGGGCCTGAGGAGGAGGGTGCGTTTCCAAGCTCAAACTCTACGAGAAAAGCCAGCCGGGCAATTTTTTGAAGGTCCGTGCCAGCAGAGAAGACTCCAGTCAGATTCCCAGTGTTGGGGTCCGAGCCGAATTAAGAGTATTAGGATTACTTCTTTAGCCTCCTAGAAGCAGAGGACACAATATTTCAACTCATGCCTGGAGATGTCGGATGTTCCCTCGTAGTCGAGACGAGTCGAAAAACGTGACTTTCTCCCTCCTTAAGGTGAGAGGATCTCTGAAGCGAGAATGAATAGGCTCATTTCAGAACGAAGCTCGAAATCAAAATGGGGTGTGTCCGTGCCCGGCTCCGAGCCATCTCGATCTTCTCCTTGTCCTGGGAAGATCCTGACGATGTTCTGGGGCGATGAGCTCACTGGGTCAGGATACTGCCAAGCTTCGAGTCCGCTTTGTGCCTGGTGGTTACCCGAGGCAACGTGATCGGCCACCCCAACCGTGGAGCAGTTCCTCGCGAGGCGTGCCTCCCGACCGGAATTCGAATCTTTCGCGCCATGCCTAAAGCTTCCACAGATCATGTTGGCAGGCTTCCATGTCGCCGCTGCCAAGAGCAACCGGGCAGGTAGCGACATCTGCCGGCCGCCGTCCGAAGCTCTTCTGTTGTGGATACACCACCGCCGCGCCGTCGCCTCAACTGAAGCGAGTGCTGCTCCCGGTGACAGAGAGGGGTAGTGCTTTGGTATCTGTCGGTTGTTTGGCACAGGCTTGGAGGAAGCCGCCGCTGGTGCGTCGTTGAAGCGATCGTTTTGGTTGTGGAGTGCGTGTTCGCCCGCTCTACCGCTAGCTCACTGGCTCTCAGTCACTAGTCGGCTTGGTGTGTGTTGTTGTTACTGCTAGTTCTCTCCTAGCGTCCGTTCGAGAGAGGGTTCGTTTCGGTGGCGGCCGGCTTCTCTCGGCGACGACGACAGTACTCAGAAGCCGTTCCAATTCAGAATTGACGAACGAGCCGCTTTTTTCCCGGAGGGAATTCTCGAGTCCCGCTCCCAGAGCCACAGGTTGTCCTCCTTCGTGTCGGAGTCGTCGCCGTCGCTTGTCTACCGGGAGCTATCGAGGAAGTTTCTTGTGCTCGACTCGATGTGATCTGTGTCGAGGATCTCGTGAAGGTTCAATAGTATGGGTGGATGAATGTGCTTCATCGTGGATATTGCTTCAAAGAAATCACCGGATGAAGAGGCACATGCGACCGCTCCTCGTGAATGAGTTTTGTTTGGAAGGGAGCACCGGGAAGAACGGGACTGTGTGTTTCTGAAAGTGCGAACTTTCGTATGTGGCCTAGGATATGGAAACGTTGTGTCTTTGGATTTTTGGGCTCTTGCTAGCCAACGCCGTTGCAGGTGAGTTCAGGGGCATCGTAAATTCTTCAAGTAAATCCGAGGATCGGGAACGCCGAATAGAAGTATGCGACGCGCTCGACACTACTTTTCCGATCGGCTCTGTCGGGTATCCCGTGAGAGAAAATATCTCCGTCAGCATTCGGATGTCGCGGCATAGAAATGAAATGGATCCTCCAAATATATGTATGAGAGTAGTAGGACAGCGATCCCTCGAGTAATCGAGTTCCTCGTTCGGTTACTTTAGAACTTCGAAGATACTTCCAAGTAATAACGTTCCGTGTGACCGTTGGGTCAAGATGAACGGTTCAACTAGCTGAACTAGATTCTCAGTTTCTTTTGTTCGCTTGGCGCAGTCACTCCGCGAGATGCTGTCGGCACCATAACGATTCTCTGGTCGCTTGGATGCGGCCGTTAAGAGTTTAGCGTGGATCATTAATGTTCCGGGATTTCACGCCCGACATCTGATCTCTTGATGAGAATTAAATCAATTATTGGTGATTGCTTCGGTACCGCTTCTCGTCTTGGCTCACACAGCGAATCGATTCGCGAAAGCGATCCCGCCAGAACGACGTTCGCGCAACCCGAGCCGAAACTCTGAAGGCCTTTTGCATTTCCGCCAGGAGGCCGCAAGAGGTGTCTGGCCTTTTTCTCAGCGAGAGCAATACTCTCCAGGTCTCCTCGTAGTTTTCGACCGAAATGCTCGATGCATCTGCCCTGTACTTCTGTTCGCCGAGCAGCTCCCCCCCACTACCCGCGGACAATGCCTTCAGGTTGTGTAGAGCCTCTGGTGTTATCGAAGACTGTCGAACAGGTTGAAAACGCTCAGTGGGCCCGATATAGAGCTGCGAGCAAGGGAACTAACGAACGAATTCGCCGGTTATCCGCTCACCCTGTGGGCTGGAGGCCGTAAAATACGATTCACGATCATACGCATGGGACGAATGCATTCTGTATTCCGTTGACGCTCGTGGCTACGTAGCTTCTGAGTGAGTGAGTCGATGCATTCTTCATGCCACTGGAATGAATCGAGATGATATTTTTTCGCTCATGCATCTCGCATCGAGGGCTGCGTTCGTTCCTGAAGTGGTCGCCTTCCCCATTCCGCGGGACTCTTGTCGGTCGTTTCTTTGTCGCGATATGAGAGCACCTACTGAGAGAGATCGGGGGGAATCTTCTTACAATTAGACAGAAGACTTATTCCGACTCATTCCTCTGGACAATAAAGCTCGGTATAGGCGCTACTCCACGGGTAGGCTTGCGGACGAAGTTCGATTTCGGTACTGAAACCCCGAAAGTTCATTCATGTCTTAATTGGACGAGTCGAAGACTTCGCTGCGAATCGCAAAAGGCGTCGAGCGAGCCTATTGTCGATGGGACTGAACGAGCGATCGATTCCGATAGGCGAAAGGCTCCTCGTCTCCGTGAGAAAGAAACGATTTTCGTTGATTCCTGGCGATTTTCGTTGATTTTCGATCGTGCTTGTATACCCGGGAGCGACTTCGGAATTTTAATGTTTTTGCTTCGCGAAAAATCAGCGAAACTCTTTGTCCCTCTCTTTTGAGTCTCGGATCCCGCTCGGTCCAATCACAAATTCCACCAGCCACGATTCCGGTCGCACGGAGCCGAGGAATATTGCGACTTCCGAGAAATGCGATCGCTTACTCAGAATTCATTTCTGTCCCCGATTTCGAGATCTGTCGCCCACGCTTAGCGTTCTCCGCTCTTTGTTGAATGCGATCGTAGCTTTGGATGTGTTTGCAAAAGAATTTTCCAAGGGAGAAAGGAATATAATGCACCGAAAATAATAAACATTTTTCTTTCGGCGCTCGCCTTACGTCCGAAGTTCAAACACCTTGAGTGGAAAATGAGGTTCTGGTCTGGGACGCGGCGGTCGGCAGTTGTCACATGCCGGCTTCCCGAGACTTCGTTCGTTGGCTCATCCGCTCGCTCCCTGCAGTCAGACTTGCGCTCTTATGATCCTGATGATTTAGATGATGACAATGATGATGATTATTCTTGGCCGCGGAACCCCGGCTCCCGCTCCTCGAACGATGATGTAACCGAGGCACGTATTGTCAGACGGTGTTCTATGCCATGCGACGGATCGGTGGTGGGTTGGTTATTCTCTCGACTGGTGGCACAGAAAGTTTGAGCTCAGCCGGGGAAGTTTCGAGTCGCCCTCTGGCGCTGCCTGATTCATTTACTTTTCGGCTTTCGACGTTCAGTCATCGCTTAGGCAAAGCCTCGGCAACGACGTGATGATGACGTCGGCGCTTCTGCCGCAGAGCTCGGGACGCGGCCGTTGCTCACAAAAGGAATGGAAATTCAAACCTTACCGCCAACGGTTTGCAAGTCGCTCCTATCTGGTCGGAATTTTCCAAATTATTGCCGGAGCGGTGACGGAATACGGCTTTCGGACTCATAGGACGTTTTTTCTCCCTTTTCCTATCCCCCCTTACCAGACTGGTGTCTCCAGTCACCACTTGACAGACGATCTCGATCGATCGAACGATCTTCGTCTTCCGCGGGTATCGGGTGACTTTCTCGTCAAAATCGGTCGAGCTCCTTCAGCCAGCCAACTCACGGCAGAACCCCTCCGGTTTTCTGGAGGATCTGACTGCGAGAGCGGCTCACAATGCACAATTACAACGGTTCCATCGGCGACGGCGACGACGAATCCCGTAGAACCTGAGCGTGCGACCGAACGATCACTGAATCAGTGAATCCGGAGGCGTCGGCGACGGAAGATCCAGAACAAATGCGTTCGGGTCGTTCTTTTCTGCTTGATTCTTTCTTTCCGTTTTCGAATAACAGTCGTCAAGTATTTCGGGCACTTCTCTCGGCCATTGTTGTATGGGAGAGTGAGGCTACGCTCTTCTCTCAACAGCCCACAGGGGAAATCGAACGATTGATTTGAAAAAAAGCGAACATCGAGCTGAGGAGCTTTATGAGCGACGCTCCGTGACTCATTGCCCGAATCCGCTCCCGAATGCCTGCCTCGGTCGAAACTGATCTGCGGGACAAGCGCCAGAAGGTCGGATCTTTGTTTTCCCTTTGATGGAAGAAGTATCATTCTATGCTAGCGCTGGCAGAATGCCGACTTCCGTCGTTCCAAACTTGATGAGCCCAGGTACCGCGTAGGGCGCGGGCTTCGACAGAGGAAAATCCGTTCTCGCATTTCCTATCCTTTCCAGCTCGTCTATGATCGCCGACTCGTTCATGACGAGAGTGCCTGAAATTCGGACTGAATTCAGGCCGTCCTCATACGTCACTGACCTGATTCCTTGGGCTCCTTTTCATACCGGAATACGTACGATCGGAATCCACTCTCATATGCAATGCATACGGCATACGGCCATTCATCGGTTCTGCATAACTCGCGGTGCGGTCGAGACGAGGGTATACCGCATGAGCGGAGCTGTGCAACATACGATCGGGCGTGACATGGATAGGGTCGTTAGAGTCTGTGGCTTCCGATCGATTAGATGATTGGTAGGGCCGTGTGGCTTGTGACGAATATATTTACGAGCTCCATAGGTACGAGCGAGTCTTGGATACTAGGACATGGGGTTTGCGTGATTGGGACCATCTAGAACGACTAGTCCGAAACTCTGTTGCGTGCGCGAGTTATGACCGAGATCAAAATGTTTGGCTCGCGAGATTGCGAAAATTCGAGGGGAAGGACATCGCGGAATTACGGAAGATCGGGAGTGCCCGAGCAATCGGGAAGAGCATCTTGATTGCATCCTCTCTGGGACGAAGGATCGCATCGGAGGACCCGCCGGAGTTCCGTCACTTGAGCCCAACTAGGGATCTTGGACGGGTCACTCCACCGGTCGGCGGACGAGGGTCATTCCGAATCGCTGGGGCGAAGTTTCAATGGAGGCGAAGAACTCCCTGGTTCTGGGCGAGGGTGGATTTCCAAGATGCGCGAAAATTGAATTTTGGAATTATAGAAGACCACGGTGAATTCCCATCTATTCGATCATACGCCCACATGATCACACGCTGACGCCCAGACTCCGAAAACAATTCTGAGATGTTCAGCGTGATCAAAAACGCGGGTGGATTCTCGAGTCCAGGGAAAGATTTTCAGGAGATGGACGTTTCGAAAATTGTAGTTCTCTTTGCCCTGTACTCTCGTAGTGATCGAAATTCCCCGTCGCTGTCAAACCAAGCAAGCCACTCGCTGACTACTTGAAGAGCGTCTTGTCTTTCGGGATGTGAGCGTGACCAATCTTCTATTGGTCGCGGTCGGGGCGTGCCAACGGCGTGTTATTTTTGTGTGAGTTCACGGACGACGTGATGCTCTGATACTCACTATAGCGAATCCATGCTCAAATAATCTGCGGTTTTCCTATTTGTTTTCGATGTACCGAAATAACACCGGCTCAGTCGAGATGTCTTCCAATCGGCCTGACCAAGGTACGGGAATCGATCGAGAATCCTCCGCCAATCGAGGAGACGAGTTTTTGAATTTTTCCCCTCCGTAGATATTCTGCCGAGAAGCGACCGTCTCGCGCTCGAACGCGAGCGGAAACGAACGTCGGCGATCGACCCCAATCGCCGTGACGTGGTTTACCACCGACACCTTCCAGCGGGTCGCTTCTGGTGTTCCCACGGACTTAATTGGGCAGTCTCCATCCAATTCTTTCGGGCCGTTTCGCTTTTCGGGACGTCTTCTGGACGGACGGACAGACGATCGTCTTGCCCGATAGACGGAACAAGACACCAGCGGACAAAAAGACGGACGAATAGTGAGACACGTCGTCTGGTGCACCGACTGACAAATCAAGCAAACCGACTACAGAAACGGTCGTCGATCGATAGCGTCTCCATCCTCATACAAAGGAGCGATTGTTCGGAGACGAGTCTGCACGCACCGTTGAGACATCCAACAAACCCAGATCCGCCTCCAACATACTCTTCATTGCAGCGCGACAAACTCGACGCACAATCGAAGCAAGCCGAGTTTGATGTCGCGTTGGTACCGTTTCGGTGGTAAGTGACTCTCCGGCCTTCGGTCCGTCCGTCGGTGGGTCTCAAGCGCGAGTCAATTACCCCGGCTCTTTAGAACGACTAACGACGTCTGTGACGGGCCGAACCATCGAGTGAGCGAATGACCGATGAGAAAGAGAACCGAGATCCGCCGATTCGGTGCTTGTCTCAAATTTTTCTCTTCTTCAAAAAGCCTGCATCGCACTCTCATCACGACGACGATCCGCCCCACGCCCGTATATCACCTCCCACGTGGTCGCTCGTGAATTGACTACTTACGATGTGAGAATCGCCCGTTGCAAAATCATATCCGATCACAGAGTTCGCCTGGACGACCATCGTTCCTCCGCGCTCATGGGACCGGCGGGATCGCTGCGTTCACTCATACGAGAATAACTCATTCCCCAGTGATTGTGCCCGAAAGTAGAAATCGGTCCGTACGGCCAGACCTCCCCCTCCTCCCGCCCATGATGCTTTGTCTATTCAGAGAAGAGCACGTGTGATTCTCTGAGGAGTGACGAACCAAATGTCCTCATTCAGCCATATGTCTTCTCAACGATCGACGCTCCTGTACTGCGGCTGGATCTGGAAACAAGATGATGACGCCGCCGTAGCAGGCATTTTCTTCATTCATGTGGTTGCTGTCGCGTCTATCCTGCAGCGGTCGCATCCGCCGCGGTTGTCGTTGCGGCCGAGGCGAAGACCCATTCCTCCCTGCTGCGAACACTTCTTCGTATTGAGAGGTCTGGTCAAGTTTGGCGGCTCATTTGACTCGGAAGGGGATGAGACCGGAGCCAGAACGTCTTCACGTGTTTCTCCTTTTTCTGGCCGTTGGGTGTTCTGGTAGCAGAACGCGAAACGAAATTCTGGCGCTGGGGCTGAGGTATTTTTTTTACGACGACGACGGTGACATCTCCCGCCGCTAAAACACGAGCCGCACGCCCCACCAAGTTCAAGAACAGTGAGTGAGTATCTCGACGAGGCAAGGCAGGAGAAAAAAATATATAAACTGGCTCAGTTGGTATGAGTTCGGGTAAACTGAGATAGGGGCCGATTTGGGATGTGAATGATCGCTTGTGCTCTCGATGCCTTCGTGTCGATCAATCCTCATTAGTTCGCCTCCGTGTACATGTTGCTAAAGACGCTTCGCCGCTAACCCGTTGCTGATTCTAACGGCGAGCATTTTTTCTACATCGGCGAAAACGATAGAGCTCGTCTTCCGACGGGCATCCGGGATAATTGACAAGCGGCGTTGGCAAGTATCTCGCTCTATCCGATCTGCTCCCCATCGTACCGGCTCCGAAGGACAAGTTCGCTCGGACTACGGATTCCAATCTCCGTCTTCTCAATTTTACGGACAGTGATCCTTCTAGGCTCTAGAGGTTTCTCCGTTAGCATCCGAAGATACCGGAGAATATCTCCAGAGGAGCGGGCGCGAGCTTTGGGAATTTCGATGCCGGACCGCTCGGCGAGAACTCCTCGTGATTCCGCAGGTGTTCTTGGAAAAGATCCGCAATGAAGAGGGATCTGGTCCGATAGAACTAGATTCTCTTATCGCCCGGCGCCTTCTGGGATTCCGGACTTTATCGTTGTCCGCGAACAGGATTCTCCGAATTATCTCTGGATGGGATCAACGAACTCCTTTTGCCGGCTCAAGCGCTGAACCCTCAGGTATCGTCGAATTTCGTGAAAAGCCTTAGGTGTGCGAGTCGGGGCGCCCGCGGCACTCAACGACCCCCTGAGCGCTTCTTCCGCTGGCCGGGTATTCGAACGGAGGCTCTTTCCAAACTTCCAGGGGTTCTGGCTCAATTTGAGGATTTATGATATTTCTCCACGCGACGACTTCCTCTATCGGGCTCATGGAGTAACAGTTTTTCCCGTATTCTATTCAGATCCGTCTAATGCCTGAATGACCGTTTATTTGAGAAGCGCACCCATTCTAAAGGTGTGAAGAGCTTCGGAGGAAGGCACGAGAGTTTTAAAAAAGAAAACATCGGATCGCTTCAGCAAAGAATGCATGAGAAAATGTTCTCAATTGCTTTTGTTCGGAGCGTCTGATAGGAGTCGTCGTCACGACTCAACTTTGACCCGACTTCACTTCTCGCTTTTCTCATTTCCGAATGCAAAACTAAGGCCCGGTCTGGAGAGATTAGACAAGCGACGAATCAGGGAAGTTCTGAGCTGCGGTCCAGAATGGAGACGCGTTTGGCAAAACTTGCTCCATGAGATATCATCTGAATGCCGCGCGAAAACGCAACACGAGAAATGCGGGACGAATTCGTCAAAAGGTCGAACGATGCCTCCTCCGCGCCACGCGAGGGCAACGGATAGCCCTCGTCGAAGGTCTACCCACCTTAAGTATTACAGTCTTTCAAAACTTATTTGGTCATGAGCGAGTGGTGAAGGGAAGCTCACTTCTTCTGACTAGGCCGTTCGGAGTAAACAGTTTCAGCCGCCTGAGAGAGCCCTTAGTCGATGCTGATTCTCGATGTCGGACCCGACGGGCAGACAGACGCAGTGATGTTTCGTGGGATTATTTATTGGGAATCTCTACGCTCCGAGCGACTATATGCAGCGAACAACGAACCTTTGATTATATTAATTGTGCGTCTGTATACACCAGAGCGGATCATGCCGCGCGATCTGCCAACCGAAAGCCGGCTATGAACAGAGCTTTGTTGACGAGAGATGATTTTATTGGAGAACCGCGGTCTGCACTGCCGGTGGTGCCAGATGGTCCGAGTGTAGATGTGGTGCCGATGGAAATCCTGTGTGAAAAAAAAAACTGGTTAACTCCCTCTATTCTCCCACCCAGGCGCTTTCAGAATTTTGGACGAGGGTGGCTCTCGCCTGAGTAAGCGAACTTCGTTTCACGATTCTGACAGAACGGGTTCCGATGCTTTCGACCGAGCGGTTTTTAGCCACCGACGAAAAATTTCGTTTTCGCTTCGAACCGAAGGTCAAACTATCTGTCAAGACTGGAAAGCTTCATTCATCGGAGTCCCGCGAGGAACTCATGAGTCATGGGTCTCGTACTGAGCTGATATTTCTGAATTTCTTCGGGGTCGCCCGTTCTTTCGCCGGGCTTCAACGGCACCGCTAAGCGAGCGACCAGGAAGGAAAAGGGTCAAGTTGTGTGTGTTTTTGTGTGTTTCCGAGCAAATCGTTACGTGTGCGGAGGAAAAAAACAGGGAGGAGCTCCCACGCTTCGGGGAGTTTTTTTTTTCTCATTCACTGACCGCAGGTACAGAGTTCCAATGCAGTCGAAAATGCAAACGAGTTCGGACTCGAGTCCTCCTTGACGTTTCGTAAGAGAATCGCACCGAAAGCCTGTTGCTCGGAATGAGTCAAAATGACTCTGCGACTGACGCGCGGAATGACCTCCGAGAAGCGATTCCGCACCCAGACGGGGTTCCGCATCGAATATCTGAATAGATCGCACTTAGCGCTTCTTGGTCAAATCCAATACGCCGCTCATACAATCCGCTTCCGAGCCTCGGATACCGCTGGATCGGAAGTTTCACTGCGCTGCGAAGACCAAACCTACGAATTATTGGAAGCGAGAATCCTGCTATTGAGTCCCAGCCCCGGTACGATTGTGGTGTCCCGGGCAAGAAAACCGTCGTGGAGTTTCACTTTCGATCATTGATGTCGGAAACGGTTGAATGGATCACGCCAAACACTATTGTGGATACATCGCTCTATGCGGCGCGGCTTTGGAAGACCACACGAAACCGGTGGAGCGAAATTTGCGACTGACTGAAACATTCCGTGGTTTGGATTTGTTTTGACTTGCACGCGAGCAAGAGGTTGTCGAGACGAACAGATGACGGTACCGCATATCGCTTCGTTTCGTTCTCGGCATCGAAGCGTTTTCCTTCGAGAAGAGGAAGCTCTTGAATATTTTCGGCGACAGACCACACCCGAGGGCCCTGTTGCTGTAGCTGCGATGCCGTCCTTATTGGACAGCGATGCTCGTTTGCTCCTCTTCATTCCGAGTGTTCCTCGTGGCCATATTTTCTGCTCCTTGCTCTTTCCACTGGAGATAGTTTCTACTGACGCCTGTCGTAGCTCTTAGTCTGGTTGCTGGCGCTGGTACTGGAGTCTAGTTGCTGGTGTTGTCGACGCTGGCGGACAGTGCTGGAGATGCGCGGCCATGCATGGCGAGCGAGCAGGCACAGGCCCCCCAGCGCGGGGTGTGGTGTCTGCGGCACCGCATATGGATGCGCACAACTCGCTCACCTCTGTCATTCGGCAAGGTAGAGCGGCGTTGATGATGTGTCAACGAGCATTCCTTGACATTCCGTCTGGTAGCGACACTTTCGGCCTCTTGGAAGAGATGGCCGCCTGGGAGAAGGTCGTTTCCGAAAACTCTTTCGGGTACCTCTTGGCGGAACTGCCATTCCTCCCGGGGATCATTCAGCGTAATGAATGATGATAATTAATCGTTATCATTAGCGATTCGATTCGAAAATATGCGCTTGATTCCCGGGCCGTGAGATATAGCCCCTGATCTGAACGCGGCGCCTGGTGTATGTTGACGACTCTGATCAGGTTCCGAGGAAAGCTCTTCGAGTTTCGCCGTGTGTATAAGCTTTATGTTTTCTATTTGTTGATAGTGACTCTCCGAGAGCATTGTTTAGCGGGCAACTGGGGACTGCCTATGACGACGGACCTGCACAGAGTCGTTTACTCGTCAAAACATACAACAAGTCACTCTATATTTAGAGAAAAGTCAGTTTTACGCTAAGCATCACTATCGGGCCTCCTCTAGGACCGGGGAGCGTGTCGAACACTGTCCGGGTGGTCTACGTCGGGGTTGGTTTAACGGAATTCACCTCTACGTCGAGTCATTTTACAAGGGATATATATTTAACGGAGATGAGATCCGATTCCGAGATACTGCGAACGGTATCCATCGGTCAAACAAAAAAAAAGAAAATGACCCGGAGCCGCGTTTCTCCGAATTTCTTCTGTCGGTGCCGTCGGCACTTCCTAATGGTCCACTCCGAAAACACTCTGCTAGATCGTTTATTGTTTCTGATTCATTCGAAATTTCGAATTCCCCCCGCTTGTTGTCGCGATAATGGTGCGCGCTCGGAGACAATCCTCGTTCTGCGAGTACTTTCGAGCAGAATTGTTTGTCTTGCGGATTTGAGGAATGGAAATGGTTCTCGAACTTCTCCCTGGGGAGCAGTTGTTGCCGAAAGCCTCCCTAGCCGTGAGAACTGGAATTTTTTCCCCGACGCCGGGCCGCCTGTCCAGTGTTGTTGGGGAATCATCTGCTCGGAATTGAGAGTCGACTTAAACTCACCCACTAAGTTAGTTTTTATCGTGAGCATCAACGTTTGTGTCGGCGAATGAATCGAGATGCGGGATCTGAGTGAGGCGCACGGAGTAGCATTCGAATTTGAAAGATGTGAGCGACTGTATTTCGTCGTCCCATCGCTCGCTCGGACTTCTGGCTCCGATGCGATTTCGAAAATGCGCGCTCCCGTCGCTCTAATGACTGGCTTTGAAGCCTGAGTCCAGTCAGTCCTTCATACTGTCGCAGACGAGTGCTCGTCTGTGACGCTCGCCTCGGTGGCGGCTGAGGGGCCCTCTCAGTTCCCCGCGTTGGCACCTCAACATTAACTTGTTAGAAGACGAAATAAGAGGGGGAACTTTTTACGATATTTGTCTCCCAGCGGCAATCTTCTTGTCTCGGGAGGATCGAGGTGCGAAATATTGACAAGGAATTCGGATTTTTATTGCCGTTAATTTACCAATAAATCTTCCCCGGAGCCGAAAGGTGGACTTTGCGATTTTTTTCTTGTAATTCATCCAATTTGCGGTCTCTCCTGGGAATGGGCTCAACTTGCCTTCGTTCATAAAGTCCATATTTTGGAACAATAGATCCTGTTCCTTGTAAAATCGATTGATCACGGCCGCGGTCTTACGAGTTCGACAGGGGGGAAATCGCCTCAAGTCCCGAAATAAATGGCTATCGGAAAGGATGGATTGCTCCTGCCGCCAGCGGATTTCTTCCGGGGATGGGTTCGGCTTTCGTTGATGGAATAGTTCCACCACTTATCCGAGAATTCGATTCTGAATTTCTCGGAGTCAAGAATCGCAAGGAAGAATGAAGTTTTCGTTCTGAGTGTTCCCAACACTCTGGACAAGAGACGTGAGGCGTGGAGAAGGTGCATCACACAGGTGGATCGAGCGGACTGCAGAATAGAAATGACCGCCAAACTCGTGTTAGTGTTTCGTAAGGGTTTTGCGAACAGACAGAGAGTTGATCATCGTGTCGTTCGCGGATGTCGGAGGGTGGGCTGATTTACAACTGATGACTTTGACTTGAGCACCGCTTGTATCATTGTTCTTCGAAGCTAGAGCAAGGACTGTTGTCCCCGTTGCAGCTTCGAACGTTTCCAACTTCACAATGGGAACACGCGTGTTGATGAGCTACCTGTGCTTTAATTCCCGATGAAATGCGATCTTTCTACCCTAGGATTATTCATCAGTTCATCAGTCATTTCGGGACCAAATATTGCCCAGAAAGTCCGCTGCGGAGTCATGGATGGGCAATTCCCTTGCTCCCTAGTCGGGAGGAGACGAGACAAACTTCCGCGGGGTGAAAAGTCCCAAGGTTACTGTCAAATCTCGCAAAAGATCCTTGAAGATATTGTTCTGCACGAAGTTGAGTTCTCATTGCGAATCACGCTCAGAAAAACGTTGGAAGCCAACCGGGGCTCGTCTTCGCCGTGCTTGGACCGGGCCTTCTGGAGAAGAGCAGGGCTCTTTCTGTGGCTGGCCGAGTCTGGAAGCAATCAATTGTCTTGCACTTCGGCAAATATCTTCTTCCGAGCTTGAGGTTTTCGGCTGATGACTTTGGAGACTCCGTGAGGGCTCCAGGGAGTGGCTTCGAACGCTGAGCTTTCTCAGTCAGTCCCTGCGCAGCTGATTGACTGACTGGATGGTTAAATGATGGATTGCGCGTGTCGTCTCTGACGAGCTCTTGATCTTCTGTTGTTTTCTCCATCGCCTTCTTCGTCTCTTCGGACAACGAAGTTGGACCGACGAGGTTCTCCGGTGTTCTACGCTTTTCGGCCGGAATCGACGTCGTTGAAAGGCTCGTTCTTTTTCTTTTACCGGCTCCGAAACGACCGACGGAAATCGGTCTGGGGCCTTGCAGTGTCTTCGTGTCTGATGCTTAAAGGGTGCGATGTTCTTTCCACCTCGAGGAGCGTGAAGTCTCCTCCGACCCACGCCTCTCCGGGGTCGCAGGACGACTTCTGAGCTCCGGAACCGGCTCAGAGCTTTATCCTGAGAGGAGCCTCATGGTTTTTCGCTTAGTACTCGAGAACTATGCGTAAGAGCATTGGCAACCCGTGCTCATCTCTCCGTCCTCGGTGACTCCGAGTGCATGAGTTCACCGAAGGCGTCATCTGAACAAAGATCTCTATTGACTGCAGTCCCCGCGTGACTTTGTCATAACGGAAAGAGCTGCTGCTCATGAAGACGATGATGACGACGCTGGCGTCCATTGTCGACGGAATGTGTGAACTGGATCTTCGTTTCCCTGCTTCATTCTTCTTTTTCGTCCGAGCTAGTGGAGCACTTAAAAGCGGAACGGCGGATTTTCGGGTTCATACTTCGTTCGCTGAGGTTTCCGGTGTTTGGATCGATGGAAAAACAGTGTGGCAAGTTTACCTCCAGAGCGACTACCGGACTTCAGAAACGATTCTCTTGTTTTTTGCCGATTCCGCTCTGTTTTTCCCCTTCAGAAGTTCCATATTGTCTTCGTACACAGCCGCGTCCCTTTTTGTCGAGGAGGGAAGGATAGACGACAAGCAGCGGCGGGGAAGCTAGTGGACTGTGGGGAAATGATGAACTACACCGAAGCTCGAACGACGGATGGCGACCGGCAAGAAGACAATCTACGTCGAATTTTTGGTTTCGTCGTTCCTCTCCATGCTGTTTTTGCCATCGGCATTTAATGAGCTGCGTGTCGCAGAGATGAAAAATGGGAAATATCATTCGATCGTTCCGGTCGTTCTGCGATGTCCATCATGCATACGGGAGCCCCCCGCGATGGAATCGAAGTTTGCCAATCAGGGAGGGCAGAATGGTAAAATTCTGGCGCTCCACCGAAACCCCTTTTCCGATTCGATCCATCCCATTCCTCTCATTTGATGCGGACCACAGAGATCGACTTCTCGGAGAAATTTGATGTTCGTCAGATCTCTGCCCACACTTCTCATTAGCTTCCGGAATTTGTCCGCCGTCCGAAGCATTTTCAGGCATCCAGAGGGCTTCGGCTACTGGGCGTCAGTGACGCGCACAGGTAACGGACACATAGGCCGCTCGTGAGTGGATAATTTGCGTTGGATCGGAGCAAGGTACAAAAGTCATTTGGAGAACGACTTCGTAAATAGCCGAGTGATTTGTACAGATATTCGATGTCGTCCCCGAAGACTCGATTATCGATGACACAAGTAAGATTCTTCGTCTCCGCTCGTTGGTCATCTGTAAGGCTGGAAGCGTTCGTAACACGGGAACTCTTCGTGTTCTCCATTAGGATGTTGGATACGTTCCCGGACATCTTCATCTATGCCGGTGACCGATCGGATCGTACGTCACGCCAAGTCGGGGCAAATCGGATTGCATATTCTGTTTTCTTTCCGATTTCTGTCGAGGAGCCGTGAACATCGCTGCCACAGGCAAAGACTCTCGGAGCAGGACTCACAACGAGAGGAGTTGCTTTGCTCCGATAGAATGAGCTCATCAAGAGATATTCGTATTCGGATTCAGATTTCGTCTGTACAGGTGTGTCAACTTCGGCATCTTCCGTCAGCCGTGCTACTAGGGCTCAGTTCACGAGTTTGAAATTCAGATTACGTTCCGAGGCCTGGCAGAGCGCCTCTCCGTTAAGTCCACTGTCAACCGAGCGGCAGGTGCGGTTTAAGACCTGCCGCGATTTGGCTCACGTATGTGTGTTTCTTTCAAGCTCAACAGCATCGTCATCAGCTCAGCCTTCTGAGAGCTCTTCTCGTTCAAGCGCGCAAATAATCTTCGGACGGCACGATTCAGAACATGGTTCCGAAGCTTCGAACTGCTTCGATCTCGTGACCGCATCTTGCAAATTTGTCCGAACAGGTGTAGGAATACTATGACGCGGTCTTTCCCCCGCGATACCATAAGCCTCCGGCACGATCGGGACTCGCCGCTAATTCGAAATTCGTTCAGCGATTTTCCTTCAATATAAATTATCGAGTTTATTTCCCTATTGGACCGATTCATTTCCTGCAATTTTCTCTCGGGAGTCGGTTCCTACTATGGACACATAACTGTAATCAGTTGTCGATGCGGAAGGTCTTGAGTTGGTCGAGGCTTGGCGGATCGACGTGAAGGAATTGTTCGGTCGACTAAGGCTGTTGAAATGTCGTATTCGGGAGAAAAACAGAATCGCGGTGACAAACTCATCCCGGCTTCATGTTCCGCGGGAAGTGCTATCCTAAGGCTCCTCGAACTCGACAGATAAAGTGGCCTTTAAAGGAGAGAAATAGAGAAGATGCGACCCTTGAGGCTTATGTTCAGCTGACCGTTCGATGGGTTCGGAGGCCCAAGTGAACGAATGAGAGGCGCCGCCAGATATTCCATTGTTTTGTCTGTGATTAGAAACATCATGATCATTTTGCTTTGACTCCGTGTGCTCGGAAATTACATTGATCATCATGTTTAAGCTCTGTCAATAAGACAATAGCCAATTTTTGATTTATTCGTCGTCAGAAGCTACAGAGGATGACTCCGCAATATCTAAACGGATAATGTTCGACCTTTCGCTACAATTTTTCTTCCGAAGCGTGGGGAGTGGAGTCGAGTCGGCCCGGATGGGTTTTCTTTAGTCAGAGCTCTGAGCTTAGATTCAGATTAGCGAAACCACTTTCAGATTCCACCGAGTCCATGAATCGGGAGTGTGCCGATCCTCTACATTCTAAATGATTGCCATGAATTCAGTTCCCCATTCTCTTGAATCCATTCCGAGGACGGGAGCGGATGGCGCGAAGGAGGAGCGGCTCGAGAGACTGATCCGCTCCTAGTGAATATTCGTCGGGCCGATCTGGAACATGGTCTCCATTTGTTTTTGTTTCTCTATACGTTTTGACCATGTTTTTTTCGCTTTCGCCGCTTCGTCGAGCCCACCTCTTCAGCGGCCTTGAGCATGCACTCGAACAACTGAGTGAGTATCGAAACAGTCGTGGAAACATCCGCGTCTCGCTCCGTGTCGCTGTCCGTCGTTCAAATTACAGCAGCGGCGACCGAACTTATTTCTTCCTGGACCCCCAACTCACCTCTGCAGTATCCCGCTACGAGGAGCTCCTGAGGACTCAAGGAGCTTGGGGCAGATTGGGTGGATAACAAGAATCATTGTCAGAATTACTGCGACAAAGTCCGACGGGGGTCTTGTACGGAGTAGAAGCTCTTGATATTCGGATAAGGAACCCCTGGTCCGAACCCTAGTCGAGATTTACGCGACATTGTAAGTCTCGGTCGTCTGGACGCGGCACACATTTCACCGACATCGTTTGTCGCGACGTGTCGGCTTATAAAATATTTGTGTTCGGACCGGCAGACTTTCCATTTCAGAAACAACGTCGCTGCTCTGTAGGCTTCGACCCTGCTAGATATATCTAAGTCCACGACCCACGCATGGGTTCGAGGCTCGAGCTTTTGAAACCGTCGCTTGCTGGCCGCGAGACAAGCGGACAGGGTTGAGATTTTGCTCATTCGACGGGGATTGAATGATGTATTCCATCGTCACCACTCCACTCATAGACCAATAGGATATTCAGGAGTCATCCGGGGGCGAATTCATCTTCGAGACTGTTGAACTTCACCCTTCCGAGTCACACTGTTGGATCGCGAAAAAACTCTACTCTTAATAGATTCACGAAGCTAACGAGCAAAAAGTTCAGGAATAGCGTCTTCGCCGGACAATGGCACGCGGCTTGGGGTTTTTATAACTTTTTTGTTACTTCATTCCAAGTAACGAGCTTTCGTCGCGTACGCGCAGAGGTAGGTCCGCGGGTCCCAGTTCCCCCCGTTTTTGCTAAACTGATCCCACTTCGCTTCCGGAAGACGTCCGCAGTGTCGGTTATCTATCTTGTTACGGAAAAAGCGAATAGCTCCGCTCTTCCCTCGTCAATCTTCCCACCTGTCAGAGAACCGAGGGCGTCGACGCGGAGAATGAGACCGATTCGACCTTCCTTTCCGGATTATTGTACGTTTATTACGTCTGTGGACATGCTTTCCGTCTACGTGGATAAATGAGTATAATATTATTTAGCTGAAAGTGAGTGAGTAAAAAAAAAACTATCTCGCGCTGGAAGTACGGAGTGAGGAACACTCATATGTACACATTCGGGGAATACGCCAGATCAGATTAAAGCGATTGGATGAGCGTTTACCGTTTATCAGAACGACTTGATACGTGATACATACGGAATATCATGAAAACTGTAGGAATGGGGTCGTCGTGGCGTGGGAACAAGGACGGATCCCAGAGGCTAGGTGTTCAAATTTTGTTCTTTTATCTTCCAGATGACTCGGCACCGAGAATAACCCATGGACCTCAGTCTGTGGTTATCCCGCGAGGAGGGAGGGGCTACTTGGCTTGCAGGACCACTGGAATGCCTCCGGCCCAGATACGATGGATGCGGAATGGCGTCTTCATCACCGAATTCGGATACACGTACAACTACCGCATAGTACAAGCCAAAGACGAAGGTGAGTCCTTTCGTCATTCGATTGTCAGGTTGCACGAATTCACTCGTCGAACGACTTCTTTCGGACGGGTTTCAATAGTCTCGATGAAAATCGTTCTTCGAAGCATGCGAGCAGTGGGCGTCGAAACCATTTATCACCGTCCCGGCGTACAAGACTTTCGACGCACCGCGGAAAGCCACAGAACCAGTCTACATAGGATAGTTGCGTTATTCTGCAGGACGTTCCGTGAGTTGTGAGAACTGAATTCTTCTCACGACAGAAAGCTTCTGTTGCCATCTTCCTGCTTTATCGAGCACTTATCTAGAACTGCGCATCACGTAAATCTCCCATGCGACACTGTCGCACCTGTGAATGGCTGAAAGACGGGCGAGTCTCACGGTTCATTGCACGAGCTATACGAAAAACTGCAAATTGACTTCGGTCTCCCTGAAGAGCCTCGTTTCGGTTTTCGCGGTCCCAAACCCGACCGCCGTCTATCGTACTTTCATTTCATCGTTTTCCTGCAATTACTTGGTTTCAATCATCGGGTGTATTCCTCCAGATCGATATCTCTCGTGAACTTCACACGATGCGACATCGTCGTAACATTCCATGACTCGTCTGAATTCTGTCTCAAGATGCTTGCGACATCTTCCTTGCGCATCCTTCGTCTTCATCGTCTTTTTTACTCCTGGCACTCATTCCTCGTTTCAACATCTCGTGCCAACATTTTTGCGTACCGTCTCCCGGAGGTCTTCCCCCTTCCCCTTGACATCCATCGCGTATGCAAAAGCCACACGGGCTGGACTCGTCGACAAGCATGAGGAAACTTCGTCCCGTGGACGAAAATCCCATTGCTTCCCAAAAATTTTCGCTGTTTTGTTCCGAAGGGAAAAATTAAAACAGGAAACTCCGGCTGACAGCAGATCACACTGGAAAAGTAGATTCCCGTTCGGCGTCGTCTCGGTTCCGGGTATGGTGTATCGCTGCGAGTGACATAAAATCTCACCCGGAGATCAGTCAGCTCGACTCACGTGCTGCGACGGCTAACCGCGTGGTCATCGGACTGTGAAGAGGCCCCGGAACGGAAACCATGGTTTGTGTTACGTCAACTGCAGGCCAAGAAGAGCATCCGTCGGTGACCCAACGCCCGCTTCTACAGAAGTTTCTCAGAAGTCTATAATCGAAACACGGTGACAGAACAATCGAACGACGAACACGACGACGCGACGACGAGGACGGTCACTGTATCACCAACAAAGCTTGGAATTTACCTAATGTCGACGGAAAGAGCGTCGTCGCGCTGTCTCATGCAAATCTTCACCGTCTTCTGCCACCGCTCCGAGGAGCGCCTGCCCAGGGGCATCGGCGGCCGTTGAACCAGAGCCTTATCCAGTTGAAAGAAAAACCGCTTTGAAAACAACATACACAGAAGATCTCGCTGCGAGATATTCATTTTCCTTTCGAGACCTGCTCCTTATCCCCGTCCGGTAAGAAGGAAGGCTGTTCGCGGAAACGAATTACGGCTTTTGCACAAATATTTCCATTTATTTGAGCCTTTGTTGCTCTTTTATCATGTCTCACCGCGTTTGATTCATTCGACTTCTGAGAATCAGCCCGAAAATTCGAGGTACGATGATTCACCGACGTCGACCGGCGACGCAACGCAGCAGCTCCGCGACTCGAGGATCATTCCGCGCGAGATCTTCCAGCCAGCCGCTTCTTGTGAATCTTCCGGCTGAGCTCTCGGAACTCCTCCTGGAGTCCAACGCATCGTACGGTGATTCCGGTCGAATCATTCCTGATTCGCCTCGGAGTGCTGCTCATCAGAGGGGCGACGAGCACCTTCCGTGCCCTTCCGTGATGGGTCCGGGTGCGGATTGCGCGGTTGATTCTCGAGATTCCGAATTCATGTCGACGCTGGAAACAATTGTTCCGTGATGGGGAGTCACGACCGGAGCCCATCCGACAATATAAAACACTCGGACAACATCACTGCAGCAGTTGCAGAAAACTTCAAGACCGCTACATGGCGGTCGTGAGAGCGACCCGACCGTATAACATGAAGGGTCCGTTCCCTCCCAGTATCGGTCGAGTATGCTCCCGAACACGGGGCGAAATTGATGCACACTGTTGTGAGTCATCGCGTGAAAATTACCCGTAATTTATTCGGTCGTGTTCGACGGCTCCGACAAAGCGAGGGATGAGACAACGATGGATTCACCACTCAATAATTTCCTCATCAAGAACATTTCCAGCGGAGACTGGATGCATACACCATCCCAATTATTCTGGCTGACGCGAAAGGGTCCGAGAAGCGCAAGAGACCGGTAGGAGCGCGGTCCCTCCGAGCCGGGGAACACTTGTCGTTGGTTGCTCCATCACAGGCCTGGAGACGCAGATGAAAAATGGATCGAGCGCTACGAACAAGTACGGATCTTCGTGACGGGGAGCGGATGGGGAAGTTGATGCTACAGCTCGCGGAATTCGCGTGAGAATTGCACTCAATGAAATCATTGAGGCCGTGGGATATTCGCCCACACCTGGAATGAGCGGAGAAGGGTCAAGCGAAGAATACTATTCACTGATTTAACCGAGTCGATTCGGTCAAGTCGCTTGAAACGTCGACCGTCGACTTGCCGACGCACCACATGGCTGGACTCCATGGTGATATTCGGAGGGAGCCGAGAATATTCGACTCCTCTTACGGACTTCTCGCTGTTTATTCGTCCAGAACCGACAGGACTTTCTCGTGTTCTACGGTCGGAGCAGTACTTCAACGGTTGCCGTGGGTTCCTTGCAGATTCCAATGACAAACTCTGTGTCTGAATGACCAAGACGTGATTGCACCTAAAGATAATAGTCGATGGGCTCGCAGTGCTAACTAGCGATGAAGATTCAGGCAGGGTGGGCTGAAGCGCCTGGTGGAGTTGTATTCGCGGACAGAAGATTCCGACGGAATTCCTCTGCACCCGACAATCGTTCGGGACTCTTGTTTCGGAGCTGTCTGATGATACATACAAGGTGAACGGGATGACGATGAACCGAGAGAGTCGTCTGGTAACGATAAAGACCGAATTGTGTAATGGGATCGAGCTGCGTGAGCTTGTCGATTGCAGCTTCCGAAGCTTGAGCCGGTGGCAGCCTCATGGCGACTCACGATTCGTATTTTTGTGGAGAGTGTTCTCTTTTGAATTTTGATTGATAGCGAGCCTTTCTCATGACCGCGTCCCTTCCAAAAAGAGGGATCGCAGTTTCCTCCGGGTTCGAACCAGAAATCAGTCCGCGAAATTCCACGATGAGTCTCCAACTCGAAAGGAGTCTCCACGAGACGAACTTCGGATGCGATTTGGATAACGGTTTCTCCTTCGCCGCTCCCAAGTCGTCTCTGACCAGCTTTCCGCGGCCAGGAAAGTGAGGAAGAGCTTTCCACCTGCGTCGCCGGGGATCGTGGACGGGATCCTGACTTTCTCAGATGTTTTTGCTGCTAATCAAGAACTCTGAGCCAGTTGCTTAATTTTTACCTGCCTCGCTCCTCAACAAATGAATAGCTCGCCAATTATCACGAGGAACTCGCCGACTCTTTACGTATTAGATAGAAGGTCCGGTTAGCGGACAACCACTGTCAGACGAGGAAGCTCGCGAGCAGACTGACCATCGCGTTTTCAGAAGCACCGCCGGTGGCCTTAATGGGCGTCCGGTAATTATCTGATTCATCTATGCATTTCTCCGTTTCTCAGATCATCACGCACTCGACATGTCATTCATTACCCCTTGCTTCACCGTTCGAAAGATTGTCTCCTGTCCTCGTCTGATCCAAAGAGAAAACGAACGAGCTCGGTCAGATCTGAAACTAGATCTGAAATATCGTGAACGCTAAGTCTCTTCTAAGGATCGTATTTCCCGTGAGCGCCAGGAGGGGGCGAGGAATGGAGCCCTCCTCGGTTCGATGAGGTCTCTTCCTCACGCTTCAAAGATTATCATGACTGGATATTCGTTTACGGAGTTAATTCTGCGGGGACAGCGAAGAGTGGGGCTCGAGTGAGTTGAAGCAACTGTTGACAGAACGCCTTCGGCGAACAATCCGTCACCGGCGATGCAAAATCATTCCAATTCAGCGGCGTATAATTTTCTTAATTCCCGCGTGGGTAAAAGCCGGAGACTCTACTCCGATGAAAATTATCCGACGGCTTCCGATACCGCTGATGCTTCCCGAATCGTTCAGATACCCGTCCGAAGAGCGACTAATTCAAATTCTTCTGCGGGTAAGGCAAATAGTGCATGTGACAGGGCTCCCAGCAAGAGAAAAGGCATATCCAATGCTCGACTGACTGTCTGACCGACTGAGTGAGGAGTCACCCACGCGAGAAGACCTCCTGTCACTTCTCGTTTGATATGAAACGGTCGATGATATCATCTCGATCAACAAGTCTTCATGCGCAATGCGCTGATCGGGCGACCGAGTGACGTAGCTTCTGTTTCCCGAGGGAATCGATGCATTGTTTGCCCAGTCGAACAGATCGGCTCCGCCAATGGAGAAGCTTTCACGAAAACCGAATTCTGATTCCCGTGCGAAGGATGAACGGAGCGGGGCATGAGCTGCAACATTCGAAACGGTTGAGAGGAACATTCCTCGGAGATCTCGACTCGAAGGAGCTTCGAGGACCTGGTCATCGCATTGGGTCTCGGGAAGCTACCAAAAATAAAATCAGGGATCGAGAGGAAGAGCGCGAATGATGATCGATGTGTATATAGATAGATTTCTAGACTTGCTAGACTTCATGCATTAAGATCGAATTTTTACCTTTGCAGATGACGGGGAATACCGTTGTGTCGCAAAGAATCGAGTCGGCTCGATACTGTCGAAATCCGCGCGAGTTTCAATCGCCAGCATCGAAGCCACGGATACGATCTCACCTAAGGCGTCATTTACTTCATCTGAAGGAGACATCCAAGTATTCACTAAACCCGAAGTGAAATCCGTTCCGAAGGCAATCGCTTCTTGGACGCGGAATGACACACCTGTCGTGAATGATCTTCATTATCACATCGCCCAGGATCAACGGCTCCTGATCTTGGACGTGACTCAGAAGCTCAGGGGGAAATACAGGTTCGAACGGTTTCATGGCTTTCTATTTTGACGCAGTAAAACGCTGAAAAACCGGGTCGAATGTGAGATTTTCCAGAAGAAGAAGAATGTCTCCCAGTCAGACATCGTAACTCCCTCCTTTCGGCTTTTACTGAATGATCAATTTTTGCAAAACGAAATTATTGCTTCCTCACTTCTGGCGTCTTACGGTAAAAACTCCTGTTCCTTGATGACACTCTTAAGAGACTTCCAAGGGGATTCTGAGAGGCACCTCGAGCCTTGGGGGCGTCTTCAGTCGAGCAACCTCATTTAAATCGCTCCGAGCGCGATGGAAGAAGTGAAGTTCCCCGTAACCGTATGATTTCATTCGGTCGTGTCAATCGCGGAGATGAGTTCCGCCAATCAACTCTCATCGAGCAAACATGCTTACTTTCGATTCTCGTTCCATTGGTTTTGAATGAGTGGTCTCGTTCTACAAAGCTTTCGGCGTACGCTCCACAGGTTCGGCGATACCGGCCTAGACAATGCTAACTGGAGACGCGGGGAGAGGGAGATTTAGCGACCGACCGACGGACGGAGGGACCTGAAGCGGCGGCGACTAAATGACATATTCGTCTATTTCTCGAAAACGATGCGAACGACGAAGAGCCGAAAGATTGAAACTGTCATTTCGAAAGAGTGCCGTTTGACAGACGAGCTGTTCCCTCGCGAACATCGGTTTCTTTTTTCTGCCGCTCCTCTGTCTACCTCCATTGTCTATTTACTGTCGGAATGGCAGCGATCATCAGAGAATGTGAGGAAGCCTCAGCCGCTATTGGCAGAAGCGATCGGATGCCTTCCCCTCTTCTGCATAGGGAGCTACTGCAGCTTTCCGGTGTGCTCGTGACTCCTGATTGCTTTTGTCGAGCGAGAACGCTTCGCTATCAGATGAATCGTGGTTCATCGATTTGCTTCTCGTCTCGACATTTCTAACAGATTAACACGGGCTATTCGATAGGGACTCGACGTATAGAAGGGTACCGCAAACTACCGCAAGCTGAAAGAGAAGCGGAACAAGTACCCACAGAAAAAGATGACAAATTGATATTCCGCTCGTAGGTTTTGAGTCGGCGCGTGATTAGCTCTGACCGCATGTTATCCTTACGGAGGAAACACCGGCGGCGGATCCATGTGGAGGCTTAGTGGCTCTGGTCGCTGTCTCGTTCTGGTCATTCTGGTCGTTGTCCGTCGGTCGGTCGTCGCGTCTTGTCCCTTTCGTGTAGCTTTTGATTCGTACCGGGGCATGACCGGCGTTCGCTCGACCGCAGTCCTCGTCGTTTTCTTCGTCGTCGCGTTTTTTCATCCTCTGGCCTGCCGGCCGCCGCTGATTCTGCTGTTATTATTATTGTCATTATTGTAGAGGAGGGCGACTGCAGAAAAGAACATAACATCTGAGAGCTGTTTATGCATTCAGCTCTGGACAAGTAGCTCTATAGCAACACCGGTCCGATCGGATGAACGCAGAACCGACTCATCCGAGCGAACAGCTGGCTTGTTCCTAGCACCTATGAGCTGCCGGCCTGACCCCCGATTGTTTCTTATGACCGAAGACAACTCAATACACGGCGGTGTTGCTTCAGAAAGCAATCAACTGACCCATTCTGAGATGAGAGAATATATAGACGCATCCGAAAAGAAGAAGACATGGAACGAAAAAGTTGCACGATCGACTAATTTAGCATCGACTGAATCGATGCGTTTTGGGCATGCCTCTGGTCAGAGAGAATCGAGATAGACGGGTATCGAGGTTGAGCTTCACTTCGATGGGAGGATCGGAATGATTCGAGGTTCGCACATGAGATGGTCACGAGCTGCGGGAACTGACGCTCATTTCACGCACATTCGTTTTGCAGAGTCATACTGGCCAATCAAAATACTCACAATGAGATCGAAGGACCAGATATCGATTTTAAAGTAAGCAAACCCACCTTAAGCTCTTTGCTCCTATTTGTCATTGGATATTGTTCATTTATTGTTCATTATTTGCACCTTCCTCACGGAGATTGAGCCTCATCAATTCACAGGTGTCTTCCAATCGCATAACACCGGGACCAAAAATATTCATCAGTCCCAAACCCAGAGTCGACTTCAGCGTCCCACCGGTCGGAGTTCTGGTGATCCCTTCGGAAAGTCACCTTCTCGAATGCATAGCGAACGCCCACCCAATCGAACAACTGCGGACGCTTTGGTTCAAGGATGGAGTCGAAATGGAATACACGGGTCTACCGTATCTACTTGAAGCCCGGAACCGAACATTGATCCTCGATCAACTAAGTCCAGAACATGCGGGCTTATACGAATGTCGGGTGTTCCTTGCGACTTCCTACGGCCCGCAAGGTTTTGATTCGGCCGTCAGCAACGTAACGGTTTCCACGGTTCCCGTCGTCAGACCGATGCCGTCGGAACGAGCCATCGACACCGGCTCGTCTCTAGGTGAGACATATCACGATCGAGAAAAAACTTACAAGTCGAGCATATGCGTTTTTATGGAATCCCAAGCCGTCCGGAAATTGTTTTCGCGGCTCTGTGTTCAAACGGTCTCACATATTGGCGGACTTCGGCTTTGCCAAGAACTCCTTGCGAGTCACGGATTCATATCCGCATCGATTGGATGTTCGACAAACGATGAATTCCGACTCGAAAATTTATTCATTTCCCCTCCGCAGGTCTGACGTGCAACGCGACTGGCAATCCACCCGCTGAAATCACGTGGTACCGCAACGCAAACCTCTTGGAACAACGCGGAGCTTATCTAGAGGTCAACAACAGCGACGACGGGGGTGTATATCAATGCATCGCGAAAAATTGGGTCGGCGAAGACATGAGTTCGACATGGGTGAATGTCAAAAGACTCCAACCCGCATTCGTGCGTCGACCGCAAAATATCACTGCTCTAACTGGAGAACAGTTCACGCTGGAATGTAACGCCACCGGTGCCCCACAACCGAAAGCTCGTTGGGTATTCAACGAACGGGAACCTATAGAAAACCAAGGGAGGTTCCTCATCGATTCTGAAACGAGAAGTCTCACCGTAGTCCAAGCCGAAGTGAACAACACCGGCAAGTACACCTGCGAGATGAGTAACTCGGCTGGAACTGTGGAGGCATCGGCGTACGTTACCATACTGAGCAAGACTCACATCTACCGGCCTCCGATGGACAGCCGCGTGATCCTCGGTAATAATGCTTTCCTTGACTGCGGAGTAGCGAGCGATGTCAAGGGCGGAGGAGAACCCGAGGTCACGTGGCTGTTTAACGGGAGGCCACTCCAGACCACGTCCAGGGTATTCATGAGAGCCAATGGGACTCTCATCATCCAGCAGGCGAGGAACACCGATATAGGTACGGCTCGACATGTGAATTCTCGATCTATAGCTTTTGAGGAGGGTTACAAATCGAGTGGCTCATCCAAAGGAGCGGTACCTTGGGAAAAGGAGGAACTGAAAAATTCACCGCTCCACCTGGGAAGAAAGTCAATTGCGATTTGTCCGGGATCACTGTCACGATTTGATCATCAGGACGTCGATTTTATCTTCCAGGAAACTATACCTGCCGAGTTGCATCCCCTGGGGGTAGCGATACGAAAACGGCACGTCTCGACGTGATCGAACTCCCTCATCCGCCTACGTTTGTGCATGTGAACGTAGTCGACGAGTTCCCGAAAACCGTGAACGTGTCATGGGCAAAGAGTTTTGATGGTAACTCTCCGATCATCTCCTACATCCTAGAACGAAGAGAGATGCCTCTCCTGTCGAACCAGAGCGAGGATTCCAGTCTCCTAGTGCGATGGAAGGAACACCAGGACAACATCTCTGCCGACACCACGTGGATCTTGGTTGGAATGCTCAAACCGTCGGTGCCCTATCAATTCAGAGTCAAGGCGAAGAACTCTGTAGGTGTTGGTCAACCTTGTCAAGCGACCAACACGATAGTTCTCCCCGCTGAAGCACCCGGCGGTCCTCCGACGAATCTCGTCGTTGCGGCGAGGAGTCCAACGTCGATCGTGCTGCAGTGGAGTCCCCCGACGGAGGGAGATCGCAACGGAGAACTCTTGGGCTATGAAATTCGGTACAGACTCGCGGGGTACAGCGGATCTGACGAAGCTCAACGCAGGGTCAACGCGAGCCAACCGTTGCCGTTCATTCTCGACGAACTAATCGTGTGGCAGACTTACGAGGTTCGCGTAGCCGCTTTCAATGAAAAAGGCGTCGGTGTCTTCTCGGGACCGGTGACGGTTCGAACCAAAGAAGCTCCACCGCAAAGCGCACCTACGTTGCGTCAAGTATACGCCATCAACTCAACTCATATTAAGGTGAGAAAAACACGACGAGACGAAGATTCGATTCCGCTTCTTCTCCTGTTAATGACGACATTCACGCGCACGATAGAGGCAGGGAAGAATCACATTCGGGATCTTCTTGCTTGGCGGAGTACCGATGAAAGTACGGAGTACCGACCCCTTTTTCGTTCCAAAACCAACGTGGAAAGTTATATCCCACGAGGGGAGGAGGGGCTGTCGCCATCTGGATGGCTGTCGGTGTAATCACGGTCCATTCGTTCTCTGAAGGTCTTCATCACCGGACTCACGAAGCGCCTCTAAAAATTGATGCGCACAGTTTTGTCTTCGTTCCAGTTTTGTTGAAACGGACCGATATTCCACTCCTGGGTAAAACTCCGCTGGGGAACAGCAGCAATCAGCGGCACTATGTGGTGTGCGTTCCGGCTGCTGCGGTTGCTTGCCTCGGTCGGAGAGGAGCGTGTGTCCGGTGCTTGTTTGTGACACCGTACGTTTTGCGTGGTCAGCGGAACATCTAGTTTCGGGAGCTGAGCAACCATATGTTTTAGATCGACCTTCTCGCGTCCATGTCATAGGGCTCTTCTCCCCGTTTTATGCCTCCTGAGCGGCGGGACATAGACCTCATTGGGCAGAAATGGATTACCTATCTCGCCGACGACGGTCTGAGGCAAAAGTTCGGCTCCCGAGCAAAAGTTGGGCTCGTCCGGGATTTGAACCCGGGACCTCTCGCACCCTAAGCGAGAATCATACCCCTAGACCAACGAGCCACTTGTTACACGTACCGAAGAGCTCAGAGGACATGACCGATTTTCGGTGAAGAGTATTGATCGATACAGAGCTTGCCGGGAGTTCCAAAGTCTCATGAAGCTCCATGCGAAATTCCTGTCCCGAGCCCTGTTTGAGATTGCGAATGAAGATCCCGCCGGGCCCATCAGGAATGAGTTCCGATGTCCGATGTCCCAGATGAAGATCGTCGAGAATCGTAGCTCTGACATCTCCTCCTCGGGAACCCGTCTCCCCGGCGAAAAGAAATTCTGATTGGAGACGGAAAGTCCAAGTGCATGTCGCGAGCCGGACCATTTTCCGATCAGTTCCAGCGATCTAGTGCTGCCGACTCTATTCAGAAATGATCGATGGGCATTAACAGCCGATCGAGTGATACTTCCCATGGATGTAAACAGCGTGTCGAAACTCAAATTGAGTGATAATTGTTGGTTTACAGGTAATCTGGAGCCCCCCGGATCCGCAACAGATCAACGGAATCAATCAGGGCTACAAGGTTGAAGCCTGGTACAATGGCGAAGTCGAGAAGTCAATCAGGGTCGGACCGTCGACCGGTGACCCACGTGATGATCAGGAAGAAACCTTCGGCGGACTTCAGAAATACCGAACTTACAACATCACTGTTTTGTGTTACACGTCGGCCGGTGATGGACCCCGGAGTCAAGAACTGACAGTTTGCACGAAGCAAGACATTCCGGGAGTAGTGACGAACATGATGTTCGAAAGCGTTCTGGATTCGTCTCTGGAAGTTCTCTGGGAACCACCAGAGGAGCCTAACGGCATCATACTCGGTCAGTATCCAGCACCGAAAGTCTCTACCTGAGATGATGAGCCTGCTGGAGCCTTCAAAAAATATTGATGATATCTCGAATTGATGATCAATCACACGATTTGTGTTTTTCCGCAGATTACACTATTGAATACTGGGAAGAAGCCGACATTACAACGAAACTCACTGAGACCGTCAAGTCCGAAATTAGAACGGTGTACATCTCGGGTCTGAAACCACTGACGACATATATCTTCGAGATTTCCGCGAGCACCGTTGTGGGTCGTGGGCCCCCAGTCGCGGCTTCGATTCAATCTGGCATCCCACCAGTTTTTCCGGAGCCTCCAACGAATCTTGCGGTGTCAAACATCGGCCCCGCGTCTGTAGTTCTCCAATTCCACCCTGGTTTCAACGGCAACTCGTCCATCCTCACTTGGCGCGTGGAGAGCCAACAAGGTCGGGAGATAAACAAGGAGAAGATGTCTGCCTGGACCTTGCTCTTCGACTACAAAGTAGACGTCGATCGACGGCGCCGTCCGAATGAGATTCCCGCGTCCACGCAGAGCATCACCGTTCCGAATTTAGTGCCCTACACCGAATATAGGCTGCGACTCGTCGCCGAGAACATTGTCGGCTTCAGCGAACCTTCGGTCGCAACGAAATTCTTCGAAACCCTCCAGGCACCACCCACCAAGCCGCCTCAAAACGTCACAGCTCGTTCCGTGAATGCTACGGCTCTGAGAGTCCGGTGGACTCCACTGCTTCAGGCAGATTGGTGCGGAGTGCCGAAAGGTTACAATATTTCCCACAGAAAAGTCAGCGAGTCTTCGAGACAATTATCAGAGCTGCTCACCGATCACAACGCTAATAGCTTCGTCATCAAGAACCTGGACCCGTTCAGTCAATATGAAATCACAGTTGCCGCAGTTAATGACGTCGGCTCAAGCCCATGGTCGAACGCTTCCACGGCGAACACGACCGAGTCAGCACCAGCCGTAAGCCCGACGGGGCTCCAGGGCAAAGCAACAACGTCGACGACAATCGTGGTCAGTTGGCATCCAGTTGAGAAACACTACAGGAATGGCGAAGTTCTCGGATACAAGATCTCGTACAGGATCCTCAAACAGAATGCCAAGCCGCAAGTGAAGGTCATCGATGCGGGCGTCGACAAGAACGTCTACTCGACCACCTTGACCGAGCTCCGGAAATTCTCCACCTACTCCATCCAGGTTTTAGCCTTCACGGCCGCCGGCGATGGACCTCTCAGCCAGCCAGTGCTGGCGACAACATTCGAAGACGGTGAGAATTTTAGCCACAGCGTTATCAGCACGATTATTGATGAACTTAAATTCTTTCCGATGCTTTTACGGTGAAGCTTCATGCCTCCTCATGTCTATCAATTGTTAATTGATAATTATGGATTGTCAATTTTATCTTGCAGTCCCCGGCGAACCATCAAACGTTTCATTCCCTGACGTCTCGACGACCAGCGCGCGGATTATCTGGGATGTCCCAAAGGAGCCCAACGGGGAAATTCTGGGATACCGTGTTGCCCATGCGCTTCTCAAGCAAGGCATCGAGCTCACATTCACGAATAAGGAAGTCACCCCGATGGATCGTACGTTGAAGGTGACTGGATTGAGACCGAACGAGTATTACGTGTTCTCCGTATCTGCGCGCACAAAAGAAGGATGGGGACAAGAGGTCCGGGCTCAGGTGCTCACGACGTCTTCGCGAGAGAAGCCACGTGCACCTTCAGCACCGATCATAAACCCAACTCAAGTTCAGGCTCGTCAGTTGACTTTCACGTGGGCTCCGGGAGCGGATGGCTACGCCCCGCTCCGTTACTATCTAGTTCAGCAGTACGAGCCGTACTCACACAAGCCCTGGAGAACTCTGCCGACTAAAATTGACCCGCAAGTCACCAGCTTCACCGTGACCGGGCTCAGACCCTCCACGGTCTACCAGTTCCGGCTCGAGGCGGTCAACGACATCGGTTCGAGCGGATGGAGTCCGGAGTCGAATCGAACCAAGACTCTACCGGCTCCGCCGGAGAAACCTCCGAGTGGGATCGTCGTCACTCCTTACACCACGACATCGATCACGGTCACGTGGACACCGCTTGACGACCAGGACTGGAACGGAGACACCCAGACGCAGCTGAGGGGGTACAAACTGGTGGCGTGTTTGATTTCCAACGGCGTTGCATCTGAATGCCGCTCTGAAGACGTTCGCGGACAATATTCGTACAATCGAACTATCGAAGACCTGGTGAAGGACCGGGACTACGAGGTGAAAGTCTACGCCGTGAATGCCCAGGGGGAAAGTCCTCCGAGTCGGACCGAGAAGGTAGCCGTAGGCGAGGCCGTTCCCACGGGTAGACCCCTTTCCGTCCAAGCCGAAGCCATCTCTTCCACGGAGATAAGAGTCACCTGGAAATCGCCACCGAGATCAGAACTGAACGGTGCTCTGCTCGGCTACAAAATATTCTATTCCGCGTTCCGTACGATCAACGGGAGCGCCTGGAGAGAAATGAAAGAGGCCGTACCCGTAGAACCCACCCACTACACCCTCATGGATCTGGAGAGCTTCACGAACTACTCGATCCAAGTCCTCGCTTTTAACCCGGCCGGAGACGGTCCCAGATCCGATGCCCTGATTGTCCAAACCCAGGAGGATAAACCCGGTCCCGTGACGAATTTGACGTTCAGCCAGATCACCATGTCGTCTCTGCTCGTGTCGTGGCATGCGCCGCACAACCCGAACGGAGTTATTCAGAACTATTTGCTCACATATGAGACATCAAACTCGCAAGGCAACGAATTCAGTAAACAGGTCCGACAGAAGCTCAATGTTACCTATCTCCACGTCAGCGGTTTGCGGGAGTACTTAACGTACACGTTCAGCGTGAGAGCGGAGACCATCTGTGGCTATGGACCTGTGCTCAGCAAGAACGTGACAACCGGTCCTCAGGAAAACTCTCCCGAAGCGCCGACGGAGCTGTTTCTCAAAAGCACAACGATAAGCACGACGTTATCTTGGAGGAATAATTTTGGCGGTCAAGGCCCGATAACTGGTTACCTTATCGAAGTCAAACCGGCAACGTCGAACAACGAGGAAGAACCGTGGCATACCGTTGTGGCTCTTGACAACGGAGCTCAACAGAGCTACACATTATCGTATCAAAATCTTCTGCCCTCGATGGGCTACAAGCTGAGACTTATGGCGCGTAACAATTTCGGTGTTTCGCGGCCGGTTTACGCAAGAGACATCGTGGAAACTCCGAGTGAGTATGCTTCTGTCTTGTTCACGGTTTACGATATTGAAGCTTGGGGTACAAAATGTCCGGCAATTTCTAATCGACTCTCATGCCATAACGATCCAATCCCTCCTTCCAGACAAGTATTATCTTGAGCTCAAGCGATCGATGCCTTTTTATCGCGAGGTTTGGTTCCTCGTTATGGTGGCGATCACGACAACGATCATCATCATCTTAGTCGCTACCATACTTTGCGTCAAAGGCTCAGCCTACAAGTACAAACGTGAGTATTGAGGATAATGATCGGTAACGCAGCTCCAAAGCAGGGTGACTCGAAGAGCCGGAGCGAGTATTCAATCTGTCGTCGACCAGCAGAGTGATCATAGGGACAGCTGGGGCCCAAGATTTTCCGCCTCGAGGAATCGGCTGAGCCCATGTACATATACGGAGAGCTTAAGATTGTAGAATACCCTATAAGACCCACTTCCATCGTTCCCCATTGCCGCTGAAGTGGAACATGATTTCCACGGATTTCCGAGAACCGGAGTTCCCGTAGCTACCATCGGTACGAGGTATAAGGGAGCAACAATGACTTCGGAATTCACGCTCGCCTTTTCTTGATTTGATCGAGGTCTCCCCGCTCGACTCGTTTTGTTTCGCAGTTTGCATCGGATCGTGATACTCTAGGTCGTCTTATAATTAGTTCTGGGTTCCACACATTTCTGTCCGGGAGCGAGTTTCAGTTAAAGCATCTCTTCTTCATTTTGTCTCCCATTGCAGATCTTCTCTTACGTGAGTTGATTCTATTGAATTTATGGGCTTTTTTTCCGAAATGTGTTCCCTCACCTTTCCGTTTGTTTGAGCGACTCCGCGAACGTGTCTGGCGTGAATCTTGCACTTCGATTCAATGTGTGCTCTGCGAATGGAGAACAAGCGACAAGCATGCTTCGGTTTCCAACGATTTTTTCCCCGAACCCGAAAACCTTACCTCATCCCATCGAATCCTGAATGCTTCGCTCTTGTATACCCAGTTATCCGTCGCTTGTGTCTAGCTGCCCGAGTTCTCGTGGTGCTGCCGAGCAGCAAATCCTCAATTCACTCTGTTCGGGTTGCCTGAGTGCTGATATTGTGCTCATGAATCTCATCGGACCGTCTGTAAATTTTGCAGAGGAGCTCTTGGAACGGGAGGAAGAAGCGATGCGAGCCTCGCATTCGGCTCTGGACGAATCCACGTTAGCCGCGCTGGAACTCCGACCCGCGGCTGGGACCCTCCCATTGCCAGCTTCGCATAGGAACACTTTGACCAGCAATACTGGCAGCGTTCGTCGTCGCACGAACAATAACTCCACGCGACCAAAATACGTCGGGTACGTATTTTGTGTTATAGGGGACACGTACAGGACAGATCGAATACCAGTTTCTGACTTTGTATTCCTTTACAGACCCGCTTCGGTGACTTATTCGGACGAGGAGGATGACGTCAAGGGAGGGGGCTACGACGACGAATCGTCGTTGACGGAAAAGCCGTCAGATCTCGGTGACACGGACTCTGAGAGTGAAAGCCAACGAGGGGGTGCGACGTCTCGAGCGCATTCTTTCGTCAACCACTACGCGAACGTGAACGACACATTACGTCAGAGCTGGAAACGACAGAAAATCGCTACAAAGCCTCCACCGAGCTATTCCGACCAGGAGGACTATCCGGCAATGTCGTTCGATCCGTCCGCACAAACTCCCGGACCGTCGTATCAAGGAACGATGCAGTCCGCATCGATGAACGGGGGACGAGTCGTTCTCAACAATACGGCTGGATCCAGGGCCCCGCTGCCAGGTTTTACATCATTCGTTTGAACTATCATCGGATCGCGTCAGGAGAATCTCGCGGACGACAATCCTTTCACACCTAATTTAAAATTTGATTGTGTACATGAATGCGGCAGAATGTTCTGGAGCCATCGATTTTCATCGCGTTTGCCCCGTGATCATCATAATCATTGTCATTTCGCTTCCCACACGCTCAGCCGATGGATGGGAATCGACTGCCAACGTCTTGTACGTGCATTTACGAAGCTTTATCGTTAACGACTCGGTTCGAGGAGTTGGAATGGGATCAAAGTTGAATCAATCGTTCGATGGATGTTTGTGAGGAAGATTAGAAAAAATTCCAGAGTACTTGAAGGAAACTGCATTTTAAGCGAAAGATAGGTGTTAGATTTTCTAGTATGGAATGAGTGCTCGGGAAACTTGTGAACCTGTAAAAAAATAGAATTTGTACACAGAGGGCTTGTACAAAACCATTCGAATGGCGTGTCTATGGCTTCTGCGTGAGAATGTGTCAGAAATGTATTTATTCTGAGAGGCACGATGCTTCCGCAGAACGAATCACGGATGGAGGGAGAGGAATGTCACCAGTCCTCGGTCACTTATTCCTTCGGATAGATCTATCAGGGAACACTATGTTCTCGAGGGAAATGCGAATAAGGTGTAAATTCCGAGGAAGAGGATTCGATAGACCGAATAGCAACTGCCAACTCGATAGATTCGAGATAGGAGAGATAGATTTAACATCAAGCCACTCTGTACAAACAAATGCCGTAAAATTTTCTGTACCGCCAGCTCCGTTGAGGGTAACGAACCCCGTATAGAACTGGAATGCTCATGCACCCGGTCGATTCAGGCACTCCTGCGGTAGATAACTTGTACATAATCTAAGAAGTTTGTCGAAAGAAAGAGAAGAAACGTGCTGGAATCGATTTCGGATCAGCGAGGATGACCGGAAGGGAAATTGTGACGATCTTAGCCAACGTCGAGACTAGAGTCATGTCGCAGAAATTATACTGTTCGCTCTGTGCTTTTCTCGGAAATGTTGTTCGAGATACACGAACGAATGAAAAGTGTCAATAAAAGATGTTCATAGTAGAACTCGAGCATTCTTTCCCCGCAAAGACCCGGATTTCCGCGGAATCATTCTTGTTCCCCTGTCTAAGTGGATTTGGATAACTTTGATCCTGCCTATCGCTGTGGGTTATCCTTCTGGGCGTTCGATCATTTTTCCCGCGGTTCCCCCTGCAACCTGATGAGCGCAACAGCTCGATCCGCGCTGTCCCAAGTCAAGGCGGCAGTATCCAAGTCTCACGCACGGTCACCGAGCGCTGAATCATCAGAAATTGTTCGCCCGATGCCGAAAGTGCTGGTCCATCGGAGGGTGCCCCATGTTGGACCACAAACCGTATGCAGAAACTGATGTGAATTTATTGGACTCCCCGTTCACTTTTCTGCTCAAGAGAAAATTGCAGAGACGAGAATTCTCCTTATCAGATCGATGCTCCCAGCTCCGATCGATAGGATATCGACAACGGAGCATGCACTTATCGTACACAAGTATACACAAATCTCGACCATCTCAGTTGCGGGTTCAACGCATGTAGGGATGCGACATTCCCCCGCCGCTCTTGATGTTCGTCTTGATCGTGGCCGTTGGCATCTTGCCCCCACCAGATTGCGGGGCAGCCATCGAGCCTCCTCGAGAACCTCCCGGTCCCATCGGGCCGCCAATCGGTTTTGGGCTATTCGTTCCGAGGGCCCCACTCCCGTGAGGTCCTGGTCCTCGCACACTCCTGCCGCTGTAAAAGATAAGCCATTCAGAAGTCTGTCACTGGGTCAGGGGAAAAGAACTCAAGTGACATGGCTGACGTGAATTTCCGAATCGGAAGTTCCCCCAATGCCCAATCCATCCATCACTCACCCCAGAGTTGCGCTGACAAGTACGGTAGTTTCGCTTGCTATACAACTCGGAGGGGCTCTACTCGATGCATCCACGTCCCAATCGTCACGGCTCGAACGAATAATTTCACAAGCATTCTGAGAGATTCTATTATGTGCCACGATAAGTTTCTGTGTTGCTTCTCCGGTCATCTGAGACGCTTTCGCTGTGATTGCCTGAAAATATCGAGGTGGAAGGTTGAGTTCGACGTCCAAAGAATCCCACTCTGCTCTGATCGACGGACTTGACAAGTCACGCGAAATACTTCGCAAAGGAATCTCAATCAAGAAAACTCGATACGGATATACCTGATCTGCGGCTTCGATCTCCGGATCGCACAGGGTTCTCAAATAGTCCGGAACCGCTTGATGATTGAATAGAGGAACGCGACCTTCGGTGATCCGCTGCAATTCCGGATCAGGATCGGGCGATACCAGCAGCGGAAGGATGATCCGGTTCCGTAACTTGGGAATCTTGTCACTTCGGAGGACCTGGAACGGGCGAATGAGTACATGGGCGCTCCCATCTCATTGACAGCCAGATTGAACCAGTGGGCGGGATCGAGGGGATTGGCGAAAACCACCTTCAGTAGGTTGCTCATCTGTCCCGATATGAGGGCGAAGTTGTCGAGTACGGCTGGCCATTGCAATGTTTCGTACTCGTTCTCCAAACGGCAGATCAGCTGTTGAATGTTGTTCTTGAGATCCGTTGTCCGCAGGAGAAGAGCATCAACAACCTGATCGACCTGAAATGAGACGGGGACCGTGGAACATCCTCCTCTCCAGGCTTCCTGTACACGGGGTAGAAAACTCCATAGAGTTGTGATTCCTCCTCCAATTCCTGTATGGAGCTCGAGCAGGAGTAACATCCGAATAAACTCAATGGGGAATCCAGAGTTTTGCAGTCCGCACACAGAGATCTGGATGTTGGGAGCTCTCTCAATGGATATCTCTCCTCATTCGTTCTGATCTTTGCATACCTGCTTGTCCTCCTTATCCATGTTGCCCGAAACGAAACTGTTTGCGGCACCACAAGCAACAAACAGCCGGCAGCAGACTGCGGTGAATGTTTACTCTGGAGTTCTGGAGTCGAGTCCTTAAATCGCGGACCAAAGCTTAGGCGTCGGACTTGACTCACGATGATCAGGGTGGTCCGCCGGCGCCGTTTAGAATAGGATTCGGGATTCATACTCATAATAATCAGTCTCACTACCTATTACCCATGACATTACAGCTTTGTCTTGTATGTGTGATCTGCGCTGATAGTTTCCGCTAATTCAGGAGCACGCATCAAGCGGGAGAAGTTCGGACTCAGAAAGGAGTGAGGGAGTCTGATATGGAAACTCTTTGTGGTAGGCAGTAACTTACTTATTAATACTTATGCAACTGGTATGAGGGACGACCTGCGGATTGAACGGCGGAAGCGAGCTGCAAGTAGGCATCTGGTTGCGTATACCTGCGCTGGACCGAAATGGGGCTTTTTCTAGTGATACATGACGTCTAGTGGACTATTTTCGAATAGATTCTCCGCTCGAGTTGTCCTTGTCGGATCGGGTCGGATTTCAGCAGCAATCGACTCCCCCATGCAGACGCGTCATGGGATCGAGCTTCCCAGCGCGGAAGCTGAGTCTCGAAGCCCTCCCGAAGTGCTACCCACGTAAACAAGCGCTGCTCCCCTCATGACTCTGTGTCTTTATCACAGATCCACACGCCTCCCATTCCAACTCGCGATGACTGCCGTGGGGGAAGAGGGACAGCGAGATCTGAGAAGAACTTCCACTGGGTTTATACCGACTTCCAGTTTCGCCGGAGCCGATGGAATCCGTATTTCTGCGATTTCGTTCTGTATGGCGAGGCTGGCGGCGTAATCATTCGAATCCATTTCCGCTCCCCAAGCTTCTCCGGGGAGGCCTCTCCTCGCGCGACTACTGGGCAAAGATGTCGAGGAGGTGATGAGGCATTCCTCGTACCTTCCAATCGTTTTGCTCTTCCACAATTATCGAGTCTGTATATAGATTGATGGTTTAAGGCGCTTTCCTTCAAGATCCTGCCCTGAGCGATGTTTGAGACTGAATAGCGCATTGAATGCCGACGTCGGAAGCGTTGAATTCCCTGTTTCTGGTAACGGTGACCGCTCGACACGGCCTCATGAATGACTCATTCTATTGAACAGTAGGAGGTATCGAACTCCACCTGGTGAAACCAAAGTTGGGCCGATTCGGAGAGAGGTCCTAGAGGACTGTGTTCGAGAACCTCACTCGCAGTGTGTTCCCCTACTGCTCCATGACTCCGCAGTCTGAGCGAGGGTATTTGGCCTGGAGCTGGCTCCTGATCGTATGTTCCGTCGACTGAAGACAAGTTGCCGTCATTGTGCCGGAAGTTCAATCGGTGTCGGCGCCACCCTTTTAGACATACGGAGTTGAAATTCGCCGATCGGAATCTGGCATGGCTCCGCACGGTGTATGTGGAAGGTTTCTCGTCATCTTTCCGAGGATTTCGGGAGCAAAATCGAGGCTCGGTAGAACCCGTATGCCGCTTGCATTCAGTTCACTAGCAGACATGCGTTTGAATTGTTTCCGTGCGTATGCATTTCAACAACCACCAGGATAGCCCCGGAGGGAAGAGCTCGGTTCGGAGGTCTCGCACGGGCGATTGCGCGGGACAAATCTCAAAAAAGGGCCATGCGGAAAGCTAGATCCCAGCTAATCCATGGTTGATCAGAAAGCCAAGCTGCATGAAGTTTGGATCATACGGAGTGTCAGCACCCGAAATTCATGCTGGCTCCGACTGGGTTCCCCCGATGCTCCCGACAGAAAGCCTCGGACCTGGGGTCTTCCTGCCGCGGGTCTAAACCGCTGTCTGAGGTCATGACCGATGGTATCCGATGGCCTCGCCTACCCTTATCCCGAGATTGCATGTCACGAGTCTCGACTCATGACTTCCTTCGAGAACGCACCGTTTCGGCAGGGATGAGTCGCTCCAGTTTTCCCCATTCTTGATCTCGGTGTTCTCTTCAGACCTGTTCCGGTCATTCACTCAGAAGCTGGGGACGACATCAGCGGCCGGGAGGCTACGACGATGAGTTGTGAATCCGGAGGAGGAGCCGTCAGATCCCGGGGAAACGCACTCTGAAAGAGAGAGTCAACGGGGCGACGCAAGGTCTTGGGCGCATTCTTCTGTCAATCACCACACAAAACGTCGCACCAGAGTTGGAACCGGCAGAGAATCGCCACAAAGCCTCAGCCGACTTGTTCGGACTTGGGGGAGTATGTGGCGGTGTCGTTCAGGCCGTCAGCGAAGACGTTGGGAACGTCGCACCCAGGAGAAATACGATCCGTTCCAATCGAGGGAGGCTCTGTTCGTTCCAGGCATACGACCAGGAATATTGCGTATAGGCTTGAATTCTCCAGTCTACTCATATACGGGAGCGCATCGGACGGGGGACACCCCTGATCTCTTCCAGGGACTCTGATGTGAGGAAGTGAGTACATTCCGATCAAATACCGAGCACTACCAGGAAAACATGAACCAGGCTGGGAAAGAAGAAGAATTGCGTCGATTGCTTCGGGCAGCAGGAGATTCGCTAACCAGCCAGAATTTTGCGCCAGTCGGGTTCCACGAAAGAAGACAATTTTTCACCTCGATCGAATTTTGTAAGGTCGACATTCAGTCATAGGGTCGCCGAGCGATTTTCCCAATGTCTAGAGTGTGAAACGAGAGAACTCCCATGCTCAGCGTCGAAGCTCCAGCAGGGCCGAGGGGAGCGCCTAGATCCGAGATGTGGGGGACGTGTGAGATAGAGACATATGATTTGGACTGATTGTGAGTAGCGGAAAGTAATCATTCGTTTCGCTGCTCGTGCGACCGGCACAACTTATTACAGTAGGCTGACTCGCTTTCGGAGACTGATGCCCATGCCTTTCGTTATCGGTGGAGCAATCCAACACCGAAAACCTTGATCACCGAAACGAACGTTGACGCCAATCAGACCCAAGTGTCGTTATTCGCTGAAGGAGGCTTTGTTCGATCTGTGTCGATTTGTTTCGCGAATAGATGCCAGATCGATGAGCGGCGGTGCCGAGCAGACAAGAAAGTTGAACGGAGTGATCTTCAGCGGACGAAACCGCAAGTTCAACCCCCATCGAGCAGCGTAGGTCCAGGGGTTCGAGTGATTGATTCGCCAATAATTCGACAATATTATCGGATTGCGGTCTATTCTTCACCATGGTTATTCCGATTTTTTTCCGAAGGATCGCGCATTGCTCGAGCCTGGAGTTTCAGTCTCCAATACGAGGCGTCATCGTGGAGAAATGTTCCCGATGCTATCTTCTTGCCATCATTCGACGACGCTACTGTTGCCAGGAATCTATTCTTTTGTTGAATACATTCGTTCACTGGGCTGCGAAACCCTAGCAGGAATCCCGGGACCGCGCTCCCTTCATGATAGAAGTCGAGATGTTTGGTTAGCCTCAAGATTTAACAATACTCATACAAGGTCCTCCAACGTTCGAACCAAGTGAAAAAAGGCTCGAATATCGTGTTCCATCCTGTGAGGAGGAAGTCCTTGGACAAACAGCTATGCATTTAAGTAGTATCCTGATCACTTTTTCTGTTCGAAAGAACATTCAAGTATTCCGAAGTCATCAGAATATCGCCGGATTTCGCTTGAGTCCCCTGAGCGAATAGGATGCCTCCAGCACCGATATGGAGATGGAGAAAGTCGAATTTCAAGATCAAGGAGCTCATCGGTCTGCATATCAGCATCGGGCAGTCCGTCGATTCTTCGAAAATCTAAACGGGTCGGAGCTTCTCCTTACCCCGGAATCTCAGTCGGTCTCTTTTCTGGAGGAATCATCCCGAGGAGCGTTTCGAGATCTCCAGGGAGGATTAGCAGTTCCAGGAGTCTCTTGGCATTCATGATGATGACACTGATTTTCCCCCTAGCGTCGAGTGTTTCCTCCCCGGGGCGATCTTCCTCCGGGACTGGGGTCCGATAGAGATGGAGGATGAAGCTATTGCTGAGTGTCGAGCATGGCGGCGCGACGTAGCCTCGAGATCCCCCCCCCCCCAAGTTGAGCGCAATGCTGCTTCCTGATCCGCTCGGGTGCGTCAGCGTTGCTGACGTCGAGGATGATGTCGGGAGCAGAATGTCATCGACGTCGTTTTCATTCTGCTCGGAAGATGATTAAATTCTGTGCTCGTTGAGAATGAAATTGCATGCTCTGGAGAATGAGACTTGACCCTCGCGGTAGAAAATAGAAACCTCCCACGGCTCGTCTCGTGGCATTTAATCTCGGGTCCCATCAAGCTCGGACTTGAATCTTGCCGAAACCTCCACTTTTCACTCAGATAGATGAAGAGGTTCTGGGCCGCTCTGGCATTCCTCCTACGTCCGAGTCTCGGATGCCGAATAGATAGTTCCTCATCAGACCTGTGGTGGCCAATTAGTACGATTAGGCAGGGAGTCAGTTGTTCCAAGATAGATTTATTTGTTGTTTTTCAACAATTTCACTCTTCATTCTTCACTACACGACGGTATACACATTAGCTGCGCCAAGCCGTTCCTTCTGGAAGTTTGAACAGGGCGTGCGAGAACATCACTTCACGTTATTTACAGATCGGTCAACTGTCTACCATCCACCACCGGAGGATCCTCCGTGTCCTCCCGACTGCTGCTGCTGCCATCCTCCACCGTGTCCGCCTTGCTGCTGTTGTTGTTGTTCCTGCTTGACAATGAGGATCTTGGCCTGGCCGCCTCCGCTAGATTGTCCTCCGGTACGGGAGAGGACCTGGCCTCCAGCGCTTGTGGTGGTGATCTTGTGGACCGACTTGATCTCCTGGGTAGGGCCAGAGATAGTGTAAGTGGCTCCTCCGCCTGAGCTCTGGTGACCGTGAGACGCTCCTCCGCCCAAGAGTCGGGCGAGTCCTACGGCCGAGAGGGCGGCGTTGTCCTCATCCTGTCCCTGGTTGCCGCCGTGACCACCACCACTTCCTCCGTGTCCTCCGAAGTCACCGCCTCCGTGACCACCACCACCACCACCTCCACCGAGGAAACCGCCGAACGCGACGTGGGCTACCAGAGCAAGAACGATGAAGCTCTTCATAGTATTTTTCAGTGAAATTCTGTTGGCTGTAGCAATAGGCTGCGGCTCAGGCACTTTTATTACGGGCCCGCATCGAAAGGAGGAGGAGAAGGAGACGCCGTTGGTGGGCGCAGCTTAACCCAAGCTAAAGAACGTCTCTCTTTCCAATGTCACTGAAAACATTTGTCTCTGGTTTAGTGCAGCGGCCGCCGCCGCGGCCATCACCATCGCTGCCACTTCTGCTGTTGTTGCTGTCGTCGTTGTTCTAGCCGATGTCTTTCGATGTCGTTTTGTTCGTTGACGTTGTTCAGCATCTTGGCTTCGTCAAATAAAACCGGAGCCAATCGGGGATTAAACATACATAGCTTGAAGACCATGACTGAAAGGAAATTTGCTTCGAAGAGACTCGATCGGAGCTCCTCGAAGACTTGCGGGCATCTGGCGTCGAGGGAAGGTCGACGAATTTGAAGAGGCGCGAGTTCTGGTCGAAGGAATCGAATTGGGGGGAACAAGTGATTTCGAAATGTCAATGTTAGTGTGGCTGGTCTGATCCTTTGCTTATCGGATCGTCGAGCCTCTCCCACGGTAGAAACTTCAATCAAATAATGCTCTTGATGACCGAGCGCTATTGGGGACATTGGGGCGTTGTAGGGGTTCGCAGTGTTTCAACATATCGCGATCCTGCGGGAAAAAATTCACACCTGAGCCGCCCACGAAATCGTCGAGCTCACGGATACTGATGTTTATCCGTCACGCCGACGCGCCGTCGCCCACCTAATGCTAATGGAGATTTAGCACCGCAATGTAAACGACCGACATCCATCACAGCGGCCGCCGCGCCGCGACGAAGCTATCCCATCGCGACAGAATTATTCCATTATTAACGATAAGCCTGCCTTGGACTTCGCACCATTTGACCAGAAACCCTGTATCGAAGCGAAGGGTGGTCGAGAGCTCAATGCTTCGGACATGTCTCGTGCTTATGAGCGTTCCGCTCTCAGGAAAGCCGCTTCCATGTCACGTCGTGACTTCCTCCAATGTCGAGACGCTGCTCGAGCCAGCGCTCGCGTCGGGACTGTAGCGGAGCCCAAGCGTTATCCTTCCCAGTTCCAGGCCTCTGGACATCTGAATGCGAATTGACTACCTACCTCTGGTTGAGGCTCGCGATCATCTTTCGGCTTGCGGTGCAGCTCAGACGATACTGACCCATACTTGATGGAGAGTTCGTTCGCTTCCGGGGGAATTTTTTATGGCGCGACTTGTCATACGGTTTTCCGGACCGGCCGCAGGTCTCCTCGAACAGCCGCGAGCTCAGCCGTACCGATGCGACTCAATGAAATCGTTTGCTGGGGAACGACCGTTAGAGTCGCATCGAGGTGCATGATTTTTCTGCTCAGCTGTAGCAAGAGCCGCATTAAATTATGAGTGAATTCTCTCGGCTCTGTTCGAATGACCCCGGAAGCTCTGCACTGAATTATCGCCGGAAATTTTCGCACGGGTCGAAGGAGACGGGAGTCTCGAATCGATACGATCAGACATCCCCTCCGTGAACTTGCGATCAGAAGAGGGAGGTTCTGATAGTGAACGCCTTGTACTGTTCGTAAACCGATGCGGATAATTATTATTCCCAATGGCATTGAAATGTATCTCTTTTCGCCGCATTCGGATGTGCTGGTTCGCTCGTCGTGCGTCTAGCTGAAGTCGGGTCCCGAGCCCCCTTCAGATAAAATATCGCTTCAGATACTGTACATACAAGCAGGAGTGCTGTTCATTGTCAATAGTGTGTATCGGGTGCCGTCTCGAAGCCGCCAACGAGGTGAAGGACTCATCGGATAAGGACAATAGCGTCGGATAAGCACGCTTCGTACTGAGTGGAGTGATGTAGGAAGGTCTGATCAATAGTCACCGCTCTCGGTGCGAATTCTGCGGATAGTGCGAAGGTGACAGAATCCTACAGCATCCAAAGACTTCGTCGAAACCACGTGCGGGTATCCCATTGGGTCGGCAGCAATCGCTCCCCGAGCATGCTGATATCTCACTCCAAATATTTCCGATCGTAATCCCCCATTATCCAATCCATCAGGTGAGGTGGGGAAAAAGAGGATTCGGTTCCTATGTGAATAATCATATGGCGTGCCCATTCATATTCTTCAGAATTTCCCGATCGATCTTCTGGCAGCCCTTTGTTTTATGGACCACGATCCCTTTTGCAAGCCTCTTGAAGAGTCCTTCGCCTTCGGCGGAAGTGCGAAAACGAATTCGAAATTATCTCTGGGAATATTAATGATGATTCATGGCGTTTATCAGTTTTCAGCGTCGGTTCAACGGGTTAAGGAAGCGGCAGAAGTGAAGGTAGTTGCGAACCTTCCGAACAACATCAATGGAACACAGAAAATCTCATTCAACTGTTTTTCGATCCTCCATGAGAATTTCAACATTTATTTTCAGCACCGCGCCGTAGCAATACGTGCGCTGCTACACCTCCAAGTTCGACAGATGACAAAAACAGCTCAAGACCGACCGATAGTGTCCATCTGACTCCGCATCCTTCAAGGTCATATGATCTTTTCGACGGAACACATATGGGATTGAGGAATCGGTGTCGCTCACAGCCGGTTCCCTCAAGATGACTGACTGCTGGCAGTATCATAACTTTTTTTCGATTGCCGTAATTCCGAACTGATAGCTAATCAGCAGCGAATGTTGATCAGCATCCCGCTAATTGACACAATGCTCCCAATCAGTCGGGACGAGTCTATATACCTTTCCAAATTGGTCCTGAGATGTTGGGGAGCGATCAAGATCGCTAAATTTCCGTAGGGAGCCTTGAAAAGATATGCGGAAACCTATATCTCCAGTTTCGGACGTCGTTCATAAAAGATTTCTGCTCCCTACCGGAATCATCTGATCGTGACATTCCAGAAGTCCAGTACGCAATTTTTTTTTCCGGAGCACGATGCATGCTCACCATCTCCAGACTGCCACTGAATACGATGCCTCTCACACGAAATCGGCCCTCATGAAATCATTCGCTCCGTGGTCCCATCAAAAGAAACATGACGTTTTCGAGCGTTGCCGCATCGATCACATCGTGTCCGATCCTCATGAAATTTATCTCCGCCTTATCGCTTTCGGACAAGTTTCAAGGTTTTCGACGGTGGACGGCTGCCGAAACTGAAAGCTGTCAACGTCGTTAACGCTGCGCGCTTCACAATCATGATATTTTAATTTGCTCGACAAGATGATAAGCTATCTTCTTATGATGAACATTGATTTAAAGACCCTTCATGTGGTCTTGCAATTTCGCAGCTGATAAATCTTCAGTGAATTTCAGTAATCCGATAATGGGAGGGTGCGTGAGGAGCATACCATCATAAGTGGAATGGATTATATAGCTACAGATCCAGAGGGAGAGCGACGAGGAGGCCAATGGAATTCTCCTCCTACGATAGACTTCAAAGATCTTCCATGCATCATTGTGATTATCGATTATCACGTCCGGGTCCTCCCATTTCGGAGTCATTTTTGAGTTTGGTCCCAAGCTAGACAAACTCTGAAATCATCGCCCGTCGGAAGTTCCCGACGTGATTCAGCAAATGAGCCCCGGTCTCCTACAAACTAATGAATAATCAATACGTCGGGAGCCATCGGAGATGAGCTCCAGCTTCCTCGAAGTCCCACATCAACTCTTATTGTTTTTGATAATTGTCAATGCTCCTTCATTTCCTTCGTAGACTCTTTCGAGCCTCTCTCACAGAGGACTGTCGTGGCGGTGTCGTTTTCACTTTGTCTAGTTATAGTATCGGGCCAAGTTATACTCGGCACGGATAAGGAGTCACCGGTAGCCGGAAGACCGCCTTCGACTGCGGTCCATCCGCTCAATTGGTATTCCTTCAGCGAGCTTGCCAAATGCTGGCAGCCTCAATTGAGGCCAGTGAACTATCCCAAAATGCGATACTTTGGGGAATCATGGGAGGAAGAGAGAGAACTGTCGGCGAATGCACTAATGCTCAGCTTATGGCTTCACGAAGGAGTTCACGAGCAGGAGGAGAGGCTCCCGGAGTCGACATCGTGGCTCCCGTCCGACCTCGGCGATCAGAAGGTCTTGTGCATTGATCGAGCTGTATTCAAGGAAGAAGAGCCTCGAACGCCTTCCCCGGAAAGCGAAATCGAGAATTCAGGCGGCGGGGACACGAGCTCGAAGAATCTCGATCTTTCTCCGGGAGGATCTTCCCCCGGATCAGCCTGCTTATAAGAAGTCAAGTCCTCGATAAGAATCCTAGGCAACGCATCCCACGGGCTCGAGCAACGAGACATATATTTCCGAGCTCATGCCAGGGATATGCTTCTCGGTATTTAAACGTCCGCCTTCTTGTCCGGTAAGGCACCCGATCTACGAAAAACTTTGCGTTCGAGCGAAAAAGAATACTTCCCGATCAAATCGTAACAATCATAACGCCGGAGGGAATTCCTCTCAGAGCAATGATTCCAAAAATCGAGAAACTCGTCGATTCACTTGAATTATCCGTGGTTGGAAGCGCGGTGAAATTTTCAAATGGCAGAGAACGGTCATGCAACTTTCGACCGCACAATCGCTGTCGAAAAATGACTGACTCGTGCATTGAAGGTACCGAGACGAGGGAGCCTTTCCTTCTAGATATATACTAGTAGTTGGTTCAATCGAATATAGTCCGCTAAACTTCAATCAACTTCACGCTTTTGCTCGAAGCCAAATCATTGCGCAGGTCACGCTTTGACCTCAAATGTCAAAAAGAGCTCCCGAGGCACGGTCCGCGAGGAGAGCCGTCGTAACTTGATTCGTGGCGACCGCTCGTAAGTTCGATTACCATGCTCTCACTCGCCGTCTACCTGACTGTTCGATGGATTCGGTAGATTGAATGGGATATATATTGAGATAAATATCGGTTCCTCAGTCAGACAGTCCGTCCACTAACCTGGCAGGCTGGCGGAGCGACCGAATGTCCGTTCAACGGACACCTGCGCTGACCATCGCTCGTGAGCTGCGGCTTAATAATGATAAATGTTCAAGTGGGCCGCTCACTTTTGGAACAGCACTCGGAATAATTGAATCGGATCGTAAGACTGCCGTACGCTTTGTCGATCCATCTGTCTGTCGGTGCGTCTGTCCATTTATCCGTTTGTCAGCATGCCGGTGGGTTTGTCCCTTTGTGGGTACGACGGGATCGCGCACTGCTCCAGACCCTGGAGCTCTGAAGGTCTCTAGGACCGACAACTAATTAACATCATTAAATCCAGCTCGAAAACTTCGGATGTGATTCGAATTACATGCCGGACCCTTCAAGGGACCGACCCCGCGCCCTAACGCCGCGTGAGAGGCCTTTCGTCATTGGGCGTGATGAGAGATGTCGACACGCAAGAGCTTGTCATGGATTCGAGGTTATGCTTCTCCGAGAGGGAGCAACCCCGGTTTCAGAATATCAGCTCGGACCTGGCGGTTTCGGGAAAAATCTGACAAGTGAGAGAATCGGCTTCCTTTCGCCATTCCGCACCGGACATTCCGTGAGGGTTGCGCTCCAACGGTCTCATTGAATTTGTGTCACCATCGCATGGCGGGATTAAATAAAAAAAGAACAACGGAGAAAAATTTGCCAAGTAAGTGAGAAACACGATCCACCCAACTTCGACCTTGATGGTTTGCAGTTTTGCCGCGGCGCGACGGTCCATGTCATCGTCGTCGACGCTGTAACTTTCTGATCACTCCAATCTGTTTCGAGCTGACTGTCGACTGTGGCCGATGTTCGTCTGCGAGAGAGCGGACCAAGCATAAGCAAGAGAAAAAAGTCAACTGTGAGATGGTGATTATACTACACAGCAACAACAAGGCGTAGTTGTAACATCAGTCTTTCTGCTCTTTTGTGTCCGGATCGCTCGTGGATCGAGCGACAGGGCGGCCGGCCAGCGAGTCGGGCGAGCAAGCTACTCGCGGCTGGCTTGCCTTCCTGCAGACCAAGCGACGGTGCGCGTTGCGACAACGACAAGGTCCTTTGGCGCGCTTCATCACGGCCCGAATATACGCTTCGGCATTCGGCTATTATTTCTACAACAAGTTGGATCAGAATGTAATTTTCTAGGATTTGAAAAATATCGACAGACATTAATTCTGCATTTATCATGACGGAGCATGGCGGTTGTCGATCTATCGATTTTAGAAATGCCTCCCATCGGCAACTGAACCGTCAGCGTGCCGCGGCACACCCAGATCGGGATCGATGTGACGTCCCGCCATCGGTTTTGTTGTGTTTCTCTGGGACTCTCTCCGATTAGTTCGATACGGCAATCCGATTCTGGGTGGGGCGTGAGGTGTGAGCATGTTTTTGAGTCCTTCCAAGTGATCCTTGACCCCCGACTGAAGGGAGCGCCTGCCACTGCAATGAGCGACTTACCGGATTGATGATGGAACGCTATCAATTGCATTCCCCTCAATTGAGCAGCAGCCGGCTTCTCGCGAATAAAGCCATCGTCTTCGGCGATTAGCTTCAGAAAATCGACGAAACTCGCGAAGAAATCTCGCGGTGATGACCTTCAACCCCGAGGCTGACGCTTCGAACACTCACAAAATCGTTTGATCGCTAGATCTCCTAAACGATATGGACAGCGGCCTATTGAGTCGAAAAGTCCTATTCTTGAAAGATCCGATCTCCTTGGACGCACAGAAACTCGCCTGAAAGTAGCTCGACTATTGATTCGATCCGACTGAAAATATACTTGATTTGCGAATCTTCGTCATCATTCTCGGACAATCGGGTCAAGTCTCCAATCGATTCGGAACCTCCGAACTGATTGCGGGCGTTGCAACAGCGTTGTTAGAAATCTAGTGAGAAAATCGGGAGATCTCGTCTTCCGGTAGCGGATATTCTAAGGCCTCGTTCTTGATTTATTCGATCGGTATCGAATTCGAGACGAGGTTTATTGTCTCGGTGGAGAACTCTCGGTCTCTGGTCATCGACCTCCGGAATGCCGTACGGAATCCCAGCTCCCGGCTGAGAGTTCCCGAGCGCACAATGTTCGGAAGAGAAATTTCCCTCTGTCAAGTTCGATCCCAACAAGGTCCCGTGCGATCAAGCTTGGGAAAGAGCCACTCTGTCAGTCAAATGAACGCTTCCCCCCATGATGAGCTTGTAAGAGAACCCGATCCGGTATTCAGACGATTTTCATCGACAAGGTCGGGGTGAGAATGTTTTATAATTAATTTCAAATAAATCTATCAAGACATTGTTTCACACAGGGAACTCGGGACGAAATTTTCAAACGGTGCATCGTATCGAATGGATTTGTGCGAACGATTCGTTTCGGTAGGAAATCCGCGCAAGAAGCTTTCGGGAGTGACCTAGACAGGTCGAATCACCAGAAAAAAACACAGGAATCTGCATAAGACCCTGAGAGCAATAAGATTCGGAGAAAGCTATACAGAGATGAATCCTCATGAAGGTTCGCCTCGAGTCTCTAGATGCATCTTCGCTGCGAGAAACCCCATGTTGGCCTGTTATCGTTCCCCCGGGATTAAGATTGGTGTTCCGGGAAACGAGATTCCCGGTTTTGACTGGAACTGAGCTCTGTTCGCAGCGAATCAATCAAATTCCAGCTCTATTCCTTTCATCCGAAACACAGATTCGAGAGGCTGGTGGCGGAACTCGCGTCGAGATTCCGACACATCAGGCCGCTTCCCATCTTCGGCTTCTGGCTCTTCCACGCGTCTGCTTCCGTGACCGTATCCAACCCTTGTTAACCGAAATGTATGGTCCACGAAAGCCCGAACCAAAGTTCTGCTACAGGGGGGAAGAAGAGGCTTCGGTCCCTCCTTGCTCTGAGCGAAGAACGTGTTTAGAGAAACACGAAGCAGAAGATTAAAGCTGAGGGCTCGAGAGGCTCGGAGCGGAATAATCGACGATTCCATGAGAGGAAGGAGTCGAACGCAATAGGGACGACCTCGGTTTGGGGTCAATACTCAGTAGCTTATAGTGATATGAAATGGCGCACTCCGACCGTTTCGTCGAGACCTTATTCCGAAATTTCTCCGAACGTTCTCAACGACAGGGAGACGGCCGCATCGGTACCGTTAGTCAGTGGGGAGAGCTACCGACCGTTCACTGTCCGGCTGCCGAACATGAAGGGGTGCCAGAAGGGTGACCGAAGCGAAGAAATACAAGAGCGCCAGCTCTTCAAGTGTGACAACTTGAAGCGCTGAAGAAATACCGACGACCTTGGATAATGCGAAGACAGACGCGGGCTGGTACAGTCAGGTGACACAGTGAATGTTCAAACAGCGAAAGTTCAACACATCCGAATTCGACTGCGATAGGAGTTCTGAGGGGTGAGGCTGAGTACTCTTCGCCAGAGCATCGAATGGTCAGCCATTATTGGAATCTGACATCGCCTCATCGTCTGAGGGGTTGTAGAGAAGTTCAAGATCCTAGGAAGACCGACCGCAACCGCATTCTGCGGGGAATGAGCCGGGCTGTGATCGAAACCGAGCAGAATAGCTTCGTCGTACGGACCAGTTCACGATAAGTCGATGCCAATATAACTTGAATATCGAGCCCGGGATAATCTGAACTCGACCGGTGCCACAACGTGGAAACCCTCAGGGAATCCTCGAAGATGAAAACTTCGAGGTTCATCAATGTTCTAGTCCCAATGTATTTGCGGACAACTCAGAATGAAGAGGCCATATCCTGTTTTTTTTTGTAGTGGCGAAGCATTCAGCGTACAGTATTCGTTTATTTACAAAAATACACACGGAATGTAAACGGCAACGACGAATCAATCCCCTAATACGATCGTCTTGTTGGTGTCTATATCCACTTCTTCCTCCTCATTTTCATTGCTGGAATCCACCCGATCCTAGCAATATACTCTGTGTAGAACACGTCTCAGCGGAATCCAAATCTGGAGAAACCCCGCGTAAGTGAGTATTGGCCTCAACACGTGCGACTTGTGGGTTTTCGCTCGAGGTTTTCCAAAAATGGGAAATCCCACTGGAACGTTCAGTTTGGCATCATAGCAAAGTCTAAACGAACTCTAAGGCCTGGTTCGATGTACTGAAGACAGTCGGGATCGAAGAAGCGAAGGAGGGGATTCAATAGAACATTCTAGTCTAGATGGGGGAGAGAGGGAATGCTTTGCGAGAATGATCTCCCTATTGCTGTGGCGAGGCTCTGGGATTACCATCCTCCGCCACCTCCTCCTCCTCCACCTTGTTGCCATCCACCTCCTCCTCCGCCACCTCCTCCTCCCTGCTGCCATCCGCCTCCACCGCCACCGCCTCCTCCGTGTCCTCCCTGCTGAATTTGAGCGGTTCCGGCGACCTTGGCGATGAGAACCTTAGCCTGTTGGCCGCCGCCTCCTCCTCCGGACTTAGAGAGGATCTGTCCTCCTTGATCGATGGTTCGGACTTGGTGGACGGTCTTGATGACGTGGGTGGGTCCCGCTACCGTTAGGGACCCTCCACCTCCGTGACCTCCTCCGCCACCACCACCCTTGATGATGAGGATTTTCTGTTCGCCACCTCCACCGCCTCCGTGACCACCGCCACCACCACCACCTTGTTGCCAACCACCGCCGCCGCCGCCGCCTCCACCCTGTTGCCAACCACCTCCACCTCCACCGCCTCCGTAACCACCACCTCCACCAGAGAAACCTCCGAAGACGGCCGTTGCCGTGGCCAAGAGGACCACAGAAACGAGGGGATTCATTGTTGCTTTTTTTTTGTGCTGTACCGGCTGTTGGTGAACAGCTCACAGCCACACACTGCTGAAACCGACTTCGACCTGACGCCTTAAATACGATCGGGACTCAACGGGGAAGACCTCCAGTCAACGTCAAAAGCGTCCGCCGACTGCGACGTCCGATGAAAGAGCTCACGGGAGAGAAAGGGCGTCTGGGTCGCAAACAGCGGCAAACCACCGGTAAGATCCGCGGCGGGGGCAAGATCTCTAGCACCGGTCAGTCAGTCAGTCAAACCAGCTGCGTAACTAGTCAGTCGACCGTGTGGTCAGCTTTCCCGTCTGCCATGACCACGGCGGAAGACGTCTTCGTGAATGCCGAAATCACACGACAAAATGAACTAGGTAGGATGAGTATCCGGACATGGGACGATGAGGAATCGGCCGATCGATGAGTGAACAACGAATTTTCGCGGGGGTTCGTCCAATCTAATCATTCGGAAGGAGAGCTCCCGCGAAGCCTCGAAGGGCCCGGTGAGCCTCGGGGAAGTCGAGTTCGACCGCGATCGAGAACCGCTGCTCAATGGACCTCGTCATCTAGCGTTAGGAGCGACCGCAGTTAGGATTTTCCAAACTCGGACCCTTCCGGGGCCGTAATGCGCTCAACACCGTCGAGGTATATGTTGGAAAGAGGAGATCCGTAGCTTGTTGTGTTGAACAGATTGAAGAGATTTGTTGATGACTCGAAATAATTGCTGAACGAGGATAAACGGCCAAGCGGTGCGACAAATGCGTCTGGTGACGCTCCCCATGAAAGCATGATGTTGATTTGTGTGATCGTGTATCAATCGGCGTAACATCGACGGCGAAGATTCACGGACGCTGGGAACGGAGAAAGCCAATTCAAATAGGATGTGGAGAAAAGAGCGCGAGAGATGTGTCCAATTCATTTGTTCTGGGAAACCTCCGGAACAAATATCTTTTAGGGTATATTTCTCGATTGAACCTTTAAAAATATTCATATTTCGACTCGGTCAGCTGCTTGACTGTCAATTATGGGAAAAAGCAAGGCTGAGTCTCGGAAGTTTCTCTGCGGGTCCCTCCGTCATTCCGAATTCGTGCTCATGCTCCTCAGCAACGGTATCATGTTGTCTTTTGCCTCCAATGGTGCGAGTTAGTCTTCCACGCAGATAATACACATCACGAGGCAGAGCTCATGATTTCGATAGTTTCAGCAGAAAGCGACAGTTAAGGGCTCTGGAACGTCGTGTTTCGTCGTTGTAGCCGTCGTCGTTTCTCGTGGTTTACAAACAGCAAAGCCGACGTGACGCGAGAAGACATTGAACTAATATTGCCAGATTTTCGAACTAGCGGACAAGCACACACGTTTACGAAGTGACAGCTACGTCAGAAAATAGTGGTGTGACATTGCCGTCTCTTTAATGTTGCAAGTATATCTCAGGGCCCGGGATTAAACTCGTGGCGACAATCTTTCGCTAGATTCCGTTGACATTAAAGATGTTGAAGTGCGCCTCTCAAGCAGATCTTTCCTCTCACGAGTCCCAGCCTCGGGGCGAACTTAACTCATCCCGGCGAGATCTTCACTTGAAGAACAAAATTGGGAGGACCCAGGGTTCAGGAATTCGGATACTCTCCTGCTGATCCGAGCTGGGCTGACATGTTCGGGAAATCCTCCATGGCGGCGCGGTCTGATACTGACACCTGCCACACTAACGAGCGATTGCTGAAATTCGCGATACAAGCTCAAGTTCCGAGGCACAGTCCATGCGTCGAAGTCGACGGTGTGAATCGTGGCGCGTCGCGTATGGACTCCAAGGTACGTTGGATCATTAGCCGCTTTCAATGGCTTTTGTTTCTTTCCAGTTGACTGTTGAATGGTCCCATCGATCGATCGTGCGACCGCGCGAGCAGCTCACACGCTTCATCCTTCGTCCAGGATGTTATTCACCAGTATTCTGGGCGGGCACAGGGTTCCGCCGCCGCGCTCCGACAAAACAAGATCGGCGCGGGTCAGAGTCATCGAGCTATTTGAGTGAAGCGGAGAATTCACAAGACGGGAAAAAGGAGAAGGAGAGTGTAATGCAATGTGGGCCTGAGGGTACGAGATCTATCGGTCCGCATTTGAACCGTGGTTGGAACCCATCGCGGGCAATCAAGATGTTGGAACCGGAGCGTTGAGCTGTGGAAGGTGATCGCCGGGACGGGTCTACAGAATTTCAAGCGGCAGAACTGCGGTCGGAACGACTGCAGAACAATTATGTAGAAAGCGATCGGTCATGTTGAAACGTTCTTGCTTCAATGCAAGTCCATTGTCGAACTTCCACGAAGGACCAGAAAGTTCGGACGGCTAGCGGCTGTCGCGTCGTTTGCAGAGAAGTCGACCACGACGGCGGGACCGGTGGTGATGACTGGAATGACCGATGCAACAGGCGGAGAACACGCTGGAGAAGAAATATAGAAGTCCAGACAGCCTCGCACCTTGACGGCGACAGCGAGAAAAAGTGATTATGTCAGCTTTTGCGCATCGTCAGCACCGAAGAGAATGAAAGCAGATTCGAGCGGATTAAGTTTCTTCGAAGCGCAGTTTCCATTCGAACTTCTTCATTCCCTTCGAAAATCCATCATCCGGTGATTTTTCGCAATTTCACTTCCAGATCTTTCTCCTTTGATTTCAACCACCTCCCCTACCCCCCCCCCCAGATTATCGGAGTTCCTCTAATCGTCTTTTCGGTCACGGATTCATTCGGGAGGCGTAGAAATTGAAACTCTCGGGTCCCATTGGGAGTCGTCGGTATGATGTTCCCTTTCAGATCCGGAGGAATCAGGAATTCGGAATCATTCTTCCGAAATTGAATGGAATAATGATTCTCAAAGTTCATGGGGGATGCGAGACATGATGTCCGAGGGACATACGAGCAAAAGGATGCACGGAACGACGAATGAAGTCGTTAGAGTCATCCGTGATAATCGTTCTTTTCGTTCTTCCATCGATAGGATTCCATCGAAATCGAATGTATCGGATATCAAACGAAGCCCCGATTCGCCTATTCCAACGCTGATGAATCTATGGAGCAAGATGCACCTTATGAAATCTCCCCGCTATCAATGAAGCATCAGATCAGAGAAAAAATTTGAAGCCGGGCACATCTTCTCCCGATCCTCGGTCAAGCATCACTCCCGACAGGGAAATTCGCCAAGAAGAAGAGCGCGGCCTCTGATGGTAGCTGAAGTCTACTTCTGATTGACTTCGGCGCAGGGGCGTCCTAGAGAGCCCCGAGTCCGATTGCTATTGACCCGGGAATCTGAACGGGGTACAACGGGAGAAAATTCAAGTGGGATGAACTCTCCGAAGAAGATCTCAACGCTCATCGACCTGAGCGATGCTCGCGATCCGGAGTGGCGCGACATCGGACCCCGGAAAGTGTCTTGAGTGATACGCAACTCCATGAGCCTTGTGTAACGCCCCGTCAGTGCAGCGAGGCTCTCGTTCGCCTGTTTCGACTCTTGCGTTGTCTTCGATGATCAATCCGCGCCATGAGTTCGCTCGTTTGCGTATTTGTGCTTGTGCGAGAAGAGAAACGGTTGAAACTATCAACGGCCCTGAAGTAGTTTGACTTTGGCCTTCCCCTTGCTCGACGAATATTCGTGAAGTCGATGTTGTGCGCTGAACGACGATCAAGTCCCTAGAGCTACTGCAGCGGCGATCGACGATGCGGCCGATTCGCTGAAGCGAACTTTTCTCGGCGAGGTCCGAGCTTTTTTCAATTGGTGCCAAGGTACAAGTCTGACGTTACGGGGCATTCAGTCCTGCGAATCCCGCAACGCCCCGTGGATCCATCCCCGTCGAACATTCCTCCATCGATTCATTTGTCGAACGATCGACAGCTGGCTTGTTCCTCCTCTACGGTTAAAGTGTTTGTTGTTATAATTGACTCGCTATCAAAATCACGCGGTCAGTCGTCCATTCGAACGGCGTCGGGCAAGCTCCGATCGAATGTCACGACTCCCGTGTGAGCTTTAGCCCCGCTCGCGTTCCAGCTTGCAAGCGACACGATTCCAAACAAAGTAAACAAACTACCCCAATTCCACTTCGATTGCGTAGCTTTTGAGTCCCTACGTTTTTCAACGCTCTATCGATTGCCGGTTCGCCGATTGGGCTCTTCGAGCGTTGATTCAACTTTCTGTGTGTGTGTGTCTGTCTGTCGGAGTGTTTATTCGTCCACGGGGTGTCCTTTCAGATCGATGGCGAAACGAACTCGTGGATGCCTTTCGACCTTAAATAGTTCAGTCGAAAGTGAAAAGTTCAGGCCACCGAATGCCCCGTACAGGATACGCAGTGTTTCTCTGTCCTCTGACTGATTGTATGTGTGAGGACGACTTTACGTCCGCGAACCAGGGGATTCTAGGGGGCCGGGTAGAGGTATGCCATCGTGGGTTTGTCATACTTCACATGCGGCGAGCACTCTATTTCGTCAACCGGCTTCGCTTCCGCGTCGTACGAGTCCGCACGGTGATTCCCAACGAACGCTTCTCTTTTCCCTCCCAGACTTGCCCCAGACGGTCATACAGTTCTCTGTATAAATCCTGCCAATGCTAATTCTAGATCCGTTCCTCCGTGGAAAAGCCCAATCGTCAGTTACCGATGTCGAAAGCTCCTCCAAGATTCTTGTTGTTGACCCGGATCAGTAAGTACCTGGATCAGCCGAGGGCGAAACATGCGCAGAATGATCAACGAGCGTGATCTATCTCGACTATCAAGGAAGTCAGTCCGCTCAACCCCACGGAACGCGATTGAGGATCCGAGCTCTGCTTCATTCTCTACGAATATAAATGAATGTGCATGTGTTCAAACACAAGTGTTTAGGCAATTTGACTGAGTGAGCGTCAATCATACTTGCCGCTGCTCGAGCTCGACTCCGATCGGTCGCATGAATTCACTTCCTTTCTGAAATTGGAAGGGCCTCAGAGTGTACATGAAGTCACGATGCATAAAAATGTGTGACTTGTGACTCTGAATACTGTTCTGGAGCTTTCCCTTGCGAGGGACAGGCGACTCGGGCACTCGCGAATTCGGAGGGAGGCATTGCAAGTCTCACTGAGCTCGCAATCCATCCAATGATGAATCGATCTATCTGTGATATTCTAGGATGGCTTCTCGAGACGGCATTACTGCGCCGCTTCACCGATCGCCGCAGGGCCAGGGGCTTGACGTCGTCAACGAGCTCCACGATAATCAGGTGAGACACTTCAGATACGGGCGGAAACTCAGATTACTCTGCGAGCTATGGACATGCATATCTCTTCGTCCGCCTGATATTGCGGCTGATGATCATGTAAGCCAGCGATAACAATGGCACATGCGACAGCAGTCAGGTACGCCTTGCGTGGCGGATGGAGCTGTCCTGGAGATCCTTTCTCTCGTTGTCGTCCTTCCGGCGCCGAGGCAACGAGCGAGGGAGCGAACGGGCGGGTGGAGCGTAAAGCTCGATTTGTCAATGATAATCGGCTGACGTTTCCGACTTAAGTGGGTCATAATTCACGGGAAATCTCTGTATTCTCCGAGCCCTATCTCCGTGATCGGTTCGCTAGTTGGTAGCGAGCTGGATTGCAGCTAATAAGTCAGGCCTCGACTGAATGAGCCGACGAATGACGGACGGAATGAATGGAGGAATAACCAGGGAGCGACCCGATCCGAAAATCCCGCGCTCCGCGAGAACGCGAATACGAAAGTTGACAGAGTGTGAAATTTCCACCGACCACGCTCCGCGACGACGACGGCGTCTGATGACGACGACCCGACCGTTATCTTTCCTCTTCATTGGATCCACTCCTTCTCCGCTGATTCCGCTCCTGGTCTCATCATTATTAACATCATCATCATAATTATCATTTCCGCCGTCGATTCGACGACGGACATTAATTTCGTCGCTCGCGCACTCAGAAAAATTATGGCTCTAGCGTTCCATTCGTATTTCATTGCTCTCTATCACGCTCTCCTCGGAGTTGTCGCGATCGTTTTCTCCACGCCCGACTTCACGCGTTTGAGTCGAGAGAGAGTTTTCGACGAACCCTGGAAATCCTCCCCGAAGTCGATGAATCTTCTCTCGAGTTCATCGGAGGGACGTTCCTCGCAGAGCTCCACATCTTGGTCGTCGATGAATTTTCGGTAGCTCCAAGTGCTCGAGGCTCTTCAATGGAAAATTCTCTTATTTCTCACCACTGCTCGACTCCGAGCATCGAGCGGTTCCCTGTTTCTTCTTATGGGCGGCTTCGAATGCGGTCGAGTGCAGAAGAAATCCGTTTGAAGATGCTCCGGCCGCAATAACTCCGTCGGACATCCCATCGTCACGAAGTTTCATATGGCTGAACCAGTTCATAAATGCGATGTTGTTCTTGTCGAGGGTTGTCGAGCGGAGAACGTTCTTGTCAACCGAGCGGACTGGGTGAGCATGTCGGCAAACTTGCGAAAATCCTCCGCCGAGACGGGAAAAAAAATGTCAAAGAAACGAGATCTCTCGGATTCGCTGCTTCTTTCATTTCTGCTCTCTCCCACCGAAGGTACACATGGTTCAATTGACGGGCGCAAACGTCGGTGACGATTGTATGCAAATATGCATGAGAGCTCTGCCAAGCCCACTCAGTCAAGTGTCTCAGCTAGCTGTTACGAATGTAGCAGGCCACTTTTCGCGAAACGTCCTTTCAGCACTTTTTCGAGGACGTGTGAGCAAGTTCTCCGGGCAACCCGCCGTGGGGAGCTTCTCGACGGAGAAAACTCGCCACTCGGGTGCTGTATCGACTGTAGTGACGGTGCTGTATCGACACCCATTCGCTGTCAGTTCGAGCGACGCCGACGCCAACCTGTCGAGCGGAGAATGGGCCGTTCGGGGAACTGATCTCGTCCAAGGGTTCTCAGTCGAAGTGGAGACGAGAATAAGCAATGGGAGTCCTTACCTCAGCCGACATAATCGATTAGGCTTTTCCGTCGTCGGAGTAGATCGATCACACTTGTCCCGCACGGCGTCTCCAGACGAGTGCAGCTGACTCGGTGGCGCAACGGTAGCGCGTCTGACTCCAGATCAGAAGGTTGCGTGTTCAAATCACGTCCGGGTCAAACTTTTTTTGAAAGTTCTCGTTTTGCATGCACCGGCCACCGAATTCCATCACGGGTTCATGAGAGATCGACTCCCCGCTACATTCGAAAATCTTCAGTTTCCATTCATATCAAGTCATCAGCACTCCCTCTCCAATGCTCTCGCGACGAGACGGACTACCCAACGAGATCATGGGCGAATCGAACCCATTGGCATTTCGCGAGCCGAAGGTAATCGTTCGGTCTCATTGCATCCGGAATAAGAGTTCTGTCGAACGCCCGCCCTAGCGATCCTTTCGGTGTAAGTTCATGTCTTCTCAGCACGGACTGAACTTTAGCGGAGAACTTCAGAGATTCTAGCCGAAACGCGGCTTTCATGATGAGATTTCCCTAGAGATAGACGGAAAGTACGCGGTGGAAGTTCCACTTTGTCGGGAACCGACCGTCTGGAAAAGCTCATGAAGGACTCTGAAATAGCCTGCTTGAGTCTGTTGCTAGCTGACTCCTCTAGCCATCACGCATACTTAGATATACTATTACTGAACCCGTGGTCTGGTCCGGCTAGCGATTGATTGTCGCACTTCGGGGGAAGCCTCCCAGGGACAACATGGATCTCGGGATTGATCTTCCCCCTTCACGATTCGTCATATCAGAATTATTTGATGACGCCCCCGCGAACTCTCGCAGCTCACGGACGCTCGCGAATCAGCTGATCGTACAGTCTGCTGTGGCGAGTGCTCGAGACGCGAATCATCGACGAGAGCCCAGGTGTGGGCGCTCGCAGCATCTCTACCGCTGCCGGTTGTGTGTGTATCCGGCATGGTCTAGTGGCTAGGATACGCGGCTCTCACCCGCGAGGCCCGGGTTCGATTCCCGGTGTCGGAATAGTTTTTGCTCGAGAGTCTAGAGGTCTAGATCATGGCTGTCTCGAAATAGGCGTCTCGAGGCAGAATCGTCTTCCGTGGCGGGTCGGTCACAGCGCAGTCCTCGGTACGATTTTTGAGGCGTGGAACTGCTCCGCTATTGAAACTGATTTTTGAAGAATGCCGAGGACTGTGAGCGACTCGAAACTCGACTGGGACAAAAAGGAACTCCCCGTCGGGGAATCGAACCCCGGTCTCCCGCGTGACAGGCGGGGATACTTACCACTATACTAACGAGGACTACATTTACAAGAAGGGTCCCAGTCTTGTGATTTCTCTCAGTCAGTGAGCGTTATTTCGTGCACAGAATGTCAGTGTCTGAGTGAGTGAGAGAGTACGTTCAACATTTCAGGGTTGAGAGTACGGTGGTGTATCTCGATTGTAATGCTTGCAGGACTCTGCCCTTGTGTGCTTGGAGTTCTCGCCGATGTTCGCTGTCGGTTTCGATTGTTAACTGTGCAGCTCAATGCGGAAAATACGTATCGGACTCGCGTCAGCAGGGTTCACTTGCTGCCGATCGACCCGGACGCAATCTCGCTGATCATCCTCGACGATGAGCTCTCTCATGCGGTACAGGTCACCAATCAACGTTCGATGGCTCTGTTCGGAGAGCCCAGCCGCCCATGAGTGACGGGGGCTCCAGCCGCAGCGAAGCTCTCGGAAGAGGCTTTCGACGCGGAGAACTCCACTCTCGGATCTATCGGAGCCCCATCCAGGGCTTTAGCGGGGAGGAATTCGATCCCAGTACAGTAATTATTGTTTACATTCATCGTCAGTTGATGTGAAACTGTAAGTAAACCTGTGATTCATCGGAAGAAGGCGATGAATTTCCTGGAAACCTTGACGATACCGTAACTTTGAACAATGGCTGATTCGTATCGAAGGAATCCCGTCCGGTCCTTCCTCGGCTTAGCGACGAATCCAGGAATCCGAAAGCTAGCTTCGGAGGGTACGTGGCAAGCGATTCTTGCGAGCACGAACTCTTCGTTTTCGACGAGGAAACGCCGGGTGAAAGCAACTGGAACCCGAGGGCGTCCAAGCTCGCCTCCGGAGGGATCGAGAACAGGAGAAGCCCAGATTCGAAGCCCAGACCCGAAGCTTCAGACGATGGACCATGTGGACTTTCTCGAAGAAAAAGGAAGTTCAAGTTACTGTGTTAGCGCGGTGGCGCAGTCGCAACTCCCAGAGTTCTCGTCGAAGCATGACAAGAGATTTGAGGTTTGTGCTTCCAATCACGGTAATCGGAATGAATACGCCACCATTCCTTCCAACAAACTCCCAAAACGAAGGTGCGTCCAAGCCCTAGCAAGAAGAATCGAAGAGAGCGCAGTCGGCAGTTGCCAAGTTGTAACATTCCGGACTTCAACTTCACACTCTACTCGCTCGAGATGGGGTGGGAGCGGCGGGGAGTCGATAGATGGCGCTCAGCAACCGGATCTCGACTCCCTCTAGCGGCCGCGAGTTGCCTGGTGGTCGAGGGACAGTCGAGAGTTGGTCCCCTCCAGTAGCGAACTGACTCTTCTACACAACGGACCACGTCGCTCTCGGCTCTGGACTCTTTCCCATGCGCTTGGCCTCAGAGACAACTGTGACATCGACACCGGCCGAGCCGCATTCGATCTTCGTATAGAGTCGAATTTCGCGCTCTGAGCCGAGCATCTGTGAACATCTTTAGTGGACGATCATGAATTACGGCATCGCTCATTAGTCATCATCGAATGGTAGCCGAAAGTGGTCCATTGCGGAGAGCTTAGTTGGCAGACACTACTGAGGAGATACGTGGTCAAGTGGTCCGGGAGGTCGGCCAAGAGACACCACTCTGTGTCGCACGGATTGCGTTTGTGTGAGTGCGTGTGCTTGTTCGTTGTGATCTTCGGGTGATTTCCAACAGACGAAAAAATGACTTCACACTGTCTCTCAGTTTTGAGAATCGTGATGACCTCAGCGTGGATACTGCTCTTCGCCCTCGCGATCTCCGAAGCCAACTTCGGAATGAAACGGAGAAGTCACAAAGGTGAGAACTCGAATGCATGGTCTCGCTGCTCGTTGCGGCTGTCGCGGATCGACCGGATTACGCGGGAGAAACTTATGGCACCGACCGGAGCTCTCGCCGTCAAGGCGCGAATGCCGAAATTGTCGGGGAGTATCGTTCGAAAAGTCCAGTCTTCTTCGAATGGACTCGGAAACTCGATAACGGGGAAATTCATGATTTGCCCAGACCATCACCTCGTTTTGCTCGACAGCGCGAGGAACCGTCCGCCGCGTCTTCCCGAATCCATGATATTATGCCGTGTAGTTTCTGGAATATTTTGACCCTGGAGCTACCTGTATCGGTAATCGCTCGAGGGTCCGTCGATCCTCCTCCAAGTCGACGTCGGTGCACTCTCTCAACCGCGTTGACCGAGGTCGTCTTGATCTCGACGATGGATTCTTTCTTTTGAATTTCGCGGGACGACCGGCCCACCGATCCTCGATCGGAATCGTTTCCTCCACGGAAGGCGAAAGTCGAGTTCGGCTCGTGAAACGTACCCGGAAGGCTCTGGAATGGACGAACGCAGGTTTATGTTTGTGTGATCGGGTTGGAAGAAAAATGAGAACAGTCCTAGGCGACTCGACTTGTTTTGACGCTTTCCACGCGCTAAACAAAGTCGGAACGATCACACTCCAAGCGGTTGGAAGCTCTCCGGAGTCCGCTGCGTAATCTCCCGAACGTTTCCAAGTGGCTGTTTGGATTCTCGCCCGCTTTCACGCCGTTCCGAGTCTTCCCGTTTTTTGCCTCGCGTCAGCTGGCCCTTAAGGTTCGTATACCCTCATGCCTCCCTGACGCTCGGCGCTCATATGACTGACAGATTGAGTCGCCGACTCTCGCAGTAAAATACACAATTGTTAAAGAATTACACTCACACCGAAACGACATTTCGAGAGGGAAGAGCAGGACAACAGAGCGAGATCGGTGGAAAACTCGAAATAGGAACGAGGAGAAGAGAATCGATGATTCTCAGGAGGAATTCGTATGTGTATCCGAGGTAGTACTGTGTATCACGCCAGATGTACGGAATGCGGTGGATTCTGGGAGAGGTCTTCCCAATCAAATCAAGGCTCAGAAGGATTTTGTCTGTCGAAAACGCGAGTCCGAGCCTCGAATACCGCCGCTTTCGATCCGAACGATCTGCGCCGAGGAACTCGTTTTCCGGTCTGGAGTCCGAGGTCAAATTGCATTCGGCTCTGCGTTCAATGCTGGCAGGGCACGTGATCACGTGCCGCGGACGAACGTGCTTACGTTCTGAACAGTCTATTTTTCTATCTGTTCCGCTATCTCCGACGTTCATCGAGCGTCTGCGGTGAAGAATTACGCGCTTCCACATACACGATCCTCTTCTGGTCTATTGGCCGGCAGCGGTCGCACGGAATACGGAGGGACATTTCATACATCAGCTTGTGACATCAGATCCCGCTCTCGTGATTCGCTCTCGTCAGAAGATCGTTGATGCCATCGGGATCAGAGAATACGAGACATTGATCCGCCGTTATCGAACTACTGTGACCGCGAAAAAAAATTGAAAGTCAGAATTATGAGATCCAGGCGCCGACCAGATGATTTACGGGCATCGACCCTTGAACGAAAGGGAATTACACGCAATGAAATCGATTTTAGTCATTACGAATCGAATACTTGTTTACGTTTGACCGCTCTGTGATTGATTTGTAGGCTGCGAAATTGACGATTAATGATGATGAGGGAAACTTTCATTTCGCCGTCATCGCGGAGAAAGCTGCTCGATGATTCTCGTGTCTGGTAGTCGAACCTCTTTGGCGATAATTAATAAGCCAATTATTGCGCCATTGCGAAGGCAATCATTTTCATTATTTTCTTGTCAAGTATTAGCAATCGTAAACACTCTATCGACGGCGGGGAACTGACCTAGAGTACCATGCGCGTCGCATTTTCTTTTTCTTTTCCGTGGGTTGATTCTTGGGATGGAGTATTGGGATGGAATTCTGAAGAGATATCACTGAAAGCTGAATTTCCCTCATGAGCTTCCATGATCGATCAGAGATAGACTCCGTGAAGTAGATGAATGATCCAAACTCTTCCGATTCGACTCCGTTTCCACGAAGTTACCGGGAAAGGGGTCCATATTTACAAACGACGGTATCTGTTGGTTCGAGGGACTCTGAGCGACGATGCGAAATGCAGGACACTCGGTCAACAAGTCGAGTAAATAGTTATGTCCATCGAACATCATGAGGCCACCACCGTTAGAAGATTTGCCGTGCCTGCGGTCAGCGTTCCATGGAGCTCCTACGGGGCTTGAACAAACAAATCCACGCTTGCATACTACGTTTCGACGCAGGGATGAAACTAGTTGAAAATATAACCTTTGAACCGTACTAGCAGAGAACCTTGAGTCGATGATGTTGCTTCTGCCCCACCGCTATTGAACACGGTTAAAATGATGAACACGTCGAACGGGACCGCTGGCATATCGTCGGATCGATGCTGCCGCGAATTTTGATGACCGGCCTCCAAGAGGAAGTTGTGAATTTATGCATTTCAATTCAAGAGCTCTCGACAAAGACAAGCTTCCCATGGTCGGTCGTATTGCACGTACTGGAAACACGGAGAATTTAGCGAAGTTGCAAGCTCCAGCCCCACAGTTTCGACGAGGAGCATGAGTGGTGAGTGGTCCCCTGATGATCACCGCCACAGAACTTCATCAACTCTTGGAATCGACTTTAAGTCGCTCGCATTTATTCTCTTCGGAAACTTTCCCTTGTCTCCGATCGAAGCGAAGACAAGCCCGACTCGATTCCATCAAGAATTCAATTATTGAATTCAACCTCAGCCGGAGAACATCAAACCGCCTTTCCCAGAAAATTTGACACATTGAACCCGCCACGTGTATTCATCGCGGTTGATAATTGGCTTTGGCCGGCATGTCTGCTTTCAATTCCTGCTCAGAACCGAGAACTTCGAATGGTAATCTTCACGGCAAGGGGGATGTATCGCTTAAAGCTACAAATCGTTGCCACATGAAAGTCATTTCGAAGGTCACGGATCAGTCGGTAGATTAATTAGAAACGTGGGGTGTCTCCCTTCGGAACTTCCTGTCGATGTGAAGAGGAACTTTCAAAAACAAACTCACAAGGATCAGGTTCGTCGCGATGTGATTCGATTGAATCCGCAGGCTGCGTTCTCTCCAACCTCCCTCTCGACAGAGAAGCGTCGCTGAACTCGCGATGTGTCTTTGCCAGAGCTGCGTGTCGAATTCCATCCGTGTCTTTCGTCGTCCAGTTTCTCGGTTTTTCGGCACACATGTGCATTTCATGATCGAAACTTTTTATGAGCACACATCTCTGGTCTCCGTGTCCTTTCACTATCGTAAGAAAAACGAAACTTTAGCGAACAGACCGCTGATCTATTCATCCGAGGCTCACCGCGATCGATCCAATGATTCTTCCGAGAGCCACATGCTCACGGTCGGATCCGCGAGATTCCATAAGGACTGGGACGGCCTTCGATTCCGAAAGTTTCTAGACTGTGATTTCTTTCGAGTTGTACTTTGGTGGCCAGGATTTTCAACGAGGAAGGCTCAGGTCGTTTCTCCTGCTTCTCTGTGGGCCTTGCGACAGACTTCCTCTAGGATAAAGTTAGAAGCAGTGACATACCACAAGGTACGCCGAGAGTGTTCAAACCCTCGCACCACCTCCTGCAAAGAAGTCCGTGGACTTGTTTTTGCTTCCGAGCCGGGTATGTGCACAAACAGGTTACGAAATCAGTTTCGTCGCTCGGAGATAATCCGTTGTTTCGACCCGCGGCGCGGAGCAGAAGGCCGGTGGGACGGAAAAGAAGCGGAACGAGTCCTAGGTGGAAGGATCCGGAAGGAATCTGCGAGGCCAAGCCGAGGACGGTGTTGGCACGGGCCATCCTACCTCGGAGCTCTTGCCCAGGAGCAAAGGCAGTGGCGGGTTGCCGAGTCGGCTCGCATGCTCTAGAGTGTGACCATCAATCTAAGCTGTCGCCATTAGAAGACTCCGGCGTAGGTTGCTTCGAACTGATGTCTTCATTCGTCTTGAACTTTTTACCCCGCGGTCGCATGGGCTCTCACTCTCTCGAGCTAAGTGTGCATTTCCCCGAAAATCCCTTATAGGGAGTTGTTCGCGAAACATCTCGGCCGTGAAATTCTGAGATGTGTTTTTTTCTCAATCGATGAGTCCGATCTGGTTGTCGGGTCGGGCAAACTCGGGGATTCCAACAGATGATGCTTTCCCCGTGCGGTTCAGCGTCGAGGCTTTTCTTAATCCCATCGAAGAGAACATTTATTGAACTGCAATCAGTGTCCCGCAATCAGAGCCTAATGAAATAAAGCATTTTGCTCGACTAAGTGGATCATCCTACCGAGACTGAGGGTGAAGCCACTGCTCGCAACCCCTTCATGCGAGACTCTCAATCTCATCGGCAATCCCTAGCACCACATCGAGATGTTCCCTTCGCCGATTCCCCTGATTTCCTTACTATTGGATTCGGTTCTCGAAGTACTTGCGCTCAACTATAGTCGTCTCGCGCGAGTTTTGGGAACTCCTGGTTTCTTTCCGCTCAAGCGATGAGTACATAGACCACCGAGCTATGTCCATACGATGCCGTTGATGAGCTAGACGGGGATCAGCCGCTGAATACTATAATAACTTACATTAATTCAATTGAGTTGGCTCGAATCGTTCCCGATGAGGTCGTTCGACCCTCACTCGTGAGTTGATCGCTTGGTTTACTTCGATTGTCACTGCGGAACAATCCCAAGCCGATCATTCGAGCATCACGATCCAAAGCAGATGCTATGCACCATTGGTCAGAAGAGCGGACGAGGGCGAGAAGTGACCAACACACGAGAGTGGAATCAGCGAAACGCGCTATTAGCCTCCGAAGCTGCAGCGACTGCAGCAATCCGAGTGGATGGATACACTTGTCTTCGAGCGTCATAACAAAGATATTGTGACTCATAGTCAACGGACGAGCATCCCTCGAATTCGACCGAGCAAAAGACTCGTCGCTCCGTCCCTCCGCTGCCGGTGCTCTGTTTGCTCACTATGATGACGGAGCTTAAGGATTTCTCCAAAGCGGCCGTGCCTCAGCGTGGTCCTGTTTCCTACTTTTCTTTTTCGTCGTTGCCGGATGGATCGATGAGAGCTCCGAGGCAGAGCGGGCTAGCGGCTCGGGAGAAAGACTGACTGACTAGCTTGCGTACCCATCAGTTGCCTTGTTCGAATGCAACCAAGGGGAAGATTTTCATTCACGCACACAGTCCTCTTCGAACGAGTAAACCGAGATAGTGGAAACCCCATGGCATGCTTGAAGCTGCTGCTGCTGCAGCAACACCGACGACAACAAAGCCTCCCGCAACGAGCACGGCTGCCGTCGGCCTCCGATGAAGGTTGAGGAGTTCGAAGCAACAAACGTTTCTCGCGCAGAGTATCTGCAGCTAGTGGGGCAACGAATTATTCGTGCAGCTCTATCGAGCTTGGGAGGGATTCATCCGTTTTCCCAATACGATATCTCAAATCGAGGACTTTCTCTCATTGAGGAGTTCTCGAAGAGAGATCTTGAGTTCAGTTCCTACATTGTGGCCGACGGTCCACCCCGCTCGGCCTTTTTTTCTCGTTCCCCCACCAAACGAACAAAGTTACCCATCATACAGATGTACTTACTCTGAGACCGCCAAGCAAGAGACTACAGACCGTACAAAAGGTTCTAGCGGGGCTTGAACTTTTGCTGAGAGGGCAAGTTCGCCCCTCGCGAGGCCCGGAAGAGCTGAAGGGAGATAGAACAGGGGCAAAGAGGAAATAGGAAAGGAAAAAAGAACTCCTTCCCGGGAACAGGGAGAGGCGGCCGGCGTGGGTAAATCCTCAAGTGACTCCTCGATGCCGCTGGTGAGGCTCATGATGAGGCTGAAGGAGACGACGCGGATGATGACAAGCGAAATGACATTTTGAAGAGAACATCGTTGCCGCAGCCGACAGGAGGAATGATGACGGTAGAGGCAGCATTGTCGCGAAACGAAGCGCTTGTTATCACGAGAGTTTTGCCTCGACGTTGTGCCCCCCTCCCCCGCGCGAATATCATTGACGGAGACGCGGAGTTCGCCGATCGGCTGCGTTCGTCCCCATGATTTGTATCTTGAGGATGGACTCGTATCGTGGCCGATCCCGTCGACGATCGAGTCTGCGTGGTGAACAATGGAGGGTTGCAAACGAGTGCCACTTCCGGGATTCGAATGCTTCCGCGCATGAAATCGGTGTTTGCGGCGCTCATAACCTCCCAAGGGTTCGGACAAAATATACACGTCGGGTGTCCGCAATATCTCGCTGTGCCACTTTGGTCCAGTGTCGCAAGAGCCCCCGCGCTTCTCTTCCCCTCATTCGCACTTCACGCTCACTCGAGGCACGCATGTGCGTGACCAATGGGTTCATGCGATTATTCTCTTCTTTACCGGGCCCTCCTCCGCCATGCGGTCGATGATCATGTACACATACGTAGATGACGGGGAGGCGATAATTGCGGAATACCCATCTAGTTTTCGTCTGGTCCGATTTCCATTTTGTACGAAAATGTTGACACGAGCCACGATGCACGGACATAGGGGAACGGGAGCAATTTCCGAACCTCGGACCGACATTCGCTCTCTTTCGCGATGAGGAAAAAATCTCCCCTCTCTGAAATATGAATTGGAGTTTTTTTTTCTGCTCGGGAGCTGTGAATATCGGCGAGTGCGGCGCTGACAGCTTGTAGACAATCAGGATCCCGCCGCAGACACGCTTTTGATTATTCATTACTGCTTATTGGACAGAGCTCCGATAGAGTGTTCGCACCCTCGAAGCGGCTGGAGTTTGCGGCCTGGGGTGAAGAGGTTCGTTTGAAGAGCAGACGACCCGAACTCATCTGAAGCGTTCCCATGATACGCTGCTGAGAGGGATTCGGTCAAGAGCAGGTGTTGGAGATCAAACCTCGCGCTCGAGTGCAGGCCGCCGAGCCGCGTGCAATTATTAGTACCGAGTACCGAAGAATTCGATACTAGATGATTCAGCGCGAATAACACCAATTCTATCCTCCTCGACCCGTCTTCCATCAACCCTTGTGTTTCGGACGCCGGCCGAGCGGAGCTGCATCCCAGCACTAATCCCGATCTCCCCGGGTCGATACAGTCCGAATCATAATTCTCTCATGATCCGCTCTTTGTCCAGCAGGACTCCCCATTCACGGCTCTTTCATCTTCCTGATCGCCAGGACTCTTTCGATTCCTGCTCTTATTTCCCCCAGTTCCCAAATGGATCCTCAGTCCCTCGACTCATTCTGAATTCGCTATCCAGGTACAAATCCAGAGTGTGGAGTATCCGGTCGGAGTCCAAAATGACGCGTGAAGGTTCAACGTTGTGGAGAAGTATCGGATGAGCCCCGGAGCGCTGAGCGTTCCGCTCGGAGATGGAACAATAGTCATTGTCCGGCGTAATGAATTGCTTCTGTTTGACTACGTTTCCGACGCAGCCGCAGTCGTCGCAGTTTGAAGAGAAAGTTGGACTCTCCTCGGCTTTTGTTCGGCTCTGATCCCATGCGCATATCCGCGCAGCGGATTTCGCGAGTTCACCTCGGGCGAGGCGTTCTCGTTCGTGTGCTCTGGCAGTCAGAACACCAGGATGATGGTCTCGCTGCTTCTGATTCTGATTAGCTCGATGCTGATGATCTCTGACTGCTCCGATGGTGATTTCGCAGCTCAGGCGTCGACTAATATTTCTTTGTGGGTTTCTCCCTCGTTTGGAGACAGATACTGCGAGTCATTGTCGAGCCGCCCAGATTGCGCGGAGAATTCGTCGTGGTTCCTCATTTCCCTGAATTCAACCCGGGGCCCAGCCGCCGCGGCAGCAGTGACAGGAAGAGCAAAGACCGCTGCGATATTAGAGCGAACCACAACCGTTGCGCCAGACAGTGAGAAGCAGGAGATACCGACCCACCGGTTCGGTCCCCTGTCTACGAGTCCAATGATAAATTCCTCATTTCTCCCAAATCTTCTCCCATCTTAGTTTTGGCCTGATGGCAACTGTTCTGTCGACAGCGTCTGCCTTTTCGTCGTCCCAAGAGACATCCACGCGGAGATGGCGGGCAAGACACAATCTCCGGGCCAGACAAACAATGATGGCGATGGAAGAACAATTTTGGTGATATCGATGGTTCCCCGCTAGTTTCACAATTAGTCTCACAGATGTAATTAGTGATCAGGGAAACTGACCCAGGGTGCGACGAAGGATTCCGCTCAAGTCAAATCGACGCGCAAAAGAGGAGGGGACGCAAATTAGGGGGAGGGGGGAGGAAGAGACTCGCCGATTCCGGCTGACGACGAGCGAAAAAGATTGGGAGCGGAGAAGGGGAGTTCAGAACGGGTGCGGAGTCACTCGGACGAGATACTTTCGAACTTTGCTTCAGGATGACTTCGTTCACGGAATGCCTTGCTGAGCACGTGAGCAAAGCTGCGGCTCTTACCCGATTCCCGCTCGGTATGTCAACAGGATTTCAACTAGAGCTTGTGAGCATCAACATCACAGTCTATTGAGTTTCACCCGATCGAGCGGCGGCTAATGACAACGATCGTCCAGAGCCGACTCCACTCCGGGGTCCTAGCCCTGGGTTCTTCGGGAGTTCGATCCGAAACCATTTGCCACGAATTGTTCACCATTTCCATTTACTTCGAATACGTTCCTGGATGCGAAGTGGTCCTCGTTCGATCGAGATTTCCTCCAGAGTTTCCGATTCCCCTCTCTCTGACTCTAATCGGCGACTCAGCTCCACGATAAGGTTTTCCGATGACGGGTTCGGAAGGAATCGCCCGAGTGAATTTGCATCCGCGAGCAGCAGCCATTCCCACGAGAAGCAAATCATTTTCTCTCCCGATCGGGATTGATCGATAGCGATCGCTCGCTCATCGTTCAGCGAGTCAGCCCGCTAGATCGTCGAATCTCTTGGACAAACTGCCTTGATCAGTGACGGACTTTCGAGGAGGGGGAAATCCTCTCACCTGGCTCGTCTCTCGAGCCGCTATCGCACACACGCCATGGAGTCAGGCAGGCATGAAGGCCGGTTGTTCGCTCGCAAGTGACGGAAAAAGCGCGAGGATGCGACTAGCTGTTCGGAACAGTTGGCGGGGATTTTCCCCGCGACAGCCTCGACCGAGCAGAGGATTTACTCCTTCACATGTCGATGCAGCGACGTGGCAATCTGGGGATCTGTAGATTTTGAGATGCTGTAAAACCCCGCGTCGTCAACCCGTCGCCGATGGATACTCGGCTAGGTGGAGGCTTCCTACCCGAGAGAGCCGAATTTCCTCCGCTCCTCCTTCTTTTGTAGTCTTCGTTCCACCGGCTTCTTGGAGTTTCTCAGCTCCATCCGCTCCCTCCTGTCGACATGGGCCAGTATATATAGGAGAGATGGTTTATGACTGTTGGCAAGCAGTAAAAACGAGATTGAGCATTGACGAACAACAAGGGTCTGCCCTTCCCGCCGGCGCGGGTGCCGCCGCCGCCGCCGTCGTGCTCATCATCCCAGAGGGGCTGGTGCGCCGGGTCGTTTCCTCGCGGGGCTGATGCCGGTTGCTACTCAGAGTGGCAGCAATATCTTACATACTCATCACATATCACAACCGGAGAGAAAAAGGCCAGCAGTCAGTCGGCTCTGAAAGACAACTGCAACCGTCTATCTACTTACTCACGAACACGAAATGCTCGCCAGCCCGCTTGCCTCCTCATGCGTCGTCGTGTGCCGAGATCCGAATCGACAGGCAGGCGGGCAGACAAACAGTCAGAGGGATGGATGGATTGAGGGACGGACGGACAGGCTACACCTTGTTAGACAGCTGTGCACGCATCACCCCCTTTCGGAAGAAAGTAATACGAGAGGAGCGGAGGCATTTCTAAAGGCTCTCTTCGTTCCCTATCGGCACTCGTAAATAGGACGGAGAACGTGGTGGTCCTTGGCACATATGGCGCGCAGTCTAATAAGTGCAATCCTCTCGAGCTGTGATCAGAGAATGCAAATAACAATCGCAGGCCAGACAAGGGACGGAAGGACGAAGGAATCAATCAAATCATCGGCTTCCTCGATCCGTTTCCATAACGACCCGGGAGCGAGCCAGGAATACATTTAAATCACCGTCTCGCCTGAGAAAGTGAGACACCTGATGCACCCTGTTGCACTTATGTCACGCTTCCCGACACGGCCGTCGCGCTGCCCGGGGGTCACGCTCTCAGTCTTACGCAACGGTCCGTCTTTGTTCGGACAAGCTTGACGACAATGTCGACCGAATTGTTTGACTGGCGCTGACCTGCGCAAATCGATCGCTTCCATTCGTCTGTCCGTGCCCATGCGTCTCGATAGGTTTCGAAGAGAGATACCGCGCGAAACGGGAAACCTCGCCGTAAATCGATCGCGATCTCGCTGGAATGGTGGGAGGAAGGGCTGGCCGAGTGTCGGACATCCCGACATCGAGGAGAGGAAGAGAAAATCTCTCGGCGGCGATTTTGGTCATGGATATGATGATCGCGGTCTCAGTGATGACGGCTATGGTGGTTGAGGCGAAACCAGTCTGGTGCGATGATTTATCACCTGGCTGCGGAATCGAATTCGCAGCTCATACTATTGATGGCTTCCTGCTGAGATCTCGCGTTCTGTCTGTCTGTCGGTCGGTCCGTCCGTCCATCTATTTGCCGACCCTCTGTCCAGACGTTCGTTTGCTTCATCGTCCGTCTGTCTTGAGCGGAGCGACGCACGGACATTTATTTATGTTCTTATCGTTCCCCAACCGTGCTCGGATTTGTCCGTAGTGATTGCCGATGCCTGCGAAAGCGACGAAAACTCCGACGAGCACAGCATGGACGACAGCCGAGGCTCGGATGACGTCATCGAACGTGAACCAACTCAGAGCTGTTTTTCCCTGACAGAACCCGATTGAGCTGAAAGGACACGCCGCTCGCCCCTCTGAAAGTTAGAGTCGTAAGTCATAGGCGGAGGGCGGCAGATCACGATCTTGGGATTAGCATCGCGAATTCGGCGAGATATTCCGTTTGCATGACGACTCTCAATATCGCATAACATGGGTGCGCCCTCAGACGGCGTTGATATGATGAATATCAACCGGAAGAAAATCTGATCTGGGAATGTTCTCTCCTTCCAGGTGAGCGTCGCCCTGTTCGGGGTCTCGAAACAAGTTCAGCCTCGATTCCAACGAGCCTCTGCGGGTCGAAGTCTGAATTACGAACGCATGCGCGGTATAACTAGAAGCCACTGCGGAAAATGACGGCATCAGGGGAATCAACAGTTCACTTGTTTTTCTTTTCGCTCCGGGAGCGAGGATTCCGCTCGGACAGTGAGTGGATCTCACGGCACTGAACTCGCTCCGGGAATAAATACAGGCTCCATACATCATCGTTCCGTCGAATCGAATGTCGACACCACGTGGATTCCACTCCAACACGAGTCCGTCCACGGAATATGGGGCACTTAATTCGTCGGACGAACGATAGATCGGTAAACAGAGGTTTCGTAGTCTACATCGATAATAATCCCATCAGAGAGTTCAGAGTCCAGAGAAGCTACCCGTCCCGGTATCGATCCGTCGGAATCTGTCGTTGGATGGAACGACGCTCGTCACAACGAGGAGGCGACACGAGAAAAAGAATCTCGCGGTGTGTCATATGCGCGAAAAGAACGAATGGAATCTGTTTCTCAGTTGAGTTCGTCGCAGCGCTCCACAGGGACCTTTGACTCTCGGAGACGAGAGAGCTGGAGATCTCCGAAAACTCATTCCGAAGCAGATTGTACCCTTGTTCAGATCTTGCCTGGGAGGTTTCGGTCCATTCCTCACGACCACTCTTCCCGACACCTTCGGAAGAGCGCCGCGCTGTATCGGACCCTCAGCGATACGAAACCCAGTAAACCATAGCACTCCCACTGGGCTCAGACAGCGTGAAAATATGATAGAGTCGCTACCACTCCCACAGACAAACATTCTCAACGAGGACCAGCCCAGCCTTCATCTAGACGATTCAGAAATGTTCATCTAGAAATCCGCCCGTGAAGATTGTGGCTAGGAATTACGAGAGAGAGGAAGAAAAATAAGAGCCTTCGAGACTTGGAAGCGGTACCACTCTGAAGATAAATTGGCCAGAGAAAGAACCGCTCTCGTGAGCTCAGGCAATCCTTCGTAAGACCGTTTGCAGCAACCCTCGACTGCGACTCTACGACGGAGCACTCTTCGGGCGGCAGTGCACAATCGGAATTTGTGTGAGCACTCGACCGCACGTTTTTCCAGCGCCGAAAATGCAAGTGACACGCGAAGCGTGCCCCCACGCATCGGTGCGACGACCTGAGCACTCACTGCGATGGCATCCCTAATAGTCGATTTTCGCTCTTGTTCGTCCTCTACGTGCAAATCTGTTTTTCTTACTTCTCGTTCAGTTTTTCTCCCTGCTCGCTCCTCCATTCGATTGGATTACGCGTCATGCTTGTTTTGGTAACGGTTTCGAAACGCTTTCGATCCACTTTGAGGCCTCTTCGGAACAGGATTAGGCTGCGGCCGCACAGCAATCGCTTCGTTCCAGCCTGTTTGTAGTTGGGTAACTTGTTCGACATGGGCTCGCTCTGTTCCGTTTCATGAGCTGATCGACGAGTACACGAAGATTTCTTCTTGTCGACTCGCGATTACAACGTCGTTGGGTGAGAGTTCATGGCAAAAAGTATCATACTCGAGCGCGTATTAAAGACGAACGTGATCCTACGATATTGCGCGACTCGTACCGGCTCTCGCTGAGCTTCCGCTGCTATTAGTAACGGCAGCAGCGGGGATCCACGCTTGGATCCCCACCGGCGAGAAAGAGGGAAAAAACACGAGCTATGATGTTGTAAAACATTGATGTTGTTCTTGTTCGTAGTTGTCGTCATGGTTTTCGCCTTGGCTGTCAGCGTTTTCATCATGGACAAGTTCGAGCGAGCTCCGTGGTTTGCGGTTGAGAACGATTTTAATTTAGAGCGGGCCGTCGCGACGCCGTAAATCCTACAGGGCAACAGCAAATTATAAACGGACACCCTAACTCACGAGCGGAGGGAAAACCCGTTTTGTTGGGCCGCCCAAATTAGAGATACAATAAAGCTGACGTGTAACCACGCGCGCGAGAGCCTCGCGGACGCGAGCAGCCGGGGTGCGAGGAGCTTATAAACAGAATCGAGAGAGATGGAGAGAGAGGTTGCGACTGAGAGTCGAATCCAGGAGGGGAAGAACTCAGATGACGCACAGGTGATGACTTCTACGACAAATCGTAGTACGGATAGAGAAGGAAATAACAGAGAGAATGAGAAGGGAGGTAGAGGAAGATATTCAGGGGGAACGAGTTTGTAGAGGGTGAAATTACGCTGCTTGGGGCTGCGCTCGAGCTCGACGCACGGATCGGATAAACGAACGGGAACGAACAATCAAAGAGTTCAGCTTGCGAGGGAACGATCCATGAGGCCTGCAGGGAGGGGGCTGAAGGGGTGACGCATATCGTGCTAGATAGAGCAGAACCACTCGATTGAGGAAGGATGCGAGCTTGGAGGTTACCGCAGAAGGATTCTCAGAATTCGTGAGACACCTGCGAGGAAGAAGTTCTGCTATGTTTTTGCTCATCTGACTTCCACAGAGTGGAGGCCTCGAGTGAAGTTTGAATGAAGCTCGTGCACGAGAAAGAGGGAATCGGTCCGAGACGTGGCTTGTAACTTGTTACGAGCGTTCACCCCTTCGCTCTATTCCGGTGCTTATTCCTTCTGATATCGATTTCCCCTCGCGCCCTCGCCTCACCCTCTGTCACTGGTTCTCTGTGTCAGGCCCTTGCCTCGTCCACTCATTCTCTACATCTCCCTGTCTCTCCACCTCCGAGTCCTCACTCCCGCCTCATTGATACTATGTACTCCCGAGCAGTGACTGAAGGGTTGGCGAGTCGAACGGTTGGGGGGCGCTGGATTTGGCCTTAGCCGCCTGTACATCAGCGTTCCCGCCTTCCCGTTCAATCGCCATAGATTTTCATTGCATCCAGACATCCGACTGGCGAGAGGCGAGAAGCAAGCGAGACTCCTGGGGACCATTGAGGATGCCGTCACTTATTTACACAAAAAGAAGACGGCATTTATTTTGATCTTCTCCTCCGGCGGGCTCATCTGAAACGGATATCGCTTCCGGTCTTTTTCTTTTCTTCCCACCCCGCTCTCATTCTCTGGCGAATTTTCCCTTGATTTCTCTGCAAAATGCAATTTTCGGATTGGTGCTTGACCCATCGCAGACGATGCCGAGGAGCGTCGGAAAGGCGGGAGCTGGCGAATCGTTGGAGCGGAGGTTATGCGCGCGCCGGAAGAATCCATGATCAGATTAAATACACGCGAACCAAAAAACAAAATGGCGCAGTCTCCATTGCTCTCTTCCTGGAAGCCTGTGTGCTCGCCCAGAGTCTCAGGAAGCATCGCATAGTGGTTGCATAATTCCTCCGGAATATATGATCTCACAGCGAAGGGGAGACGATGGGAGAGAGAACGGAAGACAGGAGAGACGGGAAAATGGAGTTTCTCTCTCGAGCAGGCGCACCGGAATGTTCCCCGATTTTCGATGCATGAGAGAGTATCCGTGGAGTGAATGGTTGAGACCTTGTTCCAACTTGATATTCCCGCTTTTTCCCCGAGACCACGTGGAGTCTTCGGGAATCTCGCCCACCCGTAAACGGGAATATTCTACCGCTGACGGGATAAGGATAAATCCTCGGAGACAGGATTTCAGTTCCACATCCCTGGTCTCTAGTCCGACAGTTCTTCTGTCTCGTAGGCTCCGATCAGGGATATGGAATCCGAACTATTATATCAGACCGTACCTCCCAGGACTCAACTCCGTGAGAAGGAAGGTGAATGCACGGAGTGGACTGAGATGAGCGACTTCCTCCTTCGAAGCGAAGTCTCACGTTTTAGCTTTTCCCTGAGTTTAAGAGAGCACATCTCGAATATCGGGAGATGCGAACGTGCGAACGGGACCTGGGGGAAAGAACGAAAGAGAAAGAAAAAATGCGAAAAACCTTATTGCTCGATTGTCGGGATGCTTCGGGCATAACACACAGACACACAAGAGAGCGGGGACCAGGGGGACACATTCGGCAGGGGGTGGGACAAAAGCTGAAGAAAGCACGAGACAGCTCGGAGGAGGAGCGCGTGGAGAGCTGAGGGAGTCTGATAGGGGACGGTGAAGAAATCGTCGGGGAGGGGGAGGGGAGAATGAATTACAGACCGGGTTTACTCAACGCCCAGGGTGTTCCATGGTGTTCAAGGACTGCAGGTGCTCTAGAGGTGGCCCAGTCACCGCTGCAGTACCAGATGGTTCTCCTCTCTCTATCCTTCTCTTTCCAACTCTCCTTGTTTCTTTCCCATTCTCTCTTCGTCGCGGAGTAATTCGCCGCTCGGAGAGACACTGACCCAGCTTAAACACCGCTCTGGATTTCAAGTGACGCGAGCCAGTTGTAAAGTCCTCAAAATAAGTGTTCCCTCGCTGCTTCCCCGAGGTCACCTTCTCTCTATTGGATCTCTTCCTATATCCCCCATACTTTGCGCGTCTGTCCAGGATGTTGTGTATTTAGTTTTTTTTGTTGTTTGTCCTCAGCTTCTGGTTGAACAATAACTGCTCCAGCCAAAGGCGGCGCCCATCCACCAGGTTGCTCCGTTGGATCGGCTACCCCACCACCTTCTTTTGTTTGTCCATCTGAATTTATTACGGGGACGGAACCCCATGCAGCCGCCGGGTCCTGTTGCTCTGGCTTTTTGCTCCACCTATGTTTGAGAAGACCACATCCGGCAGTCTGAACGGATCAAACTTGCGCGATTCGTATGATTCGCAGGTGTGTTAGTTAATCAGTCAACGCTATGGATCGACGCGTTCACCACTATAAAACGCTGGGGAGACCTCTGGGAAGAGTGGTGAACGCCGGTTGTATGGCTACTATCGAGTTCAGCGCAGAATAGTCAACTCATGCCCATTCGACCGACGGACGGAGGGCCTCTCCCGGAATCGGGAATCTCATTCATCCCAACATGGATCGTAAATCATGTTCGATGCGGTGATCAGAGGTAGTGAGTAGCCTGGAAGGGCGAGCTGTTCGATGAATCTTTGTTGCTCGTCGCCTGAAAGCGAGCCCCTTATTCATCTCCGACGAACATCGGGATGAGGGAGAGTGTTCAGTGTAAGCTATCTGCGCTCTCGGGCTCACCGTGAGAGCTCCCGCAACAAATGCAGCTGACCTCTTCGGAACCTTTCCGCTTCAGAGTATTATGGACCGCGATCCCCACTCGACTCTCCTGATAATCATGCTCGTTTTGTGAGTGACAGGAATGAAGCCTTAACTTCTTGAGTTTGCAGGGGGGTTTTCGACACATTGTTTCATTCGCTGAAGAATCGATCCGTCTATCCGAGATCTATTCCAACTGTTTCAAACCGACCGCTGGCAAGCGTTTTGTCTGATAATTCCGTAGTCAGTAGACATTCCTACACCGTCAATCCATTTCCCTTACGCTCACCGTGCATTCGGTGAACAACAGGGAGGAAGTCGAATCGGGCGCATTTTGAGAATCCATTTGTCTTTCGTCTGGTTCTTGCTCGATCCATCATTCCGAACACGACCTCTCCGTCTTCTGTCCTCGGACGATCTCCTCCCTTGCCCCTCTCCTGTTTTTTTTCGCCTTCACGCCAGTCCGAGCGACTAAACAGTGTCGAGTGGGAGAGGGAGCGGCTAATTTTGGACATGTCCCTTCAAATGGATCTCGATGGAGTTCGATGACAAATCGATTCCTCGCGTCGAATAATTTTGTTTATATTCCTGCTCTGACATGAGAGTGACTTTGTCTTGACTGGCGGTCCGCTTGGAAGATCGATTGGAAGATTTGTGTCTCCAAAGAACCTCTGTCCCGTGCTCCCGGTTGACTGAGGAATGTTATGGAATCGACCATGCACACGAGCCTCAGTGTCAACCTGCTGGTCCCCGGAGTTTCGTGTCAGGGAGCCGGACCCTCTATGTTCCGGAGCTTTTCCCGGATTTTCGGTGCTCGAGTTCGTTGAAGGAGAATTCCCATCTCCTCCTTGCGCGTTGAGCGATTTTGCGGCCTGCTCCGAAGGACTCCGGAGGTTCAATCTGCTTTCGCATACCACCATTTCTCGAGGAAGCCACTGTTTGCTCGAGCCTCACAGACCTCCGAAACGCATGGGTCTGATCGACTGATCTGCGGATCGGGGAGAAGATCTCCGTATTCACCGGGACACAACCTTACGTCGGGTCAAAGGTTCAGCAACTGGCGCAACGCATCCTCCAGAGCACTTACACATATGCCAAGGCAAGGGGAGTTGGTTTATGGTAAACAACAAGCAGAGCGAGGAACGGATATTCGTCGCGATCTATCCCTCACCCACACATGTCTTCCGGAAATTGAGCGACGTAAGAACCTCATCAGCGGTGTCAAGCTAATAATCCGAGAGCTCGCGCACGGGAAGACTGTGGAGGAAGTGGGATTCGACCGTTCGATTTTTCCCTTTCGGTTGGAAAGAAATTCCTCCGGAACAATGTTCGCTTTCCAATCGATTGAGAGCTCTGTCGGTTGCTACCTGTACCGCCAGTGGTTCTCGAACAAACTCGCTCCCGTGTTTGCTTTCCTCCGCTGCTCGCTCGGTTTGTCGTCTTGGTAGAAGTAGTCCTTGCAGTGGCTGCTTCTGTCGTCGACGTTGGCACGGCGGACTTTGTTTGTCATTATTTGTTCGAGACTTTTCCAATATTGCCCGACAGCAACAGAGCAAAATGGCGGAACGGAAGAGTGCAGAGCAGACGTAGGTAGCAGACAGTTTTGAAGTTGTCACAGTTTGTTCGGAGGGAACTTTCTCGGCTTGATGGAGCTTATTTCCTTTCTCGGCGACGGAGAGGCTTCTCTAATAGGAGTCTCCGGGCGCCCTCGCGGACCGACCGAAGCTATGGCCATGAACCAGCCATTCCCGAAAACCGTGAATTCTTCCGTATGTATCGATCGACTAAGGTCTCAATCCACGGACGTGTTCCCGAAAGCTCGGGTCGAAATTGACCGTGATCGATAAGTTCAGTTGTCGTCGATGTATTTCTCGCTGCCCGCCCCTCCCTCCCCGCCCCCGCAACACTCAGTCAACCCGCGAGCAAGCCACGCGATGCGCGAACACCTATTGAAGAACATTTGGTGGCCACAACATCGATATTTTAGGCTGTGACTCATTCCCAGACGCTGGGGGCACTGTTCATAGCTCCCACCCGTCCTCAGACCCCCAGATCGGTATTTCGGGCCGTTCAAACGAGTTAGACTGCTGCACTGCTTGAGATCCACGGCTGGGTCGATCAATCAGTTAAATCTCCTAATCAACTACCTGCTTACACAGATCACGGGAGTTGTAGTCAGTCATACACAGTTTTTTCACTACAAATCCCGGTTATCGACTATGTAGTGCAAGCGAGATCACCAGGGACCGTCCCAGGGAGCGCTCACGGGCGGGTTGGCGGGATGACGGTCCCAAGATCGATGAGAGAATAAGTGAATAACAGCGCCGCAGTGACTCGGGGGATGTCGCACGCGAGCCAAACTGAAGGGAGAGATAGCGAGAGGAGGAAGGTATACACTGAGTGAGAAGGGAGAGAAGATGAGTGACTTGGTGAAAATGGTGCCATGGCGCAACTAGCCATCGACTCAGCGACCACTGACGACGTCGTCGTCGCCGCCGCCTCCGCCATGAACAACAACGATACCGATGACTGAATTACTGTTGTCTTACGAGGTGAGCGTGATGCGCTCCTCGCGGATCCATCATACGTGCATTTGCGCCAGTGTTTGGCAAGATCAGAGAATGGCGACGACGACGATGATGAGGAGGTGGAGAGCTTCTCGGAGGGGGGGAGGGGGTCGGAGAGGAATGCGAGATGACGAGGGGCGAACGATGACGAGGCTAAATAGGCGAATGTCAATAAATGTTATCTCATGTGTAGTTCGCCGGGCTCGGTGCGTTATCTGCCGTAGGTGACTGAGGGTGCGTCAGTGTCTGCGGGCGAGTGCGGCGGGTATTTGCTCAAACGCTGCCGTCGAGGTGATGGACGATCAGCTTATCTGCTCTCGTCGCAGCCCTTCGATTTTCTCCTCTTCCAGCTTTCCTTATTATCAACATCGGAGGCGAACATCGCTCGTCGCAGAAAACCCACGGACCGCTCGAAAAATCTCGCAACGCCCTTTTTATCTGGTGTGGTCAGGTTTCCCCCATTCGTTTCCGAATCCTCGGCTTGGGTTTCGAACCTCCGTGCTCCTCTCTTCCCGTCGCTCATTCTCTCACATCTTCAGGAAGATCTGATACTCTTCGGAGATATACTTGAGGAGTGCTCGTTTGCGGGCTGTACTCACGCCGCGCTCCATCACTAATTTCCACCGATCTTACGGATATCGGAAAGACGCCAAATCATTCGGAAACTGCGAAACGTGAACCGTGGAGTTCGATGCGCTTCCAATCATGTTGAGTTCCCGGTCCCTGGCCGCTTGGAGAAAACTCTTCCACTCCAACGGTCCATCCTGTTTACCAGCTCGTGCGGTGTTCGTCTCGAGCGATTTTCGATGGCAGCGATTTCTCTTATGATTTCGCCCCTAATCCCACCAGGGAGCGAGTCTTTTTCCCTTGTTCATCCGCTCGTTATCGAACCTACCGTCTCGAAAAAGCTCTATGCTGGACTGTGCAAGCGCCATGGCATAGAATTCCAGACTCCATCGACAATCAGTCGATTGTGCGACAAGAGGACAACTATTATAAAAAAATACTGAGACATTCCGTAGTTTGCTCCCACAACGAAATTCGGCTAGGAAGCCCACCCATTGACTGCCGTCTGGAGAAGGAGAACTGAATGATTCTTTGAATTTTCAGGTGAGTGATCGGGACAAGTCAGGTTGCTGCGCGGAACGGTCGAGCAATCAACTCATAAGTCCCACCCGGGTCGGCACCTGGCCGAGGAGAGAGCCAGACCGGGTCGGAAATCAGATAGAAGAGAAACCGATGGACAAACAAGTGAAACGGAAACGATTTCCGATCCTCATGCTCCCGCGGTCTGAATCATAGAATCGATGTTATGCGATGGAGCACCGAGTTTCAATTCGCTAACGAACAGCTGACGTCAATGCCCTCGATATATATGTAGTTTGCAAGACTGTGGAGATCGTCGTTGTTAACGCCATCAAAAGCATTACCGACATAGACCGGATGCGATTTATTATCTTTCCATCTCGTATCCTTCGCCACGACTCGGTGTGCTTCCCGCGTCGTCATCGTTGCTCGTTCGACCTGACCAGACATTCTAAATGGTTTTCGATGAGGTATCCTTTCGCTACTGATTACGGCACTGACAGCGATATCCTCCGTCAGACGACGAACACTGGCTTGAGATGATTAGGAATTGATGATGATGATGTCGACGGGGCTGATTGCGCGGCCGCTAATCACAACGGAGGGAGGGGGCAGGCGAGGCTATGATGACTATGGTGTGTGGTGCTGTCACCAGCTCAGTAAGTCAGTCAGTCTTCGAGACCACGGTCGGCAGACGACGACTACGACAAAACACGGATCTAACGGGCCCCGAGCCCCGAGACAGCAGTACAGTGAAAAAAACGAGATCTAGTTGGAGCGATGTTGATCTTCCTTCATTGTCACGCTATGCGCCCCACGAACTAATCTCACGCATGCCGACAAGGAGCGCTCGAGTTCTTTCTCGACTCACGCCTCCATTTCTCAGGACGGAATTTAGTTTTCGTTTTCTAGCCACTGCCGGGGTACTCTGTCGATTCGTGAATCCAGCTCATGATTCAAAGGGTTAGAAAACGCAAAACCGAGTTCCACATTGTTCCATTTGAGGCGCAGCGGGTGGTAAAAACGATCGATCGATCACCTCAATCATGAGAACGCAACCAAGCATACGCTTGAGACGTCATCAATGACACCACGCAATCCACGCAAAGGGCTTTTCCAATCAATGGACGTATGTGCGTAGCTTGTGGGTGGATTCCGATTGCGGCTTGTCACGGTTCAGCAGACTCGGCCCTGACGTCGAATGCGACGACGGTCGATGCTCAACCCACCGCAGACCATTTGTTCCGACATTCTGACGCAGTCGGATCCTCTCGTAGTTCTGTTGATCAGGACTAACTCATACGTAGTAATTCTACGGCGGCGGCCCAGAGACGACTCTCCTTGGGACATTTATCGCATCCGCCCGTATTTGGTGGAGGTCGCTAACAAGCTGAAACTACCGGGCGGCTTATTCACTGACTGACGGAGTGGATGAGAGGAAGGACGAGCCGGAGCTCACCGCGTGGAGCTCTATCGGTGATTGGTAGTTGGTGGTGGCTCTATGGGTGTGGTCCTCGAGTTGAATTCATTACTCGGCACATTCCATCTTCTCTCAACTACGACAGTCTTTCTTATTCTACGATTCCTCGATGTGTCGTCCTGGACGTCGCCGCCCACGTTTTCCTCATTTCGCGCTCCGTGACCATTGCGATTCTCGTTCGTTGGACTGTCGATCGGGTATCTTTTCGTTCATCGCAGATCGTCCCGTTCGAGCGGGACTGGGGAAATTGAAGAACTGAAGGAGAGTCAAGGCTGTCTGACCGGTCGCGTCCGTCTCTTTCGAAGAGCAGAAGAACTACGACACTGGGAGAAAACAGTTCCGTTGTCTTCCGCGAGGAGGATCGATTTCATTCTCAATTACGGAGATAGTTTCACACTTTCCCAAGCGATTCGAAGCGAGTCTATAAAAAGCTCCATTCAACGATTATTGTCGCTCCGTTTCGAATTTATAGTTTCCGATCGGAGTTCAGAGTGCAGTCCATTTCTCGATGGTGCGATATCGTTTTGGTGGTACAAAAGGTTGCTTTACGACCTCGGGGAGGATTCGGATTCACTCGATTGCGAGGGCTCGTTGACTTGTTCATCTGGCATTTAATCCGGATTCGAGTGCTCGAACACAATGAAACGAATCAGCACTATTGCTCCATAACACCGAGTGAAGTGTTGCAGTCGTGTGACTGAATGGTTTGACTCGAGTTTCAGCCGACATTCGCGGCTCCATTCTCTCTCCCTTCCACTCAGATCTCTATTCTTTTTCGGAAGCCGGATCTCTTTCACCGACACCCGCTCTCCGAGACCGATAGGAGTCCGCATGAGAATGCGAAAATGTTCGAGTGAGCGAGTGGCAGAAAAATTGAACCGCCCAGCTCTCAGTTGCAGCAGTAGCAACTTGAATCTAGGGGCCATCCGGACCGAGAGTAGGTACTACGCCAGTCTCACATCAGGAACTTGAGCTCGGGTTGGCTGCTTGGTCGGTGGTTGCTGTCCGCCGACCTACCCGCCGGTGTCTCGCTCGCTCCCTCGCTTCATAGGTTGTCACTTGAAACAGAAACAGACCGAGCGGCTGGCCGCCCGCCCGCTCGGCTGCCTCTGAACGAGTGGAAATGCGGCGGGAGAAAATGAGAATGGAGCATCATCCACTAACACCACGCCTATCGAATCTCGGTTCTTCCCTCGACTCGAATGTGAGTTGGTTGCGAATACGGGTGGCCTCAGACCCACTCCTTCTCTGGTCCTCACCCAACGATATGCTCTTCATACGAGTCCCTCTGTCGGTCGGTCGGTCGGTCCATCTGTCCGCCTGTCTGTCCATCCACAGGGAGAGGAGCGGCACCTCGCACGCGAAGCATGCGATCAGGACGGGCTATTCGCGCATCGGGTCTCATTGGATTCGCAGTCACAAAAATGTAGCTGTCACAAGAAACACCGTTCGCGCATTGAGAGAGACAGCGAGCGAGATCTATTTGACAAGCGCCGTCATGATGATGCACACTCAATCAGAATTGAAGCTGCAATGAAACTGACACGGCTATTTCATGCTTGCTTTTTCTCTCATCCGCTCGGGTTGTGGGGTGAGTTCGTGAGATTTTCGCGCGAAGCGTTCAAGGAAGCATTCCTTGAGAGGCAATCAGCAGTTTGCGCCACGGACGCAGTTGGCCCAGTTTTCGGTTCCTATCCGCAATGTCTCCCGAAGAAGGCCTCGGAAAAACTAGGGCCTCCGACACTTGGGGAAAAAGGCGCGTCTCTGCAGCTCGAACCTCGAAGAGAAGATACGCTGCATTTTTTTTTGAAGAACGAATGCCAATAATAACTCAGCTATTCCATGCGCCTCCCGAGCGCGCTGATCATTGCCAGGACGATGGCGGAGGCTGGGTAACACGATTCAAAAGTTCCCAGCCGCTCTGGACACCGAGCAGACCAGCCAGTCGGTAGAGTGGGAGAGTGAGTCACTCACGCGCAGATCACGAAAGGTAGTTACCAGCCGAATGGAGAATACTCATCACATTTTTAGGGGATTGAACATCATCGGCGGTGGGGAGGTCGGGGATTGGAGCGGAGGGACCGGGGGGGTCGGACCAGCGGACGAAATTTCAGAGGAGTTGAGCGTCCCGGTCGGGGATGAAATGAGTTTAGTATTCGATGCTCCCCGTCGGAAATAATCTCGAACAGCTCCCTATGAGACTCCTGATTGTAATGAGAATCCTAACGATGGCAGTGACTCCATTCACACCTGAATGAAATTGCTATTCAAAGCGAGATGGGAATGGGAGATAGAGTTGAGCCGATTTCTAGAGAGATCCGGAGTGGCGACGATTAGGAAAAGTTATTCTCTCTCAGGCTGGTCTCGATTGAAGAATCCCCGGCGGTTCGTCCGACGGAAGGCCTCGATTCGTACGCTCCCAGCCATTCGAAGAAGGGAGCGATTGAGGTGGCAGTGGACGACGGAACCCTGTAATTGGGAGCGTGCATTCAGAAATATGCTAATCCGAAAATTGTTCCGATGGGCTAGGCAAAAAACAGAGAGAGCTCTCGTTGTTCCGGTGCAAAAAATGAGATCCCATTCGCCGGGATAATGATGACGCCCACAAGGTTCCCCGTTTCATGTGGTGCCCGTATCGTCATTCCAGCGGACAATCGTACCATTGTCCAGCCTGGGAATCAAACGATAATGAAACGGTTCTTCGCGCATCATAAAATCAGCGATTGCGGTCTCCGAGCGCTTGGAAGTTCCCACTCCTCAACAGTAAAATGCTACTCGCTGTGACCTGCTGGGTTCGTATGAGGCGGATTCGGTTCGAGAGTTGAAAAAGAAACTATACTGCGCTTGCGACATCAAAGTGGTGGGATCCGGAGAAAGGTCGAACCCGCAGGGCAGCAAGCTGACCGCGGATTAGACATTGAACCATCAAGCCACTCCCGCGCCTCTGCCGACATTCGACAACGAGAGCTTCGGGCTCGACGACCATAGAAGAGGAGTCAAGTGCTCAAGCTGTTCGTGGACACATTCGAGACAAGGCGACACGACCGTCGGGTCAGGGACAATCTGAGGTTTTATCGCGGCATTCCCTCTCGCAGCTTAATCATTTTATTGCGTTTTCTCCTCTTTGTGGATCTGTCCCCTGCACTGGCCGAATCGCGGTCCTCCATTTGATGTATTTTCACATTCGGTCTCTTCAAACATATTCCCTCGTTCCAATCGAGCGTGCCATCCCTCCTGAGCGTTTCCGATCGCCGACTTCCTTCAATTGAGCTCTGATTCTCCCCGAGATTTTCTGAATCAGCATCAATCCACTGAGCAGGCGCTCCATACAGCGGCAAATTTAGCGGAAGAAGTTTTGACACCAGTGGACGAGAGTAGTGTACACAGACCTCCAAAAAATGCTCGGTGGAGATAAGTGTTCGGGGATTTTTTCTTGCTCACTTCTCTCTTTGGGGTGCCCAGAAGAAGCGAATCGAAAATAGAGGTCAGGAGAGATGTTTGTGTGTGTGGGTCGTACGAGGTATTTCGAAGGAGGTTACTGCACCCTGTGGGTTGTGGAAGGTGCCCACCGACTTCGCGCTATGGGTCTTCTGATGGGTTTAGAGGATATATGTACAACATATATAAGCCGGGTCGGCAGCGGCGAGCAACGATGGAGCGAGAAGCCGTGTGCTACACAGGAGTCGGGTCTGCCGCTGGTATTGGGTCGCGAGGCCGGAAGTTGAAACACAATTTCCGAGCTCGATATTGCAGAAACCACAAATCGAATTGACCTCTCGTTACCACTGATTTGGTCTTACTTCCCAGTGGACCGTATCACGAGCCACAACAACCGCAAGGGGAACGCAATCGAGGAAACGACGCGACGGGGGAGCGATGGAAAAAATCAGTTTTCGGCGAAACGTACATATTTTTTTCTCATGCCAGAGGTGCGGAAATGCGCGGGGGGACGCGAGAAGAAGAAGAAGAAAGAGCCCAGAGGTAAACTAGCGAGTTCCCCCGGATGACTTGCCGCCGTTGCCCGCTCTTGTCGGCTTTCACTTTCGTTCATGACGGATGACCCATTGACAACGAGTTAACCAGTGCAGCAGCAGCAGCAGCAAGCATGCCAGTCAATCCCCTGAGCACTCTCGTCTGCTTTTAGATCAGCAGTTTCTCGGAGGAGCAACCGGCTGGCCGAGAGGAGGAGAATGTCGGAGAGCGGCCGGCAGCAGGCGAGACTGACCAACTGTCAAAGCAGGAAGTCCAAGCGGGAGCACTTCTTCCACCCCTCAACCGCAGCGCTGCTCGTGTCGTTCGGTGATGTTTATTGGAGTACCCAGGGGAACGAGTTTGTCAGCGAACCTCTTTCAGGAGACTTAGTACACATATAAGTGTGTGAAAATTTCCCTGTATCAGCATGTAAGGTTCTTGTTCCGAGCAAGCAACCGAGGAGGTGAAGTACGCTCAAGATTGAGCTTGACGTCGAGCGAGGCGTTTATCCCACGCAGGATTTTGTGAGGGTCATCCGGGATGTTTTTATCTGGGTTTCATTTTTTGTGTCTCGCTCTCTCTCCCTTTGTCTCTCTATATGTCCTCCTCTCTCTCTCTATGGGACCGCAGTCCTCAACGACGGCGAATACAGTCGGGTAAATACCCTGAAGCCTTGAGGTGTTCCCCAGTCAGTCAGGCTAAAGCCAGGACCGAGCATTCGATTGCATTGCGGTTCTCCGCTCCGGGTTCCTCTGCCTTCGCTGCGGTCGGGTCAATGGAAGAACTGGAGGCTTAGAAGCGTTCCGTGGGCGGATGGAGAAAGGAAAAAAGGAATCTTCCACTGATCTGTCTCCCGAGAGATATGTGGAGATCCTTCGGATTGCGAATCGAAGCTTGTCGGATTGTGTTGGCTTCTGTTGTGGGCTGTTCGATTCTGTCAGAGTCTGTCTGTTCTGTACGAAGACGTTGGGCCATCTGCTGAAAATACTTCCGTTCGTAGAGCAGAAAAGAGGAACTCGACTATGCGCCTGACTCGTTGAGATTCTCCAAGAAAGAAACAAAGATTGCTTTCTTCTCCTTTCGAGCTCATTGTGGACAATCCGTCACAGTAGTCGAGCGTGACGAGTTTTTTCCCCCTTCCATCAATATAGAAGAAAAGATGAACGGGAAAGCGCATCATGCGGACACGACATCGGAATCACGAAGGCTCGACGACATGTGCCCACCTCTGAGTAGAGTCGTGGCACGAACAACGGCACCCATTATCGTCGGTAGCCACGAGCCTCGGCTGGGTATTTCGGTCGCTGGCTTGAATCCTCCTGTGAGCTTTCATCAAATGTCATTATTTTAAGGTGCTCGCATCCCGATGTCACTCGGACTGTTTCTTGCTTTGCCGGCTTTGTCGTTTCGTGCATCGGGTGTTGAGGGCCTGATGTTTTCGGTTGCGGGTGAGAGCGAGCGGGTGGCGGCGGAAGAACGGGAATGACGTTTTCTGAAGCTGATTGCGGGTAATTGTTTTTTGTGCTGCAGTCTGCAGGCTCGCCCGCCCGTCCGGTCGGCCTGGCGACTGTCTGCACTTTAGTGCTTGCTTGTTCTTCCTCTCGTTAGTTTTCTTTTCGTTTGCTCCGTGCCCGCTCGACGGCACGGCTTGTCCTATTTATCGAATCCGTTACCAGCTCCGGGAGTCTTTTTTGTCAACACAAACCTCCCTGTTGTCTCGGCGTCTCGCGCAATGCCGGGCTGTCGCGAGATTCGATGTTCTTGACGCGCGCTTGGCGTCATGCTATCGCAGCCAGAAACCTGATGGACAAAGCCACAGGATTGCGGAATGTGCCATTATTGGCATCTCGCGGCGTAGCGTATGGAGGGAGGGGGGAGGCTCTGATTGTTCGTTTCTCAAATCAGGCCTCCGCTGATTGATTTGACTGTGATGCGAGCTCCCCGGCTTTTCTCCATTCCGCTGTTTGGAATCTCTCTGTCTACCGATCAGTGTATTTTCGGAACGAGTCGCGCTCACAATTTCCGAGGGCGGCCGACGGCGTCTTCAGACTCGTCTGGGAATCGAGCGTCTCGCGTAACCGCTTACTGAGCACACAGTGCATGGAAACGAATTCAAAGCCCTAGATGTTTGCTCGACGTCTCGAGTAGGTAGATTTTTGAGCCGCCGAGCCTGTTTCGGAAAGAATGCTGCTACCCCGGAACTCGGTCGTGCGGGACGTCACGGGGTCGAGGAAGCGAAGAGAACTCGGAGGATCTCAAAAAATTCCACGATCGAATTTTTTTCCATCACGTGCTGCAGCGCAGCTGAATACCTTTATTACAAGCTTTTGAGATTTCGAAACCTGGAGGTCCAGTCACGTGATTTCAACGGCGACGACATCTGACAGAGGCTACTCCATGTCTCTTTCGATCTCTTCGGGGCTTCTCTCACCGCGAATGGCGTCGATGGCGTCTTGCGTCAGCTTCTTCAACTGCTCCCTCAGCTTTTCCTGGTGGACTCGAGCGAAGTCTTTCGCCTCTCCCGCCGCTTGTTCGGCCGCGCGCTTGGCTTTGCTCAATTCTTCAATGACCTGGAGGATTTTGACGCGGAGTTTCTCCACAAGATTCTTGATGGTCGACTTTATCACGTAGTTCTGGGAGGTCAGGAGTTTCGCCTCGACCTCGACCTTATCCTGGTCCTTGATGTCCTCCTCGATTTCTTCCACGATTTTCCTGCCCAGAAGAGCGTCCTTCAGCTCAGCGAGGGACTGTCCGAGTCGCTCTTGGAGCTCTCGTAGGTGTTCCTGAACGATTTTCTTGTTCTGACCGAAAGCTTTCTGCACTTCACGCTTGGCCTCACCCATCTTCTCAACCAACTTGAAGACGCGCGCGCGAAGCTGTTCGGCAGCGACCTTGACCATCTCGCTGATGATGTACGATGAGTCACTTCCGTGGAGGGCAACGTATCGGAGTCCGGCATCAGCGCCATAGAGTTCTGGGCTCTTGTTCCGGCCGGTGAGTCTGTCGAAGAGCTTCTGGGTGAGTCCGCCGAGTTTTTCGCGAAGGTTGTTCAGACGTCCGATGATGTTGCTCATCGCGTCTTTACGCATCTCTCCGGCGGCCTCGTCGTGCTCCAACTGAGCTTTAGCGATCTCGGTATTGATCTGCTCGATGTTCTCGCGGATGATGGCGATAACGTTCTTCACGGCTTCGTTCAAAACGTAGCTCTCGGCGACTTCGGTGCTATAGGCGCTGTAGGCCCGGAGTCCGATCTTGGTCTCGAGGTGGTCGAGCAGACCGTTGATCATATCCTTCTCGGTGTGGAGAGCCTTTTCCTTGAGTTGATTCAGCTCGATCTTGATGAGGTTACGAGCCATCCAGCCACCGATACCGTTGTCGTTGTAGGCTTTCTCGACGAGCTTCGTGATGTAGCCGAGTTTGTTGATGGTTCCTTCGAAGCCTCCGAGGCTCGAGACGACATGGCTGATCTTCTCGATAATGTCCGTGACCGGAACATCCTCGTGGCTTCTGGAATACGGAGAGAGAGACGAAAAGAAACGTCATTCATCGAATCTGACAACTCTTCGATCTCTGGATCGGACCGGTCGGGATCTTGAAAGCAATGCCATTGTGACTATTGGTTATGACGACGACCTCTGAGCTGAACGAGATCTCCACTGGTCTCTCTTCGATAGGGCGGAAAATAAATAAAGGAACGAGCCACTGTCGCCGGAGAAAAAACAAGAGCCAACAAGCCAGCTCGTTCTTACTTACTGCTCGCTAGATTGAGCGGTGACGGCTACAAGAAGATCGGACAGAAACCGAGAAGAGAAGAATGTGGTTAGTTCAGCAACAAGAGACGTGCGTCAACGACACAGAGACATGATCTTTGTGCTCTAGACTCACCCGCTATTAGAAGCACTGCCAACGTGGCGCTCAGGAGAGCTCTCATGATGAACTCGTTGTGCTGCGGGACAGACGAAAAAAAAAGATGTCATATAAAAAGTTTCTGTCACTGCACCCGGTCGAAGCCATGGAGCTCGCCTGTTGCCGAGCTGCTCGTTCCCCATAGGGACGAACCGCGAGTCGACACGGGCGAAGCGAACGAGCAAGAGACCAATGAATGGATGAAAGAGCAATGTCAGGGCCTTAGGCCACCACGTTATTGGCTGCGCTCGGTGGCTCTCATGCATACATAAATGCATGCCTGTTTGCCTCAGAGGGAATCGCTGTTCAAACAAAAGCTGTTCCCGAGGAATTACTGCCTGAGTGCCGCAGACCGAGGGCGCATCTCGCGTAGATGTCTACGGATCGACCGCTGATTTCGCGAGGAACCCGCACGCTGTGTGTGCGTACGGAATTCGCTCGATCGGCTCACTCCCGATATTGCCTCTGATCTTTTATTGCGACGGATTTAGGCAAAATCACGCGGTAGAATATCTCACTTACTTTCGTTAGATCCACTCGAAAACCAGGAACTGCGGGAAATGCGAGACCGTGATCGGTTTAAATATCCCGATGCTCACTCCCAGCGGGATTAAGGTATTAAAGGTTACGATAGCCGGAGCGATTCCATGACACTCGTCGCTTATCCCAACACCATCTATCGGCAGATTAGAATCGGAATCCGATAAGACAATGAGCGCTCGGATTCCGCGCATCCGAATCCATGCTTACAGCCGGCGTCACAAGCCCCAGGAATTAAATCGCCTGCGCGGACGTTCACCCGCGGATACCGATTCGCGGAAATTTCCCCCACGGACAAAATGCTCCGGGCTCCGGGGCATCAAGGCAGTCCGGCAGGATCCATCAGGAAATGTCATGTGGGGGGGGGGGCGTGAGAACCACGACAATCGCGGTCTCATTGAACGTCAGTTTTTGTCCTGTTGCTTATTATCGCTGTGAGCTTTAGTGAAAGTTTGCAACGTTGGAGCTCACTCATTGAATAGCAATAGGTGGTGGCAAAGCGATCGTGTTCACTGGAGCGTCCTGCAGCGCCAGCAGGGACGACCGTACAGGATCAGGCAACGAGATCCCGGACCGCCCTGCCTGCCATCCAGCTAGTAGTACATACTCCGTAAGCAGCCGATCGGTCGGTCGTTCGGATGTTCAGTCAGACGGACGGACAGCCGACGGGCCGGCTCAGATTGACAATGGACGTACACCGTGTAAATAATATATCGAAGCCCTTGGCGTCGATCTACCTACCTGCCTACTCGCCCACCCATCGGCCCACCTGGGCGGTCGTTCGGTTATCTGGCTGTTCTCTTCAACGACAGTCTCGTTGCCGACGGAAAATCCCGAAGTGTCGATGATAGAGTTACATCAGACGTAAGCGATGAGAATCGCCCATGAAAGGAAGACGAGCCCACGCGATCTAAAAGACGGGATGAGAAACAAGCTCAAGAACACCTACGATCGTCGTGGAAAACCATCGAGGACTACCGAAAACTATCGAATGGAAATGCATGTAGGTACCCAGGGATTGTTTTCGACGTGACGGCGACGTCGATGGATCGAACGTGGTCATGTTCGACGAGAGCGCGGGAATCGAGACGATTGGGTTACGAGGACTTTATTTCTTGTGATGAGGGTTTGGTGCTCATAGATTCCCGGAAGATAGAAGAAAACAATGATCATTCCTCGAAACAGCTCCTCCTTAATCAGTGATAAATCGTCTTTTAACGACGCGCACGGAAACGACGATTCCGTGAGCGTCGTCGCCCCCTCTGCCCAGGTTCATTGTCTTTATTTTCTCCATTCCGTTCTCGGACTCTTTTTCTACCCTCCGGTCTAAATGTCCCCGTTCGAGCGAGTTCCTCTATCTGTCCTTCCCGGCTTTATTCGTCATTTTCTCTTTCTTCGTAAATTCTCCTGGTTTCTCCCGGAGACGAAGAAGACATGAGTCCTCTATCTCACGGTTGTCGAGGAATCTCAACGAATGGGGACGTGTTCTGAATCTTGAAAGCGAGAGACGGAACGGCGGAGACTGACAGCGGGAAAGTTTGTTCAGAAGAATCAAGAAGAATACGAACTGTGCGAGTTAGTGTCGAGCGTTAGTGGAGGGATCCTTGGATTCCCGCCAAGAGTTCGCTCTCGCTCAGCGTCGGAGACCGAGAATCAAAGAACGAAGTATGTACCGGGAGGGAACAAGTGAACTCGAAACTAGGACCGAACTTTCCGAGAGGTCTGGAAGGCCATCGATTAGAGAACTGATACAACTTGCGGTGATTTGTGATTGCCATCCGCTCTGGTAGTTACTCGAGAAATTTCTATCCTCCTGTTTTTTTTTTCGACCAGCTCATATCCCGATGGAACTAACGACCTTGAATATCCGATTGATCTGTCATCCCTTAAACCGGTCTTCGAGTCGTTGGTGTAATCAGCGAATCCATCGGATTTACGCCGTTCGTACAAATCCCGCCGGGGATTACCTTGGCCTTCGCAAAAGTGATTTCTCCGGGCAAACGCTGGGAATTATTTTCTCTTGACGAACTGTGAGGAACCCTCCGCCCCGCTTACTCCTCCATCGACTGAGAGCAGTGCGTAACGAAAACTCCAGACACAGCAGCACGGAGTTTCTGCGGTTCACGAATACTTTGTGATCAATGCCCGTGTTCAGGTGTAAATATCGAGCTTCAGTTGCTCTGTGTTTCCGGGAATCGCCTCCGCTGGCCTCCGCCACTGAGAATACCCTGGAAGGCGGGCGGGCGGGCGGGCTGGCTGGCTGGCTGGCTGGCTGGCTGGCTGGCTGGCTGGCTGGCTGGCCGGTCGCTCACTCGCCCGGCCGGCTTATTGGGTTAGCCGAGAGCTAGTGATGCGTGAAACTGTTTCTGCATTACGCTCACTAGTTGCCCGTATTTGCAATGAACGCGGAGAGCTCGCGGAGCTGTAGGCCGGTATTCCCCGTTCGGCTTCTTCGTTGCGCAGATCAGCTGGGCGGAAGTATTGCCTGGATGCCAACGATGCCGTAGACGAGCTGCTCCGGAGATTCCCTCGATCTTCCGTGACCGTCGCTACAAGTCAACGAATACAAGAAATAAGAGCGCGGAGTTTCGCGGAAATTCTCGTGCGAACGGGGAACCCTCGAAAATATTATTATTCGGATTCCAGAGCACGGCATGCTCTGTCTTCGATGATGATGACGATGCTCATGGTAATAAGCGTCTTGATGATCACGCCGGGTGCCGACACTGACGTAATCATCACCATCAGAACCTTGGTCTGTTGCGGTTGAAGTTCTGGCGCGAGCAGAGAAGTAAAGACGGAGGAAATGCAATTTGCGCCCTCAAAACTACGGTCTGCTCGTGGGCTCGCGTCTGACGCCGCTCTTGTTGTTGGACGCTGGATGCGGGGGTAATTTCACGAATTCTTCTCAAGATGCTCCATCAGGGATCGCCCGTCCGCTCACAAAGCCGCGCGGTGTTTTGGTTCTCTCGTCTTCCCTCTCTCTCCATCGTACGACGAGCATCAAAGAGTTGGTTAGGGTCGCGAGCGTACACTTGTTACAACAGTTGGTCCTCCGTCATGACGTCGAGACCAAGACGGAGTGGTCCGCGGAGACGGTCTTGATCGAATGCTCCTCTTGCTAATCGGGCTCTAATAACCTCATGTTGGGAGAGCTACTTCTCGACAAGGTGTAGCGTCTGCTGAGAGGCTTCCGAGGGCTACGAGGAGCCCCGGACCGCTGCGGTTCTGGAGAATATTATGAAGACCTACTCACTCGCGGAGCACCCTCAAGGGACTCGCATTCCTCCTTGCCATGAATTCTTGGCGGCCGGAGTTTCCGCGGCGAGCGAATATCGCGAGCTGCTGACTTTCTGCCAGACGATTCCATTGTGCATAGAAGTGGTATCCCTGCTGCTGTGTATGGCTTGGAGGGTAATTTAGAGATCATTGATAATTGAGCGTTTAAAGCGGTGACGAAACGAGGAAATCGCCCTGACGTCGGCTGCATACTCTAAGATGAGCCTGACAAGGGGAACGAGCTCGCTCTCTGGAGGGCCTCCTGTTCTGGTCATCGAGGAAGCTTCTCATCAACTCGTGGTTCGGAACGAATCGCTGCACTAATCGAGACGTCCTCGTGGTCGTACTCGTTCATCCGCGGGCGGTCGCAGAGCGAACCGAACTGCTTCGATTGACTTCCCGCGGAAGATGAGCGTGATCGAACTCGCGGGTCGAGCGAAAAACAGACATTGCCGCCCCGTTTCTGGCTTCGCTACCGTTACCGTTTTCGTGGTTGTTGCCAGTGCCGCCGCTTTTTTTTTGCTCGTTGACATCGCTGCTTCCGTCCCGGAGACTTGAATCGTGCTGTGCCGAGAGGATTTTCCTCTTTCTCTCCTCCCGTCGAGAGACCTAGTCCATTTGTTTCCATCGTCGTCGTAGTATATGAGTCGTGGATGCCCTCCAACGAGCAAACATCTGGCGTTATTAATTCTCAGCGTACAATGCGTAGAAGCGAAAGTAATCGTTCCGTTTAGTCGAGGAGTTTTCGGACCGGCGATTTATCTTTTTCATGGTGACCTACGCGAGCCAAGGTTACAGAACGCGGGGCCAGCTACACCGTCCGTCGACTCGGCCCAGGCCCCTCACGAGACCGAAAACGTAATGAATGGAAAGAAAGTATTTAGCTCTCGAGGATTCGAGCAGATGCGCCCGTCGAGGAGGAGCGGAATCCTAGCAAAGAGCAAAGAGCCGGGACATTATGGGCGTTCGAGGACTCGGGCCTCTCAAATCTTGAAATTGCCTCCTTAGGAGCTCCGGAAGCGTTCAGAGGATGTCTGATTCACAACTTTGAACGCATACCCAGCGGATGTCGTTCCGGAGTATTTTCTGACAGCTCAGCGTCCTGGGAGGGAAAACTGCAGACCATGTTCCGCCGCGGTCCCGAAGTGATGCCCGCAGCGAAACTGAGCCTCTGGAACAGAAGGGATCGGGGAACGAACTAAGAGCCGAGGGAACGGAAACTCGGAGGGACATACTCTTGTCGTCTGTTGGGTTTTCTGAGCTAGTCGTCGAGCGACTGGAACGACAAGAACAAACAACTGGAAGAGAAGACTCGAGGAAGCGCCGATCCTGTTTGGGGGATGTTTCCAGTCTCATGAGTTCCTTCCATCTTGGGTCAATACCGGAGCTCTTTCGAGTCGATTCCGTATCGGTCGCGCACAGAGCGAGCTCGCAGATGATGATCGTGAAAGCTTCTGCTCTTCCGCGGATACATGGATCTTCGAGTGGCATAATTTCGGATCAATTCCGTACGGAAGCCTAGGACTTCGTCAAACGATTTTCCCGAAACATGATGCTGCAACACACTGCTTGTGATTAAATATATAGATATACACATACATATAAATGGAGGCCAATATAGATGCAAATGCTCTTGACAGAGAGCGGGTTGCCGCATATTAACTCGAGGGTAATTGCTGGTGGACCTGTCGACTTTCAGACCTGCAGACCTCAGCAAGGGACGTCTGGGTTCGAGTTTTATGGGAGAGGACGGTCACTGCAAAGCGGAAAGTGAACGTACGAGCGAGCTTACGGGCCGAACTCGCCCCGAGCTAACGTGTCCTCACGGCGCTCACGTCTGCAATAAATTGACCTTATCAACCATCACAAGGCATCTACGATAAAGCTATTAAATATCGCTTTCAAATGACCACCAGTCATGTCGCACGTTGGGCCCTCGGACCGCGCTCCGGTTGATGTACACCGAGTTCGAGCTCGCATCAGGAGCGACCGGCTCTCGTTGGGGAGAAGTTTCTTCCAAAGTAAATTATTTTCCTTTTTTGTTTGGCAAGCCTCGGCCCCGAGCCTCGTCCACTGTTTCTGTTTTTTTTTATTCCCTCAGACTTGCTCAGGTGGTCCTCGGGACGAATCTGCTCTGCTCCGGACTTGTCTGCTCGAGTCAGGTGCTCTGTGGAGTGTGACGACCGACGTGAAATTAGTTGAAAGCATCAGAGGAAACTTGAGATACATCTAGAACATTCGATATCTTCCCGGTTTCCCCCCTCCCCCCGACTGGCGAACGGGCACGCGTGCTTGCGTGCTTTCGCGCACCGAGCGGCACGCTCTTACGGGGCCGAGCTGCCTTTCTCTTCTTCGTTCGGATGCTCTTCAGTTACCTTAAGTAATGGCTGTCGGCCGCGGCTGATGCTCCAGATGTGACTCGTATGCATGCCACGTTGTTTGTTGCTCTGCATCGCTCGTGATGAGCGGAACTTGGCGAATTCGCTAAAGTTTCCGGCCAGAGCGGTTCTCAGGAGTGGATGATGATGATGTCGCGAGATAGGGGGGGATTGGGAAAAAGAGCGGCGGGGAAAAGATGTTCTAGCGTTTCACGAATCTCGAGACGAATCTCTTTCGACGAGCTCTCGGGCTCAAGTCTCGGGAAGCCCACTGAGGACTCTCAGCTAGCCGGCACACGCTCGAAGGATCGTGTGACTCAGTCAGTTAATGGTTAGTCAGCGTCTTCTTGTGCTCGGTGTCAGTCGAGGTGTTTCATATTCGATCAACGAGTCGACGAAATGAGAGTTTGTGGTATCCAGCAGACAACTCGAGGCACGGGTGTTTCGGACAGAATCGGGGATCTCCGCCGGGTGCATACAGATGCCGCAACAAACCCGCTAGTCTCTTGGCGCTTAACCACCGCCCGTGGTCTCGATGACCGGGCGGGTTCTAGTGACTTGGCAGAGCTTTTGTGGGGGGCTTCGCATTGCCAGTGATTCACCTCGACGCACTTGGAATCGGACATCCAGTCGAGGAGTGTCGTGAATAAAATCAGGTTCTGCCCTGTCCGGTCTTTAGCGATCTCAGCATGACCATTTTCCAAACGCAGAGCCACGAAAGCGAGTATCGATCTCAGCAGTTCCGTTGTATCTAAAAATCGCCGAAGAATTCCATTAGGTCATCCGCATTTCGCAAGTTTCGCTCGTGGGTGAGCTGATCGGATAGAATCGCGAGGATGTCTCGTTTACGAATCTCTTGCGGATCTGGTGTTTCAGAATTTCCAAAATTTCTCATGCCAAGCCGCGAAGCATGAAATGCAGATTTCGATATTCCTCATCGTCACAATGATCGGTGCACTCCGAAATACAGTAACATAATGATGATCGATTCAGACGGACGTGTGTCAAATCTGCGCGATCAGCCAAGCGACGCGTCGCTCGGCGACGGTGGAACTGCCAGCCGCATTACGCTTTCCCAGAGCCGACGCGGTAGGTAGCTATTTCGTCCCGACCGTCACTACCATTACCCTGACCTTGAGGCAAGGCTCAGACGGAGCACCCTGAACGGATGGTTCAGAAAAGGAGCGTAATCCACCTTTCTGGAAAGTTCACTCGACGAAAAGTGTCGATACCTGTGGGAGTGTTCTCCCGGAACCTTCCCCGGAACGGCTGAGCGGGAACGATATCCAGAGAGAGAAATTGTCCGAGAGAACTTTGAACTAAGAGAAATACCCGACCCGAAGGAATAACTCGACGAAAGACGACGGGGAAAAATTTCAAATATGCGTGATCGTACTTTCTGAGAACCATCGGCATCCGGACAATCGAGAGGGCAGGGGAGCGCGCTCGCGTTCTGGGCTCCGACCCAGGCTGACAGAGGGAGGGGAAGAGCAGGGAAGAGGGAAATGCGGGCATGCCATGGGAACGGGAAGATCTCGATCAGGATGAAGCAACCTGCACGCTTCGAGGAAGTTTGCCTCATCAAGCGTAGCAGCTTGGCTGTGCGGATTCAAAATGACTTCGGTTGTTCCTTTCGAGCTCGTGGGTCTGGGCATCTGGGACTGCACCAACAACGACGACGACGACGACTACTATTACCACGACTACCGCCACTACTTGAAGGAAGGCAATCAGCATTACGAACGAGCTCAAGCCCGGTTGCTCGGTAAGCTCTCCGCTCGCGGTTGTCTCTCGCCCTCTCTCGGTGATCCTTGCTCTTACGGTGGTCTCGCTGACTGTTCACTCGGTCGCCGGCCGACCAGCCAGCCAGCCAGCAAGCCAGCCACCCAGCCGGACGGGCTGTCCGCCTGCGTCGTACGCGTGGGGGCACAGGCCACGCAATTGGATTAGTAGAAACGCGGACAAACGACTCAAACAAACTTAGAAGGAGGAACAAACCGAGTCTGGCCGCCCCACATGGCGACGACTGTGATGGCAACCGCATTCATCCTAATAACGATTTCAACAACAAGCTCGTGAACGCTTCCACAAAGCGTTCGAATGTCCCTGACACAGCCGCCTGGTCTCCGTCCGAAGATGCGTTCGTTCACGGCTCAATAACGATTGCGTACAATCGGAATATTTTCGCGAAGCGGCAAATTTTCCGGAATTCCGTCCGGATCCCCTGCGCTTCGATCTGTTGCTGGGATGAGGAGATACTATGAAGTTATTTTGCCCGGGCAGCTTTGCTGATGAAAGCGGCGGAATCCACTCCGGGATTGAATCTTGGGAAAGGCTTGTATGTTGTTTCATGGCAAGCCGCAGCCAGTTGATCTCCTTGGCCTCCTCATCTTGTTCTCCGTTCGTTCGTTCGTCCGTCCGTCTCCTCTCTGCTCTCCTCTCACAAAGCAGGCAATCTTCTGAGTGGCACCGGGCAGACCGTGCCGCCGTCTCCCCAAAGTTCCTTGTGGCTCCCTCACATTTGATATCCCGCCGCCGGTGGACCAGCCACTCTACTCCTCGGAACATATCGGACAACTGGCGAGCGGAGAGCACAAGCAGCAGTCGAAAGCCACCACGCATTCAAGAACCGTGTTCTTGCAACCAGATAGACCGATTCAACTGATACCTGACTGGGAGCCTGCTCCCCATCCAACTGTTCCCAAAGCTCGCCCGCCCGTTCCAACCGCAATGTGGGACCGCACGGGAATTCCTCGATTGCGCTTTTGATACCCGTCGCGTCCCGGTCGGATTCCTCGAGCTGCGGCGGAAAACTTCGTGTCCGGTACTTTCGTTGGGTTCGGTTTGGGCGAAACCTCAAATTCAGTTTGTGCCCAGATGAGGAAGCACCGCGGTCGACTCAGCAACAGCGGAAGATCCGAGAAGCGGTGCGGGATATCTGGTACATGAGGGCGGGCCATAATCTCTCGGGGCTATTCTCGAGGAGACGACGAGCCCTCGTCTGTCTTCGTGAGCATCCTGTTTTCGTTGGCACATAAAGTATTGCGTGTTTGCCGAAGTCGCCTGATCCGTAGTCCTTACACGACATCGACGACGGCGGCGGCAGCGAGTACCCATGAATATCCTAATAAGCCCCCTTGCAGCGAATCTGTTCGCCTTGTTATCCCAATTTCGGTAGAGGACGACGACCGGCTGGCCTCCCCTATACAGTACCGCTGGCCCCACGGTCACCCTTCCGGTCGGTCGCAAACATTCTTCGCTTGCCCGAACGTCCTCCAACGGATTTCTGGAACTTCCTGAGAAGGCTTTCCCCATCGAAAGATCCTCGGAGTCCGTTCGTGGAACGGCAAGATGTTGGGAATGATTGTTTTCCTCTCAGATCTGCTCTTCGAATTCCCGAGCTGAGTTACGGGTGTGAGAAGCGAACCGGAACCGCTCTGCAGTTTCGGTGGCAAGGGGGGTCGAGCTCGGAAGCGCTTCGGCTTCCGAGCCCGAAGTCATATTTCTGCCATTGGGTGGGCGCAACTGTCCGTAATTTGCGTCTGCCGAGTAGAGCATCGCGCTTTTTCCCGACCGGCGCAGCTGTTGCTCGCTTTCCATTTGCAGGTGGTGTAGGTTCGGACGATGAAAAGAGAGCTGCATTGTTGCTGCTTTCGTTGTCTGAAGATGTTTTATTATGCAGATGGAGCAAGCGAAGGGGGAGTAGCGCACAAGCTGCAAAGTATTGTCCTCAAGGACGACAGCCAAAATGAACAGTACAGATTAGACGGCACGCCAGATGTTGTCGCCTAGTTCCTGTTCGCCAGCGGTTCGGGCTCCGAGAAAGAGTCACGTTTGGAGTATCGGAACGAATGATCATTTCTCCAGAAGTGCTCCCTGAGGGAGCGTCGACTCGCGGAACTCCGATGTAGGTACGGTGGGATGCGAGGGTATTCGGAAGAGAAATTGATTCGAAGAAGTTTCTGCCTTCCTCGTACTGTCACGGAGCGTGAATGAGTCGAATTCGCTCAGAAACGGATCCAATTAGAAAAATGACTGAGGACATGGAGGCAACACCCACCGTAGGACGAGCCGAGCGCCGTCAGTGGAGTTGAAGCTTTTTGTGGGAGCCAGCTTCTTCATTGTTGTACTGCGCCAGATTAGAGCTATCAATATAATGTGTACGCTTGCGCGCGCCGCTTTAAATTGACGTCTTCAACATCAGTCGACTCCCTCCGTCGCCGTCGACGTCGTCCTCAGAAGACTTATGGTTCCGATAAGCAGACTGTCGGCGAGGCAGGCCTGCGAGCAGCGTGTGCCAAGAGTGCGGACGGGGTAAGTCGAGAGTGAGAGACAAAAAATCCACGGGCAGAGCAGCGAGAAATAAAATGGTGCTGGGAGATCTTGCCAACAGTGAGAACAACAACGGAGTCTGAAAGAATACAAGTCAAGTCAAGGGCAACCGTGATTTTCGGCTTATCCAATTAATGTCCGTCTCGGAAGACGTAGTGACCATCGCGTCGGGCTGTTTTTTTCTCTTTGGCAAGCTTACCACGGTCGGGATAGGGAGACCCTGCGGGGCAAATGGGGGAACCATATTCCTTTCAGCGGAATGAGGAAACGAGGAGATCTGAAGGTCGTTCGGACCCCCGACATGAGACCGCTAACGGTCGCTTACCAACTCACGCGAAGAGTGGCTGCTCGCTGCAATACGTAATACGTAAACAGATTGCTGTCACTAGGTCGGCAAAAAGCAGTATGTACCCTTATTCGTTTCTTTCTCCCCCTAAATGTTGGCTGCTTGGTTACAGAAACCCGTCAAGCGGAATGCAAGATCCCTGCGGAGTGGAGCGGGGATTGGGTTCAGCACGACACGACTCAACACACCCTGAGGCTGGACAAAAGCAACTTTTTGGCCAGCGGGAAATGCATCGACTCAGCCGCCAACTCAGACAAGGAGCACACATTCGTCATCGAGGATGCGTAAGTTCTTCATCATTCGGACTTCCCTGAACAGCGTCTCAGACTCGCCGGTCGATCGATTCGTCGACCGGAACGGTCTTCCCGAAGGTTTGGACGACGCGGTCTGTTACCGCGGTCGTACAGTGTACCAGAGTACCTAGTTCATCCGTGATCCTCGTTGTATCATGCGGGAGACCCTCAAGACCCCCGAGTTTTGTCGCAGGGTGTTATTTCCCGGGGTTATTCCCGTCACGTCTGAATTAACATCGTTGACGGGGAACCGAGGGGTCCCGACAGAGGAGCAGAGATCTGGGGAGGGAATGCTCGTCCCGATAAGAGGAATTAGAAGTCTCGTACGAACACAGCTCTGGCCATCAAGTGGAGCATCGCGTGCATTAAGATATCGTCCACGATCGGCCCGATCGTGCTCGGCGCATGATCGTAACTCGCAGTAGTTGTGGAAGGCGAGAATTTGTTCCTCGATTCGCACCCAGTCATTCACGGACTGGGTGAGCGGAAATAATCAACGATCGCTCGAGCAACTGAGGACAATTTCGCTCAGGCAGAGTGTTTGTTTTCACAGGAAAGACCGCTGTTACCGCGCTTTCGTGATTCACGAGAAGCATCCGAACGTTCTACAATACCGAAAATGTGAGTTGACATGGATAATAATCGAAGCCGGGAGGATTCCTTAAAGGAATCAAAAAGGATATCAAATAATTCAAAATCGTCGGACGTACAAGTCATCGCAGTAGTGTCGCTTCCCTGCGGCTGTCAGCTCGGGACAAAAACGCGGATCGTCTATCTTTGTGAATTCTGGTACAAGTTGTAGCAGCGCTGAGCGCGACCAGCTTTATTGATGTTCTCTTGAGCGAAAACAAACTCGCCGCGGAAAAACATAGAAGGCTGCCCGGATTCCTGCGACGACGGGAAAATATCGGTTCGCTTGCGCTCAGACACACTCTCTCGAGTACTCTGCAGGAATTTGTGCGAAGAGCAACATTCCCTTTGCTCAATAAATACCAGTAGTCGCGACTTTCCGAAGGTCGTTCGATACGGGAATAAGTGAGAAATAAGTGAACTCGCCAGAAATATCCAACGATGGGCTTTGAGAACTCGCTCGTCGAGCAGACATCCGGAAAGAGGTTTTTCCTCTAAACGGAAAACCTCCGTCTGCGCTCATCAGCCGCATTGCATGCACCTCAAAACGAGAGCGTAGAAATAAAGTCTTCTTCCCTTCCAGCAATGTGCCTCGACAAACCCCAGGATTCCAAGTTGGATCCGAATAAGGTCCGGTACCAAATCGAGTCCGACTCGCCCACGGTTCTCCTGATTCGAGGTAAGCTTTTCGGATACGATTTATTACGCTGAGCCACGTTTGTTCCCGCTCGTATTTCCTTTCGTTGGCCCGCTTGTTTCCTTCCTCGCATCTTTCTCTTCTGAGTGGAGACTCTCACTCGTTGCGAAAGTTCCGACGGTGCTCTTTACGAGGCGCGAAATAAGCTCGCTCGAGCGTTGTCGTAGCTGGACTATGTAGTTCGCTGGCACGTCGTCGCCTAGAAGTTCCCGTTGCGCTACCGATGCGGTCATGTTATTTGTGACCGGTCTTGTTATCGGAGATGTTCTTTTCTCGTTCGTTCTTTTCTTTCATTCAATATTCTACGATGGTTCCCGATGGAAAATGACCCAGGAGGGGAACAAACAATCAGAACGAATCATCTATTCCGCTTCCTGTTTTACTTCTTCCACCTCTGTTCTGATTGCCTGGCCACCTCTCTCATAGCTCGGAAGCTTTCGGATTGAGTTGGAGCTCCGATGTAAACCAACCGCAATGAGTGGAGCTCGGGCGATCTGGTCAAAGATTGCGGTCTGATGGTTACCAACGCGGTCATTATGCCGAATAAGCTCCTCGATTGCCGTTCACTCGAAGTACAAGGTCGGAGGCGCACCGAGTAGATAGCGAGCGAAACTGACAGCGCCGGGCGAAGCTCGGCTTATTATTTCAAAACAAACGATAGTTTCCGACTTGATCCGCCTCTCTTCCCCCGTCCGTGATGCGAAGCGCTCGCGCGAGTCCCCGTTCGAACTCTGAATTCAGATTGAGTTCCGAGAGGGAATCTGAGAGAAACAATTATCTGAGGACTCGAATATGAAGAAAAATGAAACATTGAAAAATAATTAATAAAAAAATCCCTTTATTGCAGTGAACGCCACTCCCGAACGCTGTCCGCTCCAACACCAGAGCTACCGCTTTTCGTACAACCGCAACCACGGCGAATGCGTCAGTCCGCCATCGAGGGTAGACCAATGCAACCAGAACAATACGAAGTTGCTGTTCCGCTTCCAGGCCTGTGCGGACGTCATAGGGACGGAGTCAAGCAGTAAGTTAACTTTTTTTCTCGCACTGTGATGCTCCACTAAACCCATGCTGGCATACATGCATATCAGTCTGTTAGAGCCGCAATATCTGCTGTTCCTGGGCGCATTCACCCGCATGCGATCATTGGTCTGTGGGCTGTTGAGAACCCAAGAGGTCGGGAATGGAAATTTTGTTTGTCATTCCAGCCGAGGAGCTGACTTGTATAGCCGGCTGGCGCGACGGACAACATTTGTACTTCATTGGCAAGATGATAAAGAAAAACGCCCACATTCGAAACCACAACGACGCGTCCCACTACAGATGTTACGTGAGTATCCGTAATTTCTGTTTCGTCCCCCGGAACTGAGTCAGCTTCTTCGAGCTCGTCCGTCGACATTTTCGCGCGATCCCTGATTTCTATCGGAATTCGTGCTCTGTTCGAGGGATGAGCCGATGTGAGCTGATTCAGATAACCCGGCGTAATCTACGTCGTTACCGAAGCTGCATCGGGGAATAAAAAAGTTCTCCCCGCCGTTCGAGACCCTCCCTGAGTTCCGTCGGAACTCCCTACGTGCCTTAGACGGACAACCGGTGGCGGCCCTGTTGCCGCGCCCATCCGGTACAGAGTTGGAATAGTTTTTCGTTTGCCAGCGAGCGTGTTTGTTCCCTAATAATAGACCTGGCGGGAGGAACTTTCCACACAGAGTTACAAAGGAATCTCACTCAGTCAGAAACAGCCCCGGTAGCGGTGGTAGCAGCGGCAGCTGATGCCACCGTTGCTTCCGAAGCAGCTGGTTCTAACATTGTCGTCTTCTTGTGCAGATCTACCAACACGATCCAGAAGCTAAGACGACGTACATAGCAGAGAGCGCCGACGCCACCTGCTACGGCGTGTACTCCGCCACGGAAGGTTCTCGCGTCATGAAACTGCACACCGGTGAGAGCTCTCGCGCTCACGTTCAAGAGCCCCATAGATGCCCCGCGAACGCGTTTTTGCTTCTCGAACTCAATCCCAGGAATTAGTCGGTCGACAAGGCTGTCCTGAAAAGACTTACAATTTACGTTCTCACACGTGCATAGATTTGAATGGATTTCTTCTCGGATTTCAGTCGACAGTCCGCCTCCGCAGTGCTCATTCCCCCTGTACATGCTCGAGAAGGAGAAGGAGAAACGGCCGATTTGGCTGAAAATCAACAAATACAATTCAGCCGGAGATTCGAAAACGAATTTCATATTCAATAGCACACTGAGAGAATTGACGATCAAAGAAGATGGCGATTATGACGCGAGGGCCGTCTGCATCCAGCAGATGGTCGGCCATAACCCCGACGAGATCAACGGGACGTTCAGCTACGTCGTCGAATACCAACAGAAATGGTGAGTTCCTGATGACGGACCCCAGATCTAGGGAAGAGACGATTGGATGAGTCTCCGACGGATCTGAGACTCGGATTGCCATTCCGAGAAGGAAGAGCGATGAGAGGAAGGCAGACGGGGACTAAATCGTCATCGAGTCGAAGGACGGGTTTGTCGCAGATCCAGAAGGGCGACCAGGACCGTGACCGCTGTCCTGGAGGGGAGAACAGGGGAGTTGCGTATTTTTATCCCTGCCTCTTCCCTCGGCGGAGGAACATTTCTTATCCCTTTAATTCCCCGAGCACACAGAACGAATCAAGACAAATGTGATGAGGACATCCAGTGACTCAGTCAGTGGACTCTGCGGTAGCTTTGCTACCAGTATAACACTATGATTTATACCGGGCTGAATAATGCTCGCCCGCCTGCTGGCTGACTGGCGGCCGGGCGGGCGGGCAGGCGCGCTCACTCGCTCTGTGTTGATCCCGCTGTCTGGTGTTCACGAAGCGAGTTTCGTTGCACGTGAGTCCCATACGATTATCGGTTGCCAGTAGTGCTCACGCGTTGAGAGTGTATCCTCCTTTTCTCGAATGTGCGAAACGAAGGGCAGACGGCAAACTACCTGATAGCGAATGAATAGACGTACGGGCACGCCGACCCACAAACAGAAAACAGACTCTACCTTGAGGGATTTGCGCGCTACGTGACGCATCGTATACGTTAATGAATGATTCGGCATCCTGTGATGTAGTCTGAAGCTCACTCCTCAGAATAGAGCTCTCCTCTCGGTCGAATATCGCACCTTGCGACCTTTCGCGACGTTGGGTAGGATCGTCGAACAGGCATACTTATGTATAGCGAGTGGAGAAACCGACAGAAAAACTTTCTTTCCAGCGAAACAAGCTTCCGTTGTATGACTTTCCATCGCCGTTCAGAGCACGTTGTCGAGCTGCAGATTGGATCGCCTGCCATTACCGTCAAGGAGGCGTGTTACCAGCCCTACTACGACAAGGACAGCCGTACTTTTGACACCCTCTACCGTGAGTAGGAACTGCTGGGAACTGCTGCGACAAAACGACGTTCGTCTCTTGCGTTGACGTTTCAATGTTCCATCCTGGCACTTTGTACGCCAGTGTATCCAAGTCGACCTTGTTGCCCGGAGTCGCAGCTGTTTTGAGCTGTTGTTCATCCGCGCTCGGGCGAAGTGGATGCGGGAACTAGAAGAAGTGTTCACGGAAGTTTCTCGAATCATATATCTTTCTCCATAAGAGAAGCAGTCGGATGAGACATTTTTCTTCCAGGTGCTGCACCGAGGAGGTGTGTTCTGCATGGGAACTCTTTCAAAGTTGTTGGCAAACTTCAAATGCCTCTGGACCATTGTGGGACCGGCCATTTTTCCACGCTGGGATGCATCCATAAGAGCTCCATGGTGTTCTACACATCGTGCGGTTCTTACAAGTTCAATAATCGTGAGTAGTTTTTTCCCTCAAGAAAAACGACCTTCTCCTCATGCGCGCGATTGGATTTCTCGAACGAAATTCCGTTTCGTTTCCGATCCATTTCCCGATTTCTTAATTTTACTTCTAATTATTTTTTCAAAATCGTAACGGACGAGTCTCTGGGTGTGCGATGCCAACGCGTTTTTTTCTTCGCAGATTTCGTCTGCTATGGGCATTACCGTCGAGGGAACTCGACGTACATGATCGCGGAGGAGGAAGGCAAGGGCACCGTGTGCTTCGCCTACACCCGGGAGAGCAAATATTACACGCTTAAAATCTATCAGGACCAGTGCCCGCGATCGCACGAGCCCGAGCTCGAAGCACACATGCGTCTGCAAGTGTTGCAGAACCAGAACGACTGCGACAATAATTTGGATACGGCGTCGCGAGCAGCGATGGCGTCGTCAGCCACCAGTCAAGGGGTCAGGAAATTGCTGTGTTTACTCTCAACGTTGGTCCTCATCATGCTTCGGTAGGAGCGCCCACACTGTTGTTTGTTGAGGTCTTATGCAATGTCCGTGTACAGAAGCAGAATTCGGAGACCCCGGCCGGTTTTTAAATAGAGGAATTCCGGATTGAACGATCGACGAGGCTGCCGTCACAGAGATGGAGTATGGCCCACTCGTCGCGCAAGCTGACACGGCTCAGTCAGCTGGAGGTGGAAACCGTCTGATAGGAGAGATACCGTCTCATAGGCCCGTAGTCGGCACTAAACATACAATCATTGTAAATCTAGCACGAGCTGTACACAGTTTTGTATGAATGCAGTGGAACAACGTCCAACTGTTCGTAGTGCCTCGAGTGTGTATCGTATGAATTTGTACATTGGGTGTGACAAGCTTCGAACGTTCCCAGCTGTAAATAGGTCGTCTGTGAATTGTGCAGAAGTTGAGGGTGGACGCGCAAGCCGAGCTTCTCCCATCACCGTTCGGGACGAAGTCCGACCTACGGTTCAGAAGACTGTTTTTCCGGTCCGAGGGAACTTATTCGGTTCGGGAGGCTTTTCCATCGGGAAAGGCGTTTTTCTTTTTTGTGTGGCAGCCCTCTTCGGTTCGAATAAGTTTTTTTCGTAGCTTCGGGACCCTTTCTGGTCAAACTTTTAGTGCGAGAGGAGAACGATTCCGTGGGAGGGAAGTCTCTTGTTGACTCGAGAAACCAAGAGAAAAGAGGACGGTGGTGTCGAACGAGGCCGAGAAAGGGTAAAGAGAAAGTCCCTGAAAAAGTCGAAGAAGTTTTTTTCGGCCTAGCAGGACGCAAATCCGAAAATAATTGGCTCTTGGGCTCACTTTTTTTTCGCTGTCTTCGGTCGAATTTCTTGTTTTGTTGTTAGTTTGCTACGCTCACAGTACTTGCGGGCAAGGGAGAGACGAGGAGAGAAGTCACTCCGGAGGTTCGGAGAGTCCGTGGCTTACGTACTGTTGTTCTGGGTTTTCGACTCGAGCAGCTGTGGTCCGAAACGACGAAAAATGCGTCATCGCGGCCAGAGAGACCATAGGGTCTTCTCTGGGTCGTCTCCTTCTCCCTCCTGGTCCTGTGCAGTGCTCACGCAAATTGCGAACCTCTCTCGCCAGTCGTTCTCACACATCCTCCGTCAGAATGGTGAGTCGCCAATTAAAGGAATGTTCTCGAGCCAGCAACTGAGTCACAACGAGTTACTATTGGTGGGACCGATCAGCAGTCTATCACCGAGAGCCCTGTTCAGTAGAAAAACGGAAACAAACAGAAAAACTCATGAGGCAGGAAAGACTCGGGTAGAAGGAGGATTGGTTATCCGGAATTCTGAGGAAAAAAACAAACGACCGGTCGAAATGCTGATTCCAGAAGCCGGGTTTCGATCGAAGACACTGGGTTCTCCCGACTTGCAAATTCAAGCTGGCCAACGACCGACCGTTTTTTTCGGCACGACCGATCTTGTGATACGTGAAGATGTCAGCAATAAACAAATCTTAGAAGTTGAGCAAAGTAGTTCAGCCACCCTGGAAAAAAGAATGGGAGCTGACAGGGAAGGGAATACTGATGGAAGACAAACATGCTAGAATCGCCAAAAGATGATGAAATAATCCAAGTTACATGGCGAAGGACATCTGTAAATATCCGTTATTCGCACTAAAATAAATATCCAAAGTTCTGACATAAAATCCTCCGTAATTGAATTATCTCGTAGGGGACGATGAATCAGTCAATCCAGGAATCAATTAATCCATGACTTTGGACACGATCTATAGCGGTACATTTTCGTCAATGTCGAGCGACGATTCACTAATTCGCTTCCCGAATTTCTCGATACAGCACAGAGAACATCCTTGACAGCCGATTGAAGAATCGCAGTCGCAGCCACTGCTGCTACCGTTACTACTACTACTCGCCATGATTGCTCGGCAAGAGTGTCGATATGTTGCGGACTTCCGTTTTGTTATAGATGGGATCAGTTGTAAAGGACCCATGAGATTTGGTTTGCGAACGGCAGTGCATTCATTTGATCAGTCTCTCGGATAGCCAGCCAGTCAGCCAGCCAGCCAGGCATTCAGACCGGAGCTCGCTCTCTGACAGTCCGCTGTCTTCGAGCACCACGCCGTCCGACCCATTGTGAGTATGAAGACCGCGATACCCTCGGAGCACTGAGGATCTCACTGTGACTCATTTAGTCGTGAACACGACGAGACAAAGGTTCGTCGACGAAGCAAGGTATAATTATAGTCCAAATTGCTTCTTGATCTCGAACTGTCCCTCGCTCTTACAATTCGCTGACTACATGCGATGACGACAACGAGTTGCTGCACGAGGTCGAGGCACGCGACCAGCAACCCTTTCTCCACCGAGGCATGTAGCCTTCGCGCCCGCCGCTCCTCCGCCCATGTCTACACTTATGGGTTCGTCCGTCCGTCCGTCCGTCCGTCCGTCCGTCCGTCCACCGATTCGTGCTCCTGCTCCCCTCGGCGGGTCTGGGGGACATCTCCGTCTGTTGCCGATCCATTGATCCCGCGGCGGGAATCACTCGACATACAAATGGTTCGGCCTCAGCAGCGACGTCTCCCCTGACGATGGGAGCGGTGAGTCGATGCTTGTCGATGAGACGTACGTCTACGAGCATCCACGTATGAGGCCATGTATGTGTACACTCACATACGCGGATCCCGGTCGCCGCAATCCCTTCTAGAGGCAAGAGAGGGTCTGCACGGTCACTGACCACGATCGCCCGCGAGACACTATGATCGGTTCAGCTTGGGGCGAATATTGGAATTTTATCTACGAAGAGCCTCGGTCCCGCGTAGAGTCCCGGCAGATAACTTGCCGGTTGTCCGTGCGTCGTAGATTGAGTCCTTCTACGCGAGGCGTGGGTCTCTGCTCTCTTCCATAAAGATGTCGCGACCCCCTTTCGCAGAGCATGAAATCCCGGAAGGGAAAACCCGTGGAGCCGTTGTCCATTAAGGCCGATATATTAATACCTAGCCCCGACTGAACGGTCGGCCAGGGTGCTGGCTGGCTGACTGAGACAATATCCGGACCTTGAGCGAAAATGTATTCACCCTTTTGGCTTCTTCCGCTGCGTTCTCCCTGCGTCCTCCATCTGGTTACGACGCGAACGTAGGAGACCGGTTGACGCTACCCGAGCAACTCGGTCTTTGCACCTGTGGATTTCCCGAAGCTCACAGCAAGTGGAAAATTAGAATCGAGACATCGCAGAGGATGAATAGGGTCTTGAGGAATAGTTGATTCGAATTGCCCCTCTCCAAAATCGGAGGGTGAGACCCGCGTAATATCCTCTGAAGAGGAAAGACCGCTCCCTTCAACTTCTCCTATCTATTTTGGGTTCCCGGAGTTGATTTTTCCGTATTCTCCCAGAGGCCGGAGTTCTTCTCGCTAACGGCCTTATTATGAGCGACTCTTATCGGATTTTGAAATCCCACTGACACACATTAGGAGAGAGGGAGATTCTGCCCTAATCCGCTATTGGAGAGCTGCAAAAAAAAGTCGATTCGAATTTTCCGTTCGTGATGGGGAGTGGCATGACAAAGATCTTCCGTCGGTCCAGCGCTCCCCATATCGACCTGTGACATTACTAAGCCTCGGCATCGAGTTCTTCTTCCCTCTAAATTTCCTCTACGAATCTCCTTCAGACTATTCTCTATTCCTTAACGTTCGAGCTATCGAGGAGATTATGATAGAGGGGATAATATTCTTGCTCTGTGGATACCCATTGGAGCGACGAGAAGTCGAATTTTATTATTCCAGTAGCTCTATTCGGCTGGGGAAGGGGGTTCCCAGCAGCCTTTGCTCATTTACGTTCGTAGCTTTGCGTTCTCGCTTGGAAGTTCGTAAAACCAAGTCCATTGACTGCGGTGAGCTTGGTTATTAATGTGCTCTGGCTATTTCTTCTGTTACGTCACCGTCGAGCGTAGAGCAAAAAACCGCCGCGGAAGATTCATCAGAGGGCGTGACTTGGGTTCCGTTCGGTCCATGAGGCCCCTCTGCATTTCTCCAACAGGGATCCCCGCGAGTCCCCCGAACTTCCCTACCCGAGATCCCAAGGGTGAAACCCATACGACAACGACGGCGACGAGACGCGGGAGAGTAGCGACGAGAAGCGGGATGAACGAGAGATTTGGATGAAAGTCCAATTATTCATGTTAATGAAACGGCTGAAGGCTGGCTGCCGTAGCGCGAGCGGAATCTTGGGCTTTTTCGGTCAGGAAAGGATTTTTGTAGCAGTTCCCCTCTTTTCCTTTGATCGGAAATATTTGCAGAATTCACATTCCGCCTCTGTCGCATTTTTCAATGGAATAAGAATTAAATTCAGGAGGATGCGCGAACTCTCGTACGTTACCGATTCGGTATGATCTCGGTGGCTCAAGTCTGTTGGCTCGCCGGAAACTTTTGAATTTCTCGCGTTTGTTCCATTCCTGAGTTATTCAACGAAGTTCCGTGCGCGCGTATCAGCATACCGTTTGCTTTTCACATCGCACAGGCTCCGCATGTCGATCGAACTTCAGATAAGCTCCGCGTTCGTCCGGAATCATCGGGGAGGCCTGTTCACGTGGAACCCCGCCTGAGTCGAGAGCCAACCGAGCGGATTCAGTCTCAAAATGACAAATCGGTCCCGTGTTCAAAGTTTGAATAGTTGGATAGCTCCGGTGGAAGCGGTTGCCGCCGTCGGTGTATCTACAACTTGTGCCGTGTTCGCAACAACAACACGTTCCCGGAGAACGGCGATGCCGACCGTTTATCTGACTCTCGGTCGTGCAATCGCGTAAAAGTCGATTGACGATTATCCGGAGCCAGTGCAATTTCCCGAAGCCCTTTTGGACATGCGAACAGCTCATTGGTAGAATGGTCAAAGCCGTTCCTGCCGTTCTGCAGCAGTTAATACCGGGTTAGCATGTCCCTCTACATTAGCGCAAACCCTCTTTCTCCCCGTGCCTCTCCCGGACCCCCTGCTTTTCAACAGACGGCAGGCGAAAGGAACTCGATGGCGAAGCAATAGCGGCCATGTCAGCCCGTTAGAGAGGTAGACAGTCAGTCCAATTCGTTCGTTGGCCGACCCGCATGTCGACCACCTCTTCGGACGCCCGCGCGGCCGCTTTGTAGCAAATGGTGATAAAGCGAACAGATTAAAAATGAATTAAACTTTCAGAGCGGAATCAGCAGCGATCCTCTCTCACGGCTCCTTCTCACGTTGTCCACGTTGTTAATTATCGCTGGAGTCGCATGCCCACGCCGCCCCGGTAAGGCTTCCGCATCTGACGCCCCGGATGGACGTCTGCGCGCCGATATCGAGCCCGGATTGGGGGATCACTCCAGGGGCATTGGATTCATTGTGTTCGCGGACGAGCCATGCTCGATCGCTTGCGGAGTCGTTGAATTCGTTTCAAGACGTGTCAATGCGGTCGCTGTCTACTGAGTTTAACCCTTTTCGTCAACTCCTCCTGATTCGTCGAACTCCGGACGCGTGAGGTGGGAAATCCTCGTAGCATGCCCGGTCCTGGGAGTAGCGAGGAAATGCACTCACCATTGAGTGAATGGAGTCTCTGTCTCATATTTACGAGATACTCGAGTATTCATAACACCTGAGTAAATAAATTGACAAAAAAATTGCCTGACCCGAATACGGAATGAGACACTTGACAGCTTAGTACGGTAATGAATAAATGACTGACTGACGATGGCGATGGATCCAGTGCGACCTTCAGGATGTGGGATAGAACTAAGCGAGAGCAGTCGAAAGCGAGTGTTCTCCCCCAATCCGCCCTGAAACGACTAAGGACGACAATGAGAATGGGAGGTCGCCAGTAGGCGACACAAAAAGAGGAACTACCGTCTTCACGCTTGACATACACATTGATTGGAAGAGCTTTGTTAATGAGAGCGGGCTTGCGCTCCGGGCAAGCGAAGGCAGATTAGCTGCGTTTTTAAGCTCGGAGTAAGCAAGCAAGCAGTCAGTCAGTCAGTCAGGGAGACACCTCTGTTCTCACTTTCCGTCTGCTGCCGGACGCCTCTCAGCAACTGAAAGTTCTTAAGGAGGAGAGAGACACAAGATGTACATTAGCAACACGCGAAGCTTCGCGCCGACCGACGCTTTACCTCATGGCATTCCCGACCAACGGTCGCGGACTGGGACTCGAACCTCCGTAGTACGGAATCATTCTGCTTTTCATCAGGAAAATCGATTCTCGGGAGTGGAAAGCGAAATACGAGGAACTTAAAAAGATTTCCAGGATTCTATGATGCTCAATGATCGTGAATCGTGATCCTCCGCTGCCGAGCAACCCTAAGAAACTTCAGGTGGACGAAACGAATTCCTCGATTTGGAGGCCGGTGATCATGAAAAACTGAATCTCCCAGATCGATACCCCGAGGGTCGCGTCGGATCGTCAGAAGAGGGAACGCTGAGGTACCTACACCGACTTTGTGGAGGAGCACACGGAATGAGCTAGGCCGCGCTCCTGCTCTGCCGGAGAAGAGATCTCAGAGGCGACGCGGCGACATCGACGTGAGGTTCAGTCAGGACCGGAGTGTGACAGTGTGTTGGATTGAAAGAGGAAGAGAAGCAGAAGAGACGGAATTCTCCGTCCGAAGTTTTGCCGTTGCCACCGCCGCCGCCGTTCTCGTCGAAGACGACGACGTCCCCGTAAAAAGGAGAGCCAAATGATCGGGAAGAAGCGGCGAACACACTCAGAAAAGGAACCGGCACCGAGGCAGCAGCAGCAGTAGTAGTCGCTTGCGGAGGGTAGAGAGGTAGGTGGGTGAGCTCCGAGTTCCGGGGGGTGCACAACTCATTGGAGCATATTACAAAAGTCGGAGAGAGATATTGAACGAATGAACGAACGGAGGAACGAACGAGCGAGCGAGCGAATGGAGCTAGCTACGGCTGGGCAAAAAGAATGGAGACGAGGCAAGTCAGCTTCGTTATAATATTGCCGCTATGACTACGGGGAGAGTTGATTTGATTCCAGGGAAAACTCCCTCCCCACCGACCTGGCGAGAAATAAAGAAGTGAGAGAACTATTCCCAGAGAACAACTAACAGACGTGGAAGCCCGTCCGCCGGAGGCCAACCGGGCGAGCCACGCAGTCAGAGGAACACAAAGGAGAGATGGAACTGGGAGTGCACGAAGGCGACGTAGCGGGGAAACGCGAAGGGGTGACTCCGATCCGACTGACTGAGACGTGCTAACGGCCTCACAACACGTTCTGCGAGGGGAGCTCACCCTGCGCTCCTCGTAATCTCGAGCACGACAAGGTGTGAATCCGAGCGTTTTCGTTCGACAAGGCAACCGGTCCCAGCACTCGATATGAAGTTGTTCTTCGACTACACGCTTCGGTGGGCCAGCGGACGAACGAGTCGAATCGAATCAGATACTACCGCCAGCGACGATTCAGTGCAGAACGGCCATGAATACGCGGCGTCAGCTCACGCCCGTTGAGTAATCATGACCGCCCTCCCCCCCTTCCCCAACCCCTCCTTACTCAGCAAGCATTGACGTGACTTGGTCTTCGTGTCCCTCACTCTGGACTTCTCTCGTCGTCGGCCCTCATCGTGTTGCCGCTCATTGTGTCCTCTGTTTTGACGACGCGACGTAGAAATCGGAACGAATGGGGCAGCCGCTTCCTTGGCCAATAAGTCAGTGAAACAGCAGCAAGACGAACGTTCGGCCAAGTGGATGGACGAACGCCTTCATTAAGGATCGATCGTTGGTAGAATCGCTTGCTTTGGATGAGTGTCATTTTAGCGTTAGTTCAAGACCTCTAATGGTTCGTGGGAGGCCATTAGTTCGTGTTCCATATCGCTTCCATATCCCCATATAGGTACTGACCACCGTCTTGTTGGCCAATGAGCTTGCGACAAGCCCACAAACAACAACTGCAGCAACATTAACGGCAGTGGAACAATAATAATCGCTTCGGTGGGTCCTGTGCGGCGCTCTGGGCGAATCTTTCGGCCTCTTGCTCGTCGGTGTTTCCGTGCCTTCGCTATCGAATCGGACATGGGGCGACGAGTCCCGAGATCCCGGACTCCGGAGTAGTAGAAAACGGAAACAACACCGGCAGCTATTTAATAGCGGATCGATAGTCCGATAAGCGGCCGAGGGACGATAAAAATCGGCGTAAACGTTTGAAAACCACTAGGCGCGGAACAAGCCACGGGCAACAATCCATAGAGCGATTTCCCGCCGACTCGCGACGGACTTGAGCTGACGGGGGTGGACTGAGTGAGGGGAGTCAGACAAGACGGAAGTATTCCCCTCTCCCATAGCGATCCAGTCGGCATACCCTGGATTGTTAAAAATTGAAGATCCATTCTTAATTATAGGCTTTGCTAGTCTAATCCGCCGCTTCCGAACAGCTTACTGGGGCTGGGATCATGACGACGACGATGACGACAACTTCTCTAATGAAAGAGATGGGAACGAGGGGGCGGTCATGGCAGCGCGCGCTGAGGGCGGGGTCCGACCGAGCCCCCGAGAATCAGATTCCCGCTTCCGAAGCCTTTGATCTACCTTGGGTAGAATCCTCTCACGCCTCTCTTGCCCTCTCCTCTACCATCCTCCCGCTCTGAGCAAACTCTCGATCTCAGCAATCCTATGTTTGTTTCTCTCAGTTCTGTTCATGAATTTCGTTATGGCTTGAAGTCATCAGAGCAGTGGGTGTTTGATTTCTTCCCGAAACTCCCGTGTCTCCCGTCAGCTCGATGATAAGGTGCTCTCGACAGAGTCCAAAGAAACGTTTCTATTTTCATCTGTAGGTGGATGAAATCCCTGTCCATATCGCGCGGCGTTCATTTGCCCCGTAACGGTCCCCGTCTCGATATGTGTGGTTTCGATCCAATCCTGCGGTCCTCCTCCGAAATCTCAAACGTGAAGGTCTGAGCCCGACGCTCACAAAGTCGACGAAACAGCGTTTTGCGATATGTTTACAAGTCTCTTTCATGCAAGTTCACCTGCTTCTCCATCTCTGCGCGAAAAAAAACAGCCGGCAGTCTGGCAGCATGCGACATTCGAGTTGCTACTTGCGGAAACTGTCAAAGGCGAATCGCTTCACGCTCCCCGTTGGGGGAAAAAGCTGTTTCCGCCTGTTATATTTGCGTTTCAATTCTCGGTCTTTTCGGAGGGAAATGCGAGTTCATACTCGAGTCGACTCCGGGGAACTGAGGAGAATGGTCATTCGTGAACCGATTGGGGATGCACCCGCCGCGGACGGGCGGACTTTGTTACGATACTATGAGGGTGAGGGGAAGCTGAAAAATTCGGGAGGGAACAGCGGAGTCACACGCGAAGTTCTGCGCTCGGAACGTCAAGCGAGGCAGCGAGGGACGGTCACGAAATTCCCGGATATGCCGAGAAGAAGAGACTCTCGAAGATGTCCACCTTACCAAAAAAAGCCTGGCATGTCCCCTCGTAGGTTAATCAGATGGAGAGTTACGGCCACCCGGAAGAGAAACTACGGGATCAGAGCAGGATCGAGGAGGAGACCACGGAGGAAAACCGGGAACACAGCATAAACAGCTGACTCAGCAACCGGAAGTGATTAGTGTCTTGTTCTTCTGCTGCTGGCGAGGGGCGCGTCTGTGGCCATTTCCTGTTCGAAGCCGTAAGCCGCCCGTCCGTGTACTTCGTTCGTTCGTTCGCTCAATATAAAAGACCCGCTTGTCTGTGAAACGAACTCGAGTCCCGCTCCGATCTGGAGCCGCTCGCCCCCCGTGTAGGTTCCTCTTCCGTGCCCGGTTCCTGCCTCTCGGGCTGCTCGTCTGCCCATTCTTCAAACAGGAGTCTTCTCCCATCCCGAAAAGTCATCAGTTCTTCGTTTTTCTCATCCGTTCGGGCACGCTCGAACGGTCGAATGAACCGCTGCGTGGGTACATAGGTAAACGAGCTGATAGAGGTGAACGAATGAATGAACGGATTGATGAATATATCAGTAGACTGATGCTCCTTATGAGATTCAACCGGTACTCCCTCCCCCTTGCAGAGACAGGCCTGATTGAACGATCGCTTTAATGAGCGGAGGAATAATGATTCCTCCCCTTCCTCCGAATAGAACGCTCCAGAAGGTCGCCGGATCAATCGAAAAGAAACATGAGATATGTTCAGCGGGCTCATTGGCGTAAGAGGGCGAGGGGGCGGGTCGACCGTCGCTGGGCGACCGCGAAAGGAAATTCGAGAGAGACCGTGTGTCGCTCCAGCCGGACAAATGTGCAAGCGCTGGGTCTGTCTGGTGCCAGCATGTCGGTGGTCGAGTCATAAACGGCCAAGTCGTTGTCCGTTATGGGAGTCGAGGATGTGATCCATGACCTCATCTGCTGCTCAACAGGCCAGAGCAGTCGCCTTTTGCGAGACACTATGCAACGAAAGCATAGTGTTGTCATGGACACCATGCAAATGACCGGCACATCATATGTCTTGCTTTGACTTCAACGCGGGAAGAAACACTGTCTACCGCATCCCCATCCGCCGGCTCGTCGTCCCGCGCGCCGCCTTGCCAGCCCGCAGGAATCTTGCCACCCGTCTGTCCGCCGGCCCGTCCGCCTGCCCGCATGATGGTTCTGTCGTTTGCCATTGAGCGGATCCTCGTATATATTTCAGTGCGGGGTCTTCCGTTCAGACGGGACGCGATTGTCGTTTCCTCCCCCAAGGCGTCCCCAAGGAATGATCTCGTGGCATGGGGAAGGGCTGAATCGTTTGAATCGTTTATCCTATCAGGGGCAGTACGAATGACGGATTAGTCGATCGCGTCCGATAGGCATACGCTTGGAATCGAATTTCAGGAGTAGCTAAATAATTTTTTTCGAATTCATAAAAAACGCCGCTTCAGCGAACGCTCCTCGCGTACAACTTGGGAATCCGTTCAGCGCTGTCTTTGGAATAGAAATAGACCGGGCTAGCTCTGTGTTGAGAAATCGTCTCGAGTTATAATTAGGGATAGCTCGTCGGTGAGGAGAAATACGCCGTGTTGCTCAACTCTGCTCGGGCCTGGTGTTTGTTTCTCGGGCTCACACACGCCCGGCACCTAGCATCGACCGCTCTCAAATCGTGCGTTGCTATTCTAAAAGGCCAGCAACACCACTGTAAAACAGGTGAACTTAATTGCAGCGCACTGCAGTTGTTCCGCCAGCTGCGTATTAACCGGTCTGCCATTTGCTAGCCAGCAGCCCGACCCGCAAGCTGAAAAGCCATTCGAGGCGCACACCGGCCGAGTGGAGATTTTCCAGCAGCACGAGTCGCGAACAAGTGTGTCTATGGCGTAGTATCCACCGATGAGGGAATCCAGACCTCGATGAAAATCCGTGCGCTTGGGCATTCTGCGACCTGAGCCATTGTAGAGACCAATCCTATCGGCATTAGTTCCGACGACATGCCGGGAAATTGCAGTGCATTCATCCATTCGTAATTTCTACGTAGACTACTAATAATTTCGTGTACAGTACGAACAATTGTGGCACAGCGTCCACGGTTCCTGTACAAATCCGTATACCCGCGGAATCCTTCCGTTTCAAGCCCTTCCTCAAGACTATCCGCTTCAGCACTATTCGCGATCAGGGAAACGCGAGAAATCCAACACGCTCGGCGATATATGGAGGGAGAGCTGAGCATCTCTCAGGAGATTTATCCACGGACGAACTATCCTGCTGCTGCCCTCATCGCCGTCGCTAGTTGGCCGATTATGAGACACTTATCACTTCTCGGCGCCCACTTCGCTAGAATCAGCTTAGCGAGTGTTTGTAGTTGCCAAGCTCCATCGTCAACCCCCCTCCTTCTTCGACCCGGATTGTATCAGTGTCGAAGACAGGGAGAGACCGGTTCGCGCTGTGCTGATCGGTGGTCTCGATAATCTTATCGAACGAGGACGAAATCGCTTTCGATCGCAGAAATCGAGCCATTCGAAGTCTATGAGACATGTTCCCAACCCTGGCTTGGACTCCGTCAATATTGGAGCCGATCAAGGGAACTCCGTATTTATTTCTCCCAGAGACAGCGAATGCAAGGAACGCAGAGGTCACCGACGAATTCACGCTCAACGGGTAGCGCAACGTCGCTCTCAGTTCCCGAACCTCGAAAGCGATCGCCCGTTTCCGATCATGTCCTGATGCGTTTTAAAATAATAATAATTCGAACTCCAGTTGGAATTTCGCGGATACCTCTCGGATTCGCCTCTGCGACGGATCCTTTCCTGAATTCTATCGATCGGTAGCGATCACCGAATTCTGACTCAGCCTCCAAACTCGTGTTGGAAGACTGGATGTGTTCTTGTTCAGTCAATCTTCAGACACTCGCTACTCTGGACGTTCCGACTCGCCAAGCTAGTCTGGCAGAACGATTTCGAAAAGCGACTAGATTGCTTTTTTAACTCAAAGAGGAACATGTCGGCGGAGTTCGAATCGATTAACTCGCAATTTTCGTCGAATTCAATTTCGGCAATACATATTTGATTCGCATGAAATTAGTCAGGCCCAGCCTGAGCTCGCCCATGGGCCGGTCGTTCCCCTGTGCCTGCGGCGTGGGCGTTACAGGAAACTCAGGTCATGTTTCGGGTTCCACTGCTTTCGCCTCGAGCTGGATCACAACGCCCACTGCAAATAAATCTTGCACAGCCAGACGGAATCAAGGGCATCCATTTCGAGTCCTGACGCAGTTGGGCTCATCGGACGGCGCTGTTATTCCGAGTAGCTCCGAATATCCTCCTCGGATCAGTATTTTCCCTAAGAGACGCTGCTTGGGAACTCCGCGGATCCTAATTCAGGTTCGGAGTCCGCGGGGGAACTCTAATTCTCTCGCGGTTCTGACGGAGAGGGAAACGTTGAGAAGCGACCCGACTCCGCAAGCAGTGATTATGACGTTACGCGCGATGTTGCGGATTTCTTGCCGGGTCGCTTAGCGACACTCGATATCGGGGATATGCTGGCTTCGTCCTCCCGCGTAAGGCACCGAGACATCGATACACCCACCAATGGAGCACGCTGTGCGCAACCTTATACCCGTGTATCGCATGACAGACCAACCAGCTTTCTAGGAACCACATGTTTGAGCCTGAGAATCTCGGATCGGATGAACGGGTGCGATTCTTCGGACGCTTTCCGACTTCTATCACCTCTCTCCGGACTTCCTGCCGCCGCCGTACCCCTTCCGTACGATTCGGATCCCAGGGCGTCTCGGCGCAAATTCTTGTGGGAACCGAGACGAGGAGTCTGCCGGGGCTCGGTATCGCGACCGAGACTCTTAAGCATGCCAAAAAGCGAGCTGTAAGAGGCAATAAACAGATTTGGACCCTGGAAACACAAAGAATCTTCAGTGCAATTATCCAGGCAGTCGGCTCAGATCCCCCGGCATCCCATCATTGTCTAAGCGATGAGCCTGGGCGTTGAGGAGGGAACATCTCCATCCCATACGCTCATTCGACCATCTGATTCCATCCATTCCTTTTTCCATAATCAAGCCGCATACATGCCGAATGGCTGAATCGAGTCTCATACTGGCTGGATGCCAGTATGCGGCGGATTCATCAGGCGAATGCAGTCGGAACAAATGGCCTAACCCGAGCCAACACTGGAAATGCCATGGAATCTAGAGACTTGCGATCACGAGCATCCTTTTGTCTCGCTGTGAATATCGACTCGAGAACATCCTCCATGAAGTCTCAAGGACTTCAAGAGCTCCCCCATAGCGCCTGTAAAGTGTTTTTATTGGCTGGCAGAGCATCACCGCGCTTTTAATCACTCGATTGTTCGGTTTTAAAAACGTCCCCTCTTTCGTCGTGCTACTTTGCGTTTTGAATGTTGGAGAGGACGAACAAAAAGGAGCTCCGCGGTAGGTACTATGCATATTGTATGTAAGGCGTACAAAAGCAGAAATAATGCTAGAATCGAGAGAGGGAACGAAGAAGCTTTGTTCGAAGACACAAACTTGCGTCCCTTTCTTCTTTGCCCAGTCTCCCCTTCCGCCTCGAGTCGCATGACAGATTAAGAATATGGCAACGGGACTCAAAGTGAACGGGTCGCTTATTAAAAAGCCTTTTTATCAATTCATCACACGACCCGGCAGCGTCTTGCAAACGTCAACACTTGCTTTCATTCGTTACCGCCAGCCGCATGAGAGCGTGGGCTCGTCGAGTCTTGTAAGCGTAGAGGGCAGATATCATCATGCATGCATTCCAGATGTGCGCGTCCGCAACAAGCGGTCGCTCCGATCGGCTGACCGAGAATTCCCCGATCGGGAGCAAGTTCTCGACCGTTCTCGTTCTCACCCGCTGAATCGAAATCTCAATCCAGGAACATGTGGGAGATTTTTCCTCTCGACGGAAAGCCTTTGGAAGTCGTGGAAAGATTCGCTTCACGGCGAAATACGGCGGCGACGAAGCGCGTGAGAGTCGCCCCCCGCGGTGACTTGATCCCGGAGTGTATGGAATCACTTCGGGATAGGAAATGTTCCGCTTGGGTTTCCAATCGATTATTATTATCAAACGAATCACCAAAAGCCAAAGTCGATTCAATAAGGAAGATGTTGCGAACCACTCAGGGGCAATTGCTTGCAATTTCTATAATGGCGCGCGTATCCCGGAGCAGACCGCGGTCAGTCGTCTATCGGGAACACGCAGGATATGAGGATGCTCCTCCGGAGCCGAACAGCTTCGGCCGTCCCCTCCATATTCCGACCCGAGTCTTTGTGGATCTACGATTCAGTTCCTTAAGGGAGCGACGAGGGGAGTCCCGTCCAAAAATCCCGGCTCTGAACCTCTCGATCGGGAATACCTATCGAGCGACCTCCGTGTGACGTTCCGCCGAGCAATCTGCACGTTTTCGACCCGCAAACCACTCATTGTGAGTCGTTCCGGCGCTTCTTCGAGGGAGCAAGGAAGATCGTGGGCATGGTGAGAACCGAAACAAAATCAGCATCGGCTCGTGATCCCGAAGTTCGGGATGAAGGGTCTCGTTATTTCCTCGTTCGACACAGCCGAGAGCGAGGCTTCGCGGTGAGCTCCGACGGCTGAACTGTCGTCCCGTGCGATTGCGGGACCTGGATCACGTATGACAAGCGTCGTAAACTACGATTAAATCTTTCCGAATCTCTTCCGCGCCGTGTTGTGTTTTTCTCAATGAGCTCTATGTGGCTGAGCCGCCCAGATTCGGGACCCCGTCATCGTCAAGTTCGGGCCGGCATCGCCCTAGTTGCTGTTTTGCGAAGTATGAGCATACACCCCCACGGTACACACGGCGCCGCAGCGTGCCGACGCGCTCCGATCAATGGACGATGCTCGAAACTGTTTATGGCCAGCCCAAGGTGCTCAATGGCACGAACGTCAAGGAAGGCTCGTCTGCGTCTATGCAGACTGAACGCAGGTCTCTGCCCTTGAAGGTCAAGTCTTCGGCGGGAATGTTCGTCGTCAGGATTATCTGACCGGACATCAGACGCTGCCGAGGAGCTCCGGATTCATTCGGACTTAGTTAGCCGTAATCTCCAATGCATAGCGATCGCTGGTCTCCGGGGACTGAAGTAGACTCCTCGGAATCCGTGTTTCATCCATGGACGCACGCGCCCGAGAAACTTCGAACGGTGCCGTCTGCATGCTACGCGACGTCGGTAGTCTCTCGGCTCGCTTCGGCTGACCCGCGGGTCTTGTCGGTGGAGAACAGAGCGGCGCCTTCGGCAACTCGTGTTCCTGACACCTTGTGACAAAAACTCGATCGGGGCATATCTGTGTGCGTACATGAAATCCTCGACGTTCCCCGATCAACCTGTTTCGACACACCTATATTCTTGAACCGCAAGGTTGTTCCGCGTGTTTGGAGATCTTAGCTGGTCTCTGAGCTGGGGTGCCAAGGTGGATTCCGGAAGCTTCATCGGATGTCCAAGAACAATTTTCCGGCGGGTCCGTGAGTGCTCGAGTTCAGAATGCGTTGTCGAATTAATCTCTTGAATCAATAATAAGACATTATTATCCTCCGTTCCAATCGTTCCCTCTCGGCCCGGTATCCTATGACAAATTCATGGACTGGATTCTATGAAAGTGAGCTTGAATTATTGATGTTCCGCTCCTTTATTTCCCTCGTAGCGTGTCCCTACATACGTTGCGTGAGCCGGTTTCAATACCTGGCTCGATCATTGTCGTCATCGTTGTTGTTCCCTTCTACCCTTATCTGAAGAGAACGCGGGGCGAGGGAGCTAGAGGAATTCTCCTGCCTGCACCGGATCCGTCCAATCTCTCGGTTGACTTGCTCGTGTCAGCAGAACTGTCGCTACTGAACTCGTGCCGTATTACATCGTAGGAGCCCGGCGAACGACGAGAACGTTGCTTTCTTCGTAGCCCGCGCAGTCGACGGAGCAAATGCTCTGACGACCGTTTGACATATCTCCCAGGTCTCCGTTGCGCCGTTCGTGCGACTAAATTCTTTCCAATTTCCTCTCGTGCAATCGTTTCTTCTCCCCTCGCCCTCATGAAATCGGTTCCCGGATCCCATTCCGACTACCGGCACTGACCCATATTTCGAGGTAGACGCCCGCCTATCTGGAGCGGATATTTTCTGAGAAGAGAATAGGGGCAAGAATCGCGCAATCGCTGTTTTCCTCTTTGTCCCAAATACGTACTCGTACCGTCGTCGGTTGGGAGGGTGCATCTCAAATAGAACAATGCACGCGGGCGTCGTCGATGGGAGATGAGAGGAAATGAAGGAGGATGAGGGCACGCGGGATCATTGGCCAAGACTGTACCCTGGAATACGCCCGCCCGCCCGTCCTATTCTCCCTCTCTCTCTTTGCCCGAGCGAGTGTATTGGCAAAAAAAAATCCAATAGACTCCTCGCTAAGGCGAGCCGTCTCAAGATGAAAGTGGACGCCAGTATACCCTCGCGTTCGCTATCGGCGCTCCTCTCAGCAGCAGCACTAAGAGTTGCCGCTGCGTCGGTCGCTAATAAGGTACTGAGGACGTCGCCATAATAGAGAAAGAGCGATAATCCTTTGTCCACTGGAGTGCTGCCGGCGCCCATGCGATCGTCTCGCTAATACCGCCGCCACTAGTCATGTTCGCTGACACGGCCAATATTTCTAATTGGACGACCTGTTGCCGAACAGCTTCTCTTTGCTGCCAACGGCTAACCCCGTTCCCGTAATGGAGAGAAACCCCGCGTGTTGATCTAGGTCCAGATCTATCCCGAGACAGAGCTGAAATACTTTCCGCTACGGAGGGCCAGCAGACAGGATTTTTTTCCAAAACAAATGCTCCTCACCCTCGATCCGGGACTCTACATACACTCGAGGTTTTGCTCTGGGTTGTCTACGAACGCTCCTCGACTCGCAATCCCTCATGTCAAGATTCTCTCCGATCTCTTCGTTGAGTTGCTCTTCCATCCACTTGACAAAGAAAAAAGCCAAACAGCTTTTTGAGTGGGTGCACATATGGACCCGATAAGGATCGAGCGCATCAGGACAAAACCGCTCGTGGATCTCACGAGCGCGGAAACACGACGACAGATGACCTGGACACAGGAGATGATAATCTTCGCTCAGTCAGCTCGCCTGCCAAGCGGTCCGGTTGTCCTGCCCATTAGGAGAAGGAAAAGAAATGCCCGCGACCACCGCGTCCCGGCAGTGGCTGTTGCGGGTTCAAGTCGGAGCTTTCGTCGACAAGGCGACCACCAGATAGTCGCTACAAAGCCGCTGCTAGCCAGACAACGGCTGACGGAGCGCATCAGAATTTGCCAGTCAGTGTAGATGTTGTTGATGTCTCCTCCAGCTGCCGCAACCATTATCCATTATCCTAGGACGCTCGAACAGCAGCTGTGTATTCTCTGCGTTTGATTCCGAACGAAATCGAGTAAATTCCCGAGCTCGCTCAGCGCCTCTGCGTTTCTGAATTCCAAATCTCAGCAGACAGCCGAAGGAGCTCCTAAAAGGGGACCCTCGACTGGGAGAGAATCAAGGGGACAGTGAGGGAGTGAGTGCACATTCCCTGGAGCGGGGATCTGTCCTCCCTAAACGTGGAGTGAATACCAAACAGCGTAGACTAGCGGTCAGAGCCCAGCGGGTCCATCGAGCTTCCTCTAAGCGGACGGCACCGGTTCCAGACCCACCTGTTTACCATATGTTCTTCAGAGCCGTCGACGAGGCTACGAAGATTCTCATAGGTTCTACGAAACGGTGATCGGAGGGTGGGGGTACTTCGGGAAAGAGAAAGAAAGGTTTAGTGGAGAGGGGTGGCTTCGTGGTCGATGGATTATGATTGTGGCTGCTGTGTAAGAATTCAGAGGCTAAAACAGGCCGCGGAAGCACCGCCGACCGATGACGCCACAGACAGGAGTGAACGGACGAGCTCGATCGTTGAGAATAGTGAAGGGGGAACGCTTCGCATGCACTGGTAATACCAGAGCGAGCGCTCGGGCATCACAAAAACGCAACCCCGAATATAACTTCGCGTGATCACCTGTTCTCGCGTGAGTTAGCCCCGCGCTTTGAGAGCTGTTTTCTTTCATTTGTGCCGGGTAGTCACAACCCCACTGAGGAGAACTCTAATCCAGCCGAGCCGCTATCGTGCGCATATGCAGTGAAGTCTGCAGACGGAAATTATTCCCCTTCGAAGACTCAGCAGGATGACTTTCCGTTTTATTTACGCGGAAGGAAATTTTACTCAGTCTTTTCCCCCTTTTGAGTTTCTCGTTCCGAAACCATTGATTCCCTTCGGAGGCAAAGGCTCAAGCCAATGAAATTCCCCGAGAGATTCTCTGCTGTTTTCCCGTGGATCTAGAGTCGAATCCGCAGCTTATTTCGGATTATCATTCTCAGACTATCGGTCGGCCTCGCGGATTCTTCTCGTGTTACGAAAGATAAAGAGCGACACGAGAAACCTCCGAGATGTTAGCGCTTCCCTTCCGAAGTCGGCCCACGATTGAAATCCACCATCAGCGGTGAAGACCGCGGACTGAGTGCTTTGCATACTGATGAAGCTGCCACGAGCTTAACTTCTATTAGTGGGCTTATCACACGCGGATTCCTGCCGCCGCCGGCTCCGTCTTCGTCTTTTTCGTCCGCGTGCGTCGTCACCCGAGCGCTCTTAGCCGGGAAGCAAGACATCAAAGGTGTATCCGAAGAGCATGACAGCTCGAGGAACGCCTTTGAATCGGAAGGGAGCTCGGGTCGAAAGGAAACCGCGAACACTTCGTCAAATAAGCGAGCGAGTTGATTGATAGGAGTTCGCCAAAGAAATAAAAAATGTTTGCTCGTCTGGTTTTTCCTCGAGGTTCCTCGGGATTGATATTTCCATTCGCCCGACCACAATCGTTGCGGCCTGAGGCCGCGTAAGACATAGGAGAACAAAAATGTTCTTCTTTTCGATCCATCACCGAGAGAAAACCCTGTTGCTCTTATACGGGTAATTGTTGCGAGCCAACGAGCACCGACAAAGGTCTTCGCATCGGATACTGTCTGCAGAGGCAGATAGCGCTGAAGAGTCGGTTCCTTGTCTGTAGTATGAGGCCGTAGATGGCACGTCATCACGCTACGCAGCACTCGCAGCGAGACACGCGACGCTCGTTTAATACTGACTGGAGCCTAGCCAGTCGGCTGAACGTCAATCCGGACCGGCGAGCGGCTGAATAAAATCACCCGATTGCGACTTTTCCCGGATGTGAATCCGAATAGTGACCTACGACTATCGCGATGACGATCAGAGGAACAGGACCACGACATGCAATCCGGCACGTGTGTTGGAGAATTTCATGCACAAAAAAAAAATTGATGATCCCTCTCGTCGAGATGACTTGCGGCTTCGATGGGTTTTCGTTTCACTGGCTAGCGGTGCCCACCGCCCTCGTTGATTCGTTCGACCCTGCTGTCTCTGGGGAAGTATCCGCTGAGTCATACTGGCTGGCCGACGAAGACAGGTAGCCGTGGGTTTTCGGAGCAGCGGTGACGGTCGTTGTTCTCGCTGTATTTCTAATTGAATATACACAAGAATGGTGACATAATCGAATCACTCAATCATCCCCAAACAATGGAGCTCGAAACTCGATTAGAGCGGATGAAGCCACTTGCCGAGAAACCACAGAAAGCAGGAAAAAATCGGGGGAAAACACCCACAATGGATTTTAAAGATAGACAACCTGCATCGACGCACTGACAGCGAGTCAACCAGCAGGACATGTCCCACCCGGCTGACTGAAGCATATTTTTTCTTTTCAGAAAAGTTATCGACGATCCAGCCAAACAACCGTATCGGAAATCATTCGTGACAGGCAAACAATTGGCAGCATTTGCGACGCTGACAATGGCAACATTTCGGAGCAATGAACGAAAACTTCAGGACTTCCATCGGGGCTGCGAGTTATCGTCACTCTGAATGATTCGACTGTGACGAAGAAGAACCAAAATTTTCTCTTTTCGGGCTTCGGATGCAGCAAATCGCTGCACGGAAGTCAGCGCCTCGGCTCTCAGCACCATTGACTCGGGGCATTTCCCTAGATTCGCAGGGAAAGTCTAAATTGCGTATATCAAGCGAGTTATAACGTCGTCATAAGTCACAATCAATTATTGATAGAAGAGAATCGAGATCGAATCGATCATTGAGAGAATCGTCCGAGGAAAGTCGTCTGCCGAGCGGCAGGCGGCCCTCTCTCATGGTCGGAACTGTTTCGGGTACTCACACCGAAACCTTCACATAGAAAGCTATGGTTTTCCTCCGGGTCAAACCAGCGTCTTGTTCCTGGAGAAGTTATCGAGGGATGACTCCTCGGAAAATTGACGGGCCCCGCGCACCGTGGGCTACCGTGGGTTACGAGTGGAGCGGAAGCGGAAAGACATTGAAAATTATCCATACGTTCGGGTCGGTCGCGGCTGGTACGGCGTCTACCGGAGCACGCTTCAGGCAAACTTACGTACTTCCAGACAGACGGAGCAAAAGAGGCGCTCCCATCCGATGGTAGCGGAAAGAACCCTCGTTACGGAGTTTGGAACCAGCGATACATGAACGACTCGAGGAATTCGCGACGGGTGAAAGGAAAAATGTTTACACGCGTCGAACGAAAATCTCCGATCTTCCAGGCGTGCTGAGTTCCGAACCCTGCCATACGTTTTTCGTCGCGGAATCTATTCATCGATCCCCGATCGGGTCCGTCGATTCCGAATCCGGAATCCTCTTCGTAATAATAAGGCCTATCGGCTCCGTGTCATCGGATCTGTCGAAGATTTCGTTCGTCTTGAGCTGTTCGGCTCCCCCCGGTCGATCCCGATGCCATGAGCTTCACAACGACGAGCCTAGGGGGAGGGGAAGGGACCGGACGCGTCGGGTAAAAAAATTCACCCATTTACGTGAAAAACGTCGTGGATTGCGCTATAATCTCGGAGCGACACACCCCGCGAGCTGCCAGCCGCACCCGTCGCCCATCGACGGCGCGGCGGTTCCTTTGACGTCCGAGGGGCGAGTTTAAATTTCATGGGGAAGCCTTTCTCGTTTTGCGTTCGGAGGCCTTCACTTGCCCGAGTCTTCGACCCCATAATGGCTCGCCCTGCTCGACGTGGATAAATTCGTGTTGTCGCCGAGTAGGCGGAAAGCCCAAATGGCAAAAGATTTTCGAAAAACCTGAGCGTGCACACAAGAGTCACAAATCACTAAGCAGGCCCACCAACAGCGCTCAAGCGCCCGTTCGCCTCTTCCGAAGTGCCCACCCGCCTCGCTCCATACCCCGCTCGTCACTGCTTCCGGCGAACCGTCTCCACGGGTCTCTCCCGCGTTCCCGTATTCCCCTCCAAGTCCTCCTCGCTATTCCTTCCTGTAGTCAGTGATCGAGCTTTACCGCGGGACTGACTCACAGGTCCGGCTACGGGTACGATTGTGAACTGGAAGCGGGATGTTTTCCACCGAGCATCGCGAATTGGCTACAGAGAACCGCGTCTAGATCTTGGACCCAGGGAATTCCCGGACGGAGCCTGCCGGGAGCGCACAGACACCTCGGCTTGCTTTATGGACCGTGAAATCCGCGCACGACATCGATCTTGACTCAGACCTTTAATACCGCGGTTGATGATTGTTTCGGTGACGTTCGAAATACCCCGTTCGGATGGCTTTCGTTCGGATATAAAACGTCCTCAGATGCGCCGCCGCGTGATCACTGTATCACGGCATTGTTTAGTCCCGAAGCCCCGGACTTGTGAATTCCGAGACCCCGTACGCGCGCAATGCTCGGCAGGGTGAAGTGAAGAGCACGCGATGAATTTTTTGAACTTTTGTTGATAGCGAGCCATCCTTTCAATGATACTGGTCTCTTTAACTCGGAGAAACTATCGGGGTGAGCGAGTGATTGAGAGAAATACGCCGGAAGTAGAGAGAGACCTCAGTTGTGGATACTCTAGCCGCGTTTTGAATAGAGATACACAAAAATGATATCGTCGATACTCCCCGCGGGAGAAAAACTTTGCGGGAAGTTCCTCTGTGCGGGATCGGGGGTTTTCCCGGATCTTCGCCGAACCAGTTCTGATCATCAAATCGACACGCGCGGAGAACGGAACAGATTAACGGGGCAGGACCCGATTCATTTTTGATGTGCTCCTGAATACTCAGTTTAAGAATAAACTTGCGGGAGCTCGCCATTCATAATTTTTCCTTGAACGAATGGCTGATGCTCTCAATCTTTGGTCGCGGGGATCCACGCATCCAGGATGAGTCTCTTGAAAGCAGATTCGTGGTGGGCGGCTGTTGGTTGCAGCTCCAGCAGTGAGCAAATCAGCAGCTCACTGCTCGAGTGAGAAGCAGCATAATCCAGGACGCTGGACTAATCCGCAAAAAAAGCTGTTTTCATAAGCAATTAGGGTTACTTAAGCGATTTGGGTTTAGTTCGCGGCGCCTAGAGCTACCTCACTTGATCGAAATTCGTCCGAAGACGGAGACAATCCAGGGGACGACTCACGAAACCATGGCCTCATACCTGCTAATGCTCATACCTTCCGATAGAGGAATTCGATTTCGAGGATCTAATTTTCAAAAGAGGAGGCGCCTGAAAGCGGAGGAATCCAGGCGTGTATTTGGAGACGCATCTAGAGTACTTAATTCCCGGGCTCCATGAAGTTCGCAAAAAGTGGGTGAGCTTGGCCATAAACATATGAGACGAGATGGGGCTCTTGCAGTAGATTCACGCAAGTTTTCGTCATGCAACCTTGGCTGCCACCTATCATTATTGAGCGGGATCACCTTCTTACTCATTCCTCATTTCTTCCGCGATAATTTGTAGGCTCTTATTCAAGATGCACGATCGGAGTCGGACACCATGGTTTGAGCCCCGACAATTCGAGGGCCTCGCGGTGATTTCAGTTTCAATAAGTGAAATGTACCGAATACGAGTGGGCTTCCCATGCTGTGACGCGCCCCGGAAAATTATGTCCACTGGCGACGATGGAGGTCAAGCTTCGTTGCACGGCCTGATAAAAATGGAAGCCCGACGGCCGCTATAAAACGCATCAGTGAAAAGTGACGCGATCGACGCTCCGCACTGAGACAATAAAAAAAACAGCGCCGGGCAAAACGGGGAGAAACTCAGCGGTGGACTAGAATAGATCGGAAGGGCCGCTCATAAGCTTGATAATCTATGGGACCCCAGGGAACATCGAAATGAGTGCTCATTTGGCGTTTTAGCTTTGAGCCAGTCGCTAGAGTCGACGAACGCTTACACCGGCCCGCGGATCAGCTACTGAGGGGGGCCCGATGGCACGAAGAGTGTTCGAGCGAGGCCCAGAATTTCCTTCCTCGCCATTTTGCAGATGACCCCAGAGCACATGATGAGGAGGACGACGACCCGTCGCCGCCGTCGTCGTCTACGAGTTTAGCCCCGAGCTCAGAGAGCGTGTTTATGTCTATGTATGTGGACTTATTCGTGTGCGGGATGGCTGTCGTAAGAGCGACTTTGAGCGCGATTACTTCTTTTTTTGGCCAGCCTAAAAATCTCTGCCCTCTGCGCAGCTCCGAAGTCTACTGAGTCCAGCTGTATGACGACGGAGGCACGTCGTCGCACGGAAGTGGAAAAAAACAGAACCTCAAAGCACAGCGGGAAGCTTGTGGCGATGGTGGTGGTGGAGCGGTTTCTTTTTCTGCGAACAGAATCGTTCCCGCTTCGAGAGAAAGTAAAATAGCGCGACGAAATTCAGAAGGGTTTTATGCTGCTTTCGCTGAATTTCTTATTCACCAGTTCGGCTCCTCTGATGTGCGGGGGAACTCCCGACGAAAATCAAGAGTCCGAATCGCACGGGCGGGAAATCCACGACCGACAGTATTTACGGAAGAAATAAATTTTACTGATCTTATTTAACTCATCAACTGATTCCATCTCCGCAAATCCCGTCTGTAGGAAAAGCATCAGTCTCACTCAGTTCAGGCGTCTCCACCGACTCCCAGTTTGCATTCCGGAATCGATCCAGAGACCTCGGAAACTGATTGCGGAGGACCACCGTAAGTTCACGCATGGACCCGGATCCCCACATGCAAGGGTAGCAAACCAGGGCAATCGACATCATTCTCCTAGAGGAACTCGACCGTTCCGATCTTATGAGGTTCCGTGCTCAGGACCCAGCCACGAATTCGGCAGGAGCCCCACGAACACGGTTGGGTGCTGTCTTTTGTCAGGTGGGATGAGGGCAAAAGGAGAGCAATTGAAAAGCAGTGACAGACACAGCATAGACGACAACATCAACAACAACTCGATCAGCCCCCACGTGTTATTCTTCCGGAGACGCCAAACACCTTATCCCCTTCCCTCTCGTGACACTTCCCCTCCCAAAATATGGTGGAGGCAAGAATTCGGACTCCGAAGCGAATGCACTCCGCAGAGATTTGACGCTTCTTCTCTCTAAGCCGACTCCGCCAAACAGCCAGATTCTCTCGCACGAACACGCGCGTACGCACGCGGTCTTGCCATTCGGTCCCAGACAATCGGGGTTCTATCAACAGTTCCGAAACACGCGGCATATACCGTCGGGGAAGGGGAGGAGGAGAATGCCGTCTGCGAACTCTATGTATGGCGCTTCGACGGCACCGTTAGGCTAGAATGAAGACCGATTCCTCTTTTCGATGTTTTCCAGAGACTCCTGAAAATGTTTTCCCGCTCCCTCGCGGAACTCAAACTCTGCTGTGGCAAAACTGCGGATCGTGCGACTACGATAGGCTCGCCACTGGAGCGCAACCAATTATACGCATTCATCATTTCTCTCCGCAAAACCCCTCGCGTGGATGGCGGTGAGCGTCAGCTGTTATTAGAGTCTGTGGTCGTCCCGCCGGTTTCCATTGTCGACCAAACTTGTTGCGATTGCTCGCCACGTCGACGCGGCTGATACAGCCTGCGGTTTGTTAGTGGAGCGCCGCTCAAAAGAGAGAGTGAACTACAAGCTGAGGACAAAAGATTGCTTTGTGATGTCTCAAGGAGTTTATCACTTCCTCCACCCCGTCCCCAGTCGTCGTCGTTCCCTCCTCTGACCCGAACGTTTCTTCCTGCGTTTCCAACTTTCTCTCTTTCGACAGCCACAAACACCGCCGGAAGAGTTTGCTCCCCTCCATCATCACGCCTGCGGGCGATAATTTCTTCTTGGCGCTCTCAACGGATGTACTGACGCACGTACTTTACGCACGTTGCGACCGATTGATAGATAGATAGACAGACGGAACAACAGAGGCACTTCCTCGCAGTACGCGGCGGTAGCACAGTGCGTGACACGTCCCGGACGTGACGTCGTCCTGACATGGCCTGTCTTGTCTTGAGTGCTGGCCAAGCGGGTAAACGAGGATCCGAGAAGTTAAGTGGGGGACGAGCAGCACGCCGTCAATGGGAACTTTAACGAGATTCGACCAGCGACGCTTCTGAGGCCAGATGTTGACAAGATGTTCTTACTTCTGCGTCTACACGTTGCTCAGACCGCGACTCGAGCAATCGAGTAATTTCCGAAGTCCCTTGTGCCCGGGGCCCGAGCGAGACAGCTCACTCAGTCAGAGGAAATGTTCGCAGGAAAAATTTTATGCGATGCGGGAACGAATCCATATCGAAGTAGAAGAGTTCCTGACCGTAAGAAGCACCGTGGACCGAGTCCTTGAATGGGGGTCTCCCCCCCCCTTCAGCTGCGAGTCCTCCGGCCGCTTTAATGAGCACTCGAATGCCTACTCGAGATTTGACTCCGCATGACCTTCCGCTCAAGGATCCCCTCGGGTCCAGACCCTCGGAGTCGCGAAATGATTCGATTCCCGATCGCCCCCTGGATCGACGGGACCTATAAGGTCGACGATCGATAACGGTGAGATGAGTCGGTTCTCGATAGCCTTCAGTTCTCCCTGACCAGAGACAAGACTCGGCTTCAGTATCCTGTGCGGAGGAAGAGATCCCTCGTCGACAACGCGCGGCTGCATCCCGTGACCAGATGCTTCTGTACGTCGCCGTCGTCCGCAACGTCGATCTTGGGTTCGTCAACATGCCGCGGCGCCATCGAGCTCGCCGCGCAGACATCCAAGGGCAGGCATGACTCTTTTTTTTATGTCGGGAACTCATCCTCGACTTGGTAGCTTTTCTACTTCTCTCCCCGCAGCTTGCTGGCTGGCTAGACGGTCTTTCTCTAATGCAACAAGGGATTTACTACCATTAAACTTTTTCCTCGCCAGCTGGTCGAAACGCTGTTGAGCTCCAACACTCAGTCAGCCTTATCCACTGTGTGAGAACAGCAAGCAGCCTTCCGACAAAGTCTGGCCAACTCTGAGTTGCTCGACAGGAGAGAGGCTTGCGCCAGCTCAAGTACACGCTTGTGGTAGTAGTTGGGAAACTGGAAGCCGCTCCATCGAAACCACTCTCGGCTAAATTTAATTCACGCTACTTTCTATTGGTATCCCATTCGGTGACTCCGGTTTAACGCTCCTCATCCCGAGCGCTCATGGGATGATTCGTAGAGAACCTTATCAGCCTTTCGAAGATTTCTTCCGTCTTCACGAAATTATGGACTTCGTGATTTTCCGCGTATTTCTCTGATATCCAACCGAGTACCTTGTGGACTAGGAAACTAAACCTCACAGAAGTCCATGAACGCTGAATCAGGGAAAATCTCGAGGAGATCAGATCTCGGAGGTTCTGATTCTTAGAAAAAAATGGTAATATCGATTTTCCTTGAAGCTCTCAGAATGGTGAATTCGTCCTCTGCAGAAGCTGAAAGCGCCTGAGCTCAATTCCCTGGACGTGGGATCGAGCTGCGAGCTAGCTTGTGTTCGGCCGGGATTTTTTTTCCATCGGAAAACCAACACCAAAAAGTCTAGTAGGCGCCACTTCGAGGCCATCGGATCTATCCACGAAAAAAACGTAGCATTGATCGGGACTCCGTATGCGGAAGAGGCTCACGATAGCTTCTATTCAACCCCGTCCGGAAGGTCGCCGAGCGAGTTTTCCGCAAGGGAAATCATATAGATACGGCTGGATAGCGCTGCGGTACGTTTGAGCGGTTTCTTTCGAGCTCTCTGCCCCGACTTCGAAGTTCTCTCACAGAAACACATTCCAATTCAAATACAGTTGAGCAACCAGAGGATGATCCGGTCTCATTGAGCCACGGCTGAAAGGATTCAGCTGAAGCGAACGTCTGTTTTTCTTCTCTCGAAGGTTTGTTACTTGTACGGATGAATCGTTCCGGCTTTCAGGTATGGAGGCTGCGGCTGCAGCAAGCCGTCGGTGGCAGAGGGTTTAGGGTGGATTTTCGGATTTTTCTTGAGGTTCCACCGCTTTGTTTTTTGTTCCTGCGCGTGTCTGAGTTGTCTGTCGCCGCTGCTGAAAAGCTGCTCAGACGACAGAAAAACGCAGGGAATAGGGAAGACGAAAGACATCCAGGGAGAGAGACGATGGAGGGAGAGAAAAAAAAACTCTGACTGAGTCGTTTGGCTGGATGCGCTTCTTCGTCCCGTTTCCAGGCTTGCCACCAGTGCAGCTAGCCCCCAATAGAGAGAGGGGGATTATCCTCTTTTGAAAGGCTTTGCTCCATGGAGCGGCAAAAAAGATGCGTCGCATTTAGTAGCACAGTCGCAGACGGACTGCAAACAGATCTATCTACAACTTCTCCCACTCGCGACCCAGCGCGCGCGAGTGGTCGGTCGGTCGGACGGACGGACGGCGGACCGAACGACGAACCGGAGGCAGTTCAGCCTGGTGATAGGTCCTCTATTCCCTATTCTCCGTCCCTTCGCAGAGCTCTTGAAATCGGATCAAGTTTGTCATTCATACGCATGCCCACTCCGAATGGCTTTCCGTTCTTGGACGCTGCAGCTCCTACCGCCGTCGGAGCCTCCAGTCCTAGCTCGTCATTTGCAGCCTTCGCATTTTTATGTTACGCAAGATCGTCACAATTTTCACCGGAATCTCCTCGGATGGGGAGCCGGAACTCTATCAGGACTGAAGACCGGGAAAAGCCACATACCGAAGTCCACTAGTGAGAGAGGAGACCGAAGATATTCCGATGCGAAAAATGAGAAAATTCCAAGATTCCCACCATGTCGATGATGGCGATTTTCCTCATGAGCTGATCGAGGACTCGCAGCGCTGAGGCATCGGATTCCGCTCCGTGTCTTTCGGGTTGCAGAGTAGTTAGCGGCGTACAGCGCTGTGAACGCGGCGGGGTGGGGCACGCTTTGTCAAAGTTTCAATCAGAATGAGCGCGAACATGTCCGCGCGTTCCTACGGTGCTTCATATGCAAATGTGCCCAGCAACCATGCTTCAAAGGTCGGCTAATTTCCGACCTGTGTCCACGGGTTGACGGACGAACCGAGTAACTAACAAACGCACCAAGCGTCTGACCAACGAGCTGCGATGGACTTTGCTCCCTGATGGGCACAATCAAAGTTTGTGCTTTGTTCTCATTCAAATTTCACTTTCGTGCTGAGTTTTCCCATCTGATGCGTTGAACGAGATGCAGTTCTGGCACCCGATATCGCGTTCCCGGCACACAGCTTCCGCCGTGGGACAGGGAGTAAAAGACGAATCCTAACATCTACCGATTCCTATTCGATATCGAATACGGAGCACATTCGAAGTTCGAATCTTCTGATCTGGTTTACGTACATATGGGAAGTACCCGGAACGGACTTCAGTCAATTACAGCCATCCATGAATTACACGCAGCCAGCGGGAGCACATCGATAGAATGAGCCTCTGCCTCCCTGAGAGGGAAATACTAGGCCAACCTTTTTAAAGACGTTTCACGTCGAAAATGAGGGAGCCCCAATCTAATCGAATCGAGCTCCAGATCGAGATAACTCCATGCTCTTGTGGAGTGCGTCGCGTCGGGACTATTGGAGCTCATGAAAACAACGAGTCTCGAGAGCTCCCCATCCGGTGAGTCGGCCGAAGCCAAGAGCGGAACGCGGAGAGGGTCTGAGGAACAAGGCGAACGGGTAAGTTTGTTGATCAATGGCCTTGCCGTTCATTATCGCTTTCTTCTCCAGGTCGACTCGGCGGGAGGAGATGGATTCGAAGAAAGCGAACGACAGCCAGCCGGTCTGGCAGCAGTGTCCAACGTGGCCGGACGACATCCTCTCCATACAAAAGAGGCGACAGTTATCAGTGGGAAAAAAAAGAAGAAAGGAAGAGAAGGCTGGGAGAAAGGGAGAGAGAAGACTCAGCGAACCTTCTCTCCCGGGACTCGATGTGACCCCCATGTTAATGAAGGGGAACTCCTCTTGCTGCGAGGAGCTCTCTGGAAAAATGGCGTTTGAGACAAAGAACAAACGGAAGGAGACCTTAGCACTCCTGCTCCTGCACAGGGCGATCGAGCGGGCGAGTGGAGAGGAGCTCGTCCGTCGTTGCGACCGACGACGACTGCCGCTGCGACGAGTCAGATCCGAAAGGATCCGGCGAACAGCAACAAAAATTCTCTCCAGAGACGACGAGAGCGGAAAGCGAGAAAAGATATCACCGGAGACCTCTCGGAAGAGCTACGATTCGGCATCGCTCAGCGACGCGACACGTAGTTCAACTCGGAGTGTCTGTACCGAACTCAGGAATTCTGCGGCCGTCCAGATGGCGGTCTTCGATCGACGCTGCGGCGGAACTTCCGGGAGCCATATCGCGAGTCGAGAGAGACACTCCGATTATACATCCCCTCGGTCCATCAATGAGTCGACAATAGTACCCGATTCCTGTCTCATCGATACATCGGCCATCGGATCGCAGCCCTCGAGATTCTGGGCTTCAGCGTATGAGCTAGGATCGAGCAATGGCCTGATACGCTCCGAAGGCATTCCTGATGATCTCGAGCTTGATTTGATGATGGGCTCCCGTCTCGTGACACAACCGACCGTGCATGGAACTTCGACTCTCCCAGTATCCCAACACGTAGATATCCAACCCGGTGAGCTTTCTGATAGCTCCGTGCGATCCACTTTCTATGTCGTCACTTCTCGCACCAAGCCGGACGATGACGTTGACGAAACGCGCTCGTCTCGAAACCATCTGGGTGAGACATGAACAATCACATTCCTTTTTCATCAGAAACGATCAGAATGCCAGCGATTGTCTTGATCAGGATCGCAAAACAATGGTTCCCAATCCGGCTATCTTGTTTATCAACCAGGCACGACGCAGAATTTCGAAAACTCAATGTCCCATTCTTTGTCCCGACGGGGTCGCTTTCTCCGTTTTTCCATCCCGTTTTCCCGCCCATTTCCCGCCGCTGCCAGCCGTTGAGAAGGTGCGCCGGCGCCGTTTCCGGAGAATCCATCGAAAGTTGGCTGATGAACCGACGTGCATCATTTGATGCGGGAACGAGTTTTTCAAATGTCCGTGAGACACTGAACAGTTCCTTTTCATCACGCCTTGGTAAGTAATGGCCTTCAACGGGAATCTCCATCGGCGGTGGCAGCGGCAGCAGCAAGAGCGGCCGCATCAATGAGGAGGGAACTGTGATTCTGTTAAGTATATGCACCCTCGTCGTCATTGAGGACCAAAACGCACCCGGGAAACGGACGACCCTAAGCACTGTGGGATGAGATAGCTCCGAAACAAATTGCCACGAACGAGCGAGCGAGTCCAAACGTCACATCGATGTATTATTTCGCTTCCCAATGCCAGTCGGCTTCTTTTATCTGCGTTGCTGGATTCGCGGACTTTCTGAGTGGAATCGAAGCTTTGCTCTGAAGCTCGTACGACAGTGTCAACACTTTCTTGCTCGCATGGACGAGCGGATTTTATCACAATCGCCGAATAGCTATTGAGCCGCCCCGTGGCTTAACCATCGGGGAAACTTGAACGAAAAACGTGGTAAGAATCGCCGCTTCCTGACCTGCTAACCCGGCGGGGTGGGCTGTGACCCCTGTTAGGATATTTGCCAAGGGTATCGAGTGGGTAAACAAATTTTGAGTGGCGGGACACGAGCCTTTGTGCTAACGGTCGTAAATTATCCACCAAGTGTTTACTGAGACATAAAGGAGGCTGATTTTTTTTCTCCCGTTTTCCGACGGCTCCGCGTTTTTCCCTCGCTCAAACGCTCACAGAACCTCCAGGCTCGACCCCGGACTGGCTTACTCTAACCAGGTCTTCTAACTCTCCTACCGCAAACTCTGGCGGGCGGACTGCAATTCATTCTGAAATAATTCCATATTTCGTAGAAACGACCGCTGTTTCTCTGACTGAAGAGTCAGTTTGAATCCTGTCGAAGCGACTGCTCTCGTCGACGCCGTCTCGGTTCCGGTCTTTCTCCGGCGTCATCGTCATCGACTTGTCTGCAACTTCGATTCGGGGAATTTTTAGTTTAGTTCTCAGCAGACTATGACGTCAGCGAGGTGTGTCCTCGGCAGATAAGCCGAGCTGTATCGTCAGGAAGGGCCAGTGGATGGGGCCGCAGAAGGGACCAAGGGGGCGTTTATCGTTGTTTTTACAATACCTGAATGGCGACACGACCCGTTTCTTCCTCGTCGAGTGAGAAGCTCCCGGTTTCGCCACGAATCGTCGCGAGCTTCCGTCAATAGACGAGCCCCAGATTTTTATTCCGATGAAACTCTGGAACTCGGAGTTCTCGCTGCGTCCGAGTCGCGACTCCGAGTAATTGCCCCGACCTGGGAGAGCGAACAACAACGCGTATTCCCCAGCGATTCGGCGCAGCCATTAATTCTTGTCGGAGTCCTACCTGGACGTCGGCAGCTCTGCAAGTTGGTTTGAGTGTGCCTGACAGCGTATCGCAGCTCTGAAATCAGATGGATTTTCAATTTATTTAGCCGCCGTCGCCAACCCGATGCTCTGTATCGCGGAGAGGAGCGGGAAGTTTGGCGGGCGAGATCTTTGCGCCATGGAGTCGAGACGATTTTGCGGAGTTATTTCCTCTATTTCAATAGCGGCCGCTGCGTGCGTTGAAACAGAAGTAGGAAGAAGTGGAAATTATGAGCTGTTCGTTGGAGCTGCGTCTAAGCAAGATATAGTTGCGGGGCTCTGGGCGTACCCGTCGAGATCACGTAAGGGATAAATGCCTTCGGAAAAAACGTGCCGTTGGAGCCGCGCAAGCCGGTCACCCTGAATAGCCGCAGATGGGACGCTTCAGATGTCGCTTGTGACAGAGTACGGCAAGGGAAACAGTCGGCGTCATGCGATTTCCGGGAAAATTCCGCGTACACCGCTCCTCTTCGTTTGGCTCAATACCTGGTATTTTGTTTCGAGAGTTGTCGCGAAATATCCTGATCTGGGTCCAGGGTCAGCGTCCTTTTGGGAGTGGCCGAGATCGGACTCCGCTAGGGGACGAAGCACGCGTCCGGGAGACTTTCGTTCTGTAGGATCTAGCGGCGAGCAAAAGTCTATTACCTATATTTGAGATCTTCTCTCTTGGTGATTTTTTGTTGGTGTCTTGCCGTCGCTATCTGTAGTCCCGGAGGATAGCACACGCACCCGGATGGCGATTGAATTTTGAGGCAACTCACCACCATCGCCACCACAGCTCGGACTGGGGGATCGAGGTTATAGCCGCCGCTGCGACTGCTGCTGCTGCTACAGCGGCACCAGGGTTTCGCGGGGCCGCCCTATGGGTGCATACTGATCCCGCACAGATAAGACATTGATGGTTTTTTTCTGCGGGACTTCGAAGGCGTCTGTATCTCGTGGTGAGAGGCATATGATCCGAGAAATGAGTTATTGGCATCCGAAGTGAAGCGGAGAGAGTGTTGAAACCCTATTCTACTTTCTAATAAAAAATGAGGCATTTCCGAGGCAACAAACTTAAGCTGAGAGATTTAGCCGCCTGTCTCGCGAAGTTTCGATCACACTCTAGCGGCTAAGGACGATTGCCCGCATATCGAGTTTGCGAGAATAAAATGATTCATTCGCGGCTTCTTTTTTTGGACCGATTTATTTTCCTCAAAAACTCCTCTCGGTTCTAGCCATCCGAAGCTTCGGCGAGCAGCTCGAGGATCGAGGATTTTTCCACGATATCCTTGCGGACGGAACTCCCGAAACGGCCCAGAGCGTAGGACGGATACATCTATGGAACTTCATCCAAGCAACCGCAGCAAAGGCGCTAGACCCGTGTAAATGACGGCGACTGAAAGGATGCCTCCGGTCAGGGTTTGGCTTCTGAAAAATCCCTCAAGGCACCGTACCATCCTTTACAGTAGAGATCTGATTGAGAGACGAACGTGCATGGCCGATATTTTCATTTACATTTAAAATCGCGCGACTCACGCATCAGCAGCCAGAACGATAAGAGCCGAATTCCGATCACTGAAATAATTCAGCATCATTAGTTACGATTCCAGCATCTAGCCTGATGCCGCGGAAGGATGCCTCAACCAAAGATAAACATATCTTTCCATATCTGATTAGGCAGACGTGAGACTTACCCACAGACGAATAGGCTCTGCCAGCACCCATGACTCCGCACCGCGTCGGACGTGAATCCGCTGAGCTGTTCTATAATCGATTCTCCGATTTTTCGATCCGATCAAACGCCATGTGTGTTTCAGAGCCTAATTCTTCCGATCCTGAAGGGTGAGGGAATTTCCGAGATAGATAGACCGGGCCTAGCTGTAAATCACCCGGAAACGGCATCGGCGTTCGCAGCGTGTGCGTTCCATAATAAACCAGCATCGGAGCAGTTTTCCGTTCGATTCAAAGTCCGCTCGAAGCACTCCGACTCCTAAGTATGCTCCGCGGCGCGAGACCTCCGGTCAGTGGATTATTCGTGTCACCTTAGGTTGAGGGTCAGTATCTGGAGGAGACCTGAAGGTCAGAGAAGTTACACCCAGATGGACATTCTCGAGTTTTACCTTTAGATGTTCTGAGATTTGGCCAGGAAACTAAGACTCCCGGGGCCGAAAATCAATGCGATCCGAAAATTACGCGTCGAATGAGAGCGTGATAGCTGCGGCATAAATGTTAGTGAGAGACTCAAGGTTAGTATCGAACAGCGCATATTATCCAGAAAGACAAAAATACTCATACATATAGTATAGTAAAGAGAGAGGAGTACAGAGAGTGTGGGCGGCAAAAATATGTGGTCGGTTGGAAAGCTGGAATATTCGCGACTGACCCACACTCTCCAGCGTCCAGAGACTTCTCGTACAGTTTTTCTTTTTTTCCGCCGCTTGCAATGGTGATGGCGGCAGCGGAGAGAGGCGAAAACGCGCCGAGCCCAGGGGAAATCTGCTCTGTTTAAGTGCCCCCACCGCCGCCGATGCTGGTAGTGGTGGCGTTGGTGGTGGTCGCGGAGCTGAAAGAAGGAAAACGGACTACGAAATCCTCTTCTCGCTGCACATTAGGGACGAAGTTGGTGAATACAGGTCGTCTAAAATCGTCATCCTCCGTCCCCGTCTGCCTCCTAGGGTCGGCTGAAGAGAAGATCGCTGCACTTATCGCCTTATCATCCTCTGAGAAATTAAACTTCTGAACCCTCGCGCGCATGGAGGGCCTCAGCATCTGGCCATTCGCTATGAACATGCTCGGCTTGCATCCCGCGTCCGCGGTCCCCGAAAGGAAAGAGCCATCCGGGAGAGGGATGAAATTCGCGAGTTCTGAGTTGCAACATTGATCCGTGCTGAAAACATATTGAACAAAAAGAACGAGATAGAACCGCGGCCGAATTCAATGGTGCTATTTGTCGATGGACCGGGGGGTAGAGACCGAGCACGCTGCGAGAGAAAGACCGAGGAGCCTGCTTGTAGCTGTAGTAGAACAGCTGCAGGGACAGCCCACGAGATAAGTGCTGCAGCTGGCGGGAGGACCATGTCTTAGAACTACGAGCGAACGGAAGACGATAGAGAGAAATAGCGAAGAATAGAAAACGAAGAACCAGGGAAACGACGAGGTATTCAGATTGCAAAGTGGCTTTTTCTGTTCGCATCCGATTGAACCGACTTAGGACGAATCGAAGAAGGGACCGCATGATGATACATACAAGTGGAGCGCGTCGGCCCGATGCTTGTCGGGGGGAATCGGCCGTGAAGGGAACGAGAGAAGAAGGGCTGCTCGAGAGGGGATCATATCGATGCTCAGTCAGAATGAGCAGCGCCCCCTTTTCTTTGCTCGATGCGGCAAAGATCCTCTCTGCGAAATTCCCGGGAAACGGCGAGAAGCGCGAGTTGAGACTCCTCTCGCGTTGTAAATGTTCCCCTGATGTCAGCTTAATATCGTTGTTGTTGCTCCGTCCAAACAGAACGAAGACGACGACGACGACACGGTCATGGCTTCGCTGGTTCGTTCGAACATTTCCAATGTTTGTGTAGGGCCTTTGATTCCGCGACTGATGCGGCGTAATGGCTGCCTCGCGCCGCTTCCTGACTCGGAGCCGAGGTAGGGGAGCGAGGGGTCTTGATTCGCTCGGACCCGCGATAGGAAGCTGCATGTTGTCTGTCCAAGGAGAGTGAGCATTGTGCGCAGTGATGGTTCGCTCCGAACGCCCCTCCGAGTAAAAAAGGGTACGCATCGAATTTTAGACCGAATCGAAGGAATAAATGAACGGCAAGCAGCTCTCCGGTCGTAGATCGACGAATCGATGCATGAAACTCCGCGAGATTCGATTCATCTTCGAGTCCAACGTTCCTGAATCTACTTATTTCCGATCGTCATGTGTGATGTAAGTCGAGACAGAGCTCAGATTTCACGGGAAGTTCACCGATTGGCAGCTCTGGAACTCCACACAAGGGAACAACGAATCCTTATCTCCGAATGCCTTCAATTCGATATTCGATCCAATCCATGTTAATTCTGAAGACGAGTCGTGTTTGCCCCTCTGGCTAAATGCAATCGCCGTTCAGAACACTGCGATTAGTCCCGATTCTTGATTCGATCGTCCATTTACAAATCTGGACCCTATCGGAGGAACCCGGGAGCTGAGAGTGAGACCTTCGAAGAGAAAGGGTTCGATATCTCCCGGGGGGAAATTTATTCTGTCGAAATACTATTTTTTTGGTGCGAAAATAATACATCAGTGAGTATGGGAAGGTCGTCAGGGGAGACGGATCGGCTCGTTTGCGAGATGGAAAGCAGATGATTCAGGGTTGCAGCTCCGACACGGACCTTTCGTAAATTGCTCACGTGGTCATACGTCCTCCGCCATCGGTAGTTCGTGGCTAGCGACGGACGGAGAGAGGAAACCATGGAGAAGATGGGTGCTGAAGTAGTGGGGATCTGCTTCTCGGTTTTTTTTTGCTTGTTCCCACTGGTCATCCCGCGATGGGTCCGATAAAGGAAAACAATAGAGCTCAACAAAGGAGAGGAACGGCAGAATAGGAGCGCAGTCCAGGAGAATCAGGATGTTATCGACGAACGAAGGACACCACTGGGGAGGAATCGAACATTTGGAGTGAGACGGCAGCAGCGACCGAGAGGACGGGACACAGACTGACAGAGAGAGAGAGCGGGACATTGCGAAAGGGACCCAAACAGAAAAAAAGTAAGACGGCCCCACAGAATGACAGACCTCACCCTGGGAACGGCTGCATCGAAGAGAGTTCGTAGTTTCGGCGGTCGGTCGATGCACCGTCGAAGCAAGAGAACGAACGATTGATGCAACATCGACGAACAGTCAGGTATGCCCCATTACAGTTGCTCAATGCCCGAGCAACTGAAGCGGGAATATCGTGCCTGCCAGCACAAATCCTTAATGCTATCACGGGCATGCGACGTGATGACGCGACGTCATCGTGATACGCTTATCGACTTGAGAAATGTGCTGTTCTGCCGATTCCAGGAGAAGAGGGTTGAGAAAAGGGGAAAACCCAGTATACGTACGTTTCCAGACAAGAGCTCAGATCAAGATTCGATTGCTTCCGAATCGAGCGTTCCAGCGGCCGAATATGGGAAATCGGAGGAGGATGTATAGGTCACGGACCAATGCCATTGTGACTCCCCCCATTTCTATCTCTTGCGACCCCACCCCGAGGTCTGATTCGATATATTCTGGCATTCGGAAAAAGAGGCAATTTTCGACGAAAAGATATCTCAGGAATAATAAAATTCATGTTTCGACGTCTCGATCAGGACCGACTTTTTTACCCCAGAAGCCGCACTGATACGTGGAATGTCGTCCGCAGAGCCTATTCCTCGAGGGGTCCAGATTCTCCTTATATGTATCTATCTCATGAGCTGGAATGAGCGGGAAACAGCAACAGAGAGGAAATTGCTAGGGGAAAAAAGAGCCGAAGGAAACCGACAGAGGAACTGGAGGAGGAGGTATAGGCTAGCCACAATTACGCTTGCCCTAAGCAGCGTCCTTGAGCTTTTAATTAACTCTTGGCAACTCGGCTCGAAACCGGCTTCTTCTCCTCTTGGCTCTTATTCCTGGCAGTGCCGGACGTTAGACGGTCCGCCGGACCCACAGCCGAACAGATAGAGAGACGCAGCTGAGCTTCTTAGTGCTTTTTCTGAGGAGCAGCGCTATTTCCTCAGGTCTATTGTAACGAGGGAAACGATGTCCTCTGTCTGCGACAATCTACCGAGAAGAGCTACCAACCGGTGGGGATATCACTTATCGATAAGCTGATAGATGGAAACACCACCCACCAGCGGGGCCTGCTCGCCATCCGAACGGACACCCTGCGAGTGGAGAGCGGGTCCAACGAGGAAGGTTTCCACCCTCGGCTCGGTGGTCCGGTGGGGTGGTCATTTGGGGCCCATTACGCTGTAATGCCCCTACGGGCATCATATTCCCGGGCCTGTCGAGCAGCTAGCTGGCCGCCGGTGGCTTTGTGGACATGTGACCGATGGGGTCGATATTGTAAAGCGATATCCGCGGCCAGTCTGAGCCAGACATCGAAATATGGTCATCGACACAATAGAATTCGTACGGCATGACAACATAGAATATTGATGGAAGCCAGAGCGAGTATCCCGCCCCCTCCCTCCATCCAAAGGAAGAAATTGCCGCCCAGAGCCTCAAATCAGTGTTGCTTTCGATGTCGGCTAGTAGTAGCACGCGATGACAGCCACTATTCCTTCTAGGCCCTGTGCGGAATTTGAATGGAGGGTCGCAATACTTCCCGATCGATTGACGAATGGAATATGACAGTGGGATAGGCAAAAAAACTGTTGGAAATATCCGAGGATCCGATTTCCTAAGAGCACGAGAGTCCGCGCAAAAGTATATATCGATTATCTTTCACGGGCACGATCCGGTGCGCAGCACGCAATGGGACATGGCGATATTTCTATCGATCAGGGCAATCCAACAGCGCGGTAAAATAATTACGTCTCGACTCCTGGAAAGTACATACCTACCTCGAATGCCTTCGGGAGGTCTCCCGAACATCAAGTCGGTCGGTGACGATTTGGTCTGCGAAAGCCCGAATGAGTCTCTGCGCGAATTCGAACATTTTCGTCTCCGAGAATCTATGATGTATTATTCTTGCATCGTTCAATGGAGAATTATTGAGTTTCATCGTGGAATCCTCCGGGTCGACATCGACATGCAGACTTTGGAAGTCGGAACTGCTCGGAGAGACTACTCGCCATGAAGTTGTCCACCGTGACCGACGAGTTGTCGGAGCTTTGTCGAGTGTAAAGGGTTTTTGAAATCAGATGTCGACGACGGAACCGGACAACTATGAAAGCTGAGGCCTGAATGCTATCGATCGCCTCGCTTGAGACAATTAGTCACGTATGACGTACTCCCAGGACGGAATGTCACGTTCTCGATGGCTCCGTGACCGTGTCCGACGGGCAGCAGTATTTGCGAATTCAGCTCTCTAAGTGCTGACCAATATTTTTGCGCGAATGTCCCACGCGTGTCCCACAATCGTTCCGGCCAAAACTCGGCAGCTACCCGTACCAGCGTACTAATGTCCATGTAATTTAGATCAAAGTTATAATTTCAAATCAAACAGAGCTACCGACCGACGAACGGACGGGTGGACAGTGACTCGACAAACCGCGGAAACTCTCAAACGATATCTGATGTTTGATCGAGCCGGAGTTCAGATGTTCCGCTGGCAGAGGTCTCGAACGCCGGGTCCCGCCCGCCTTCGTTCCATACGGTCGGGGTTCCGTCGTCCGCCATCGAACAGTTCCCGACCGTCGAGCTACAGTCGAAAACGAAAGTTGCGACTCGGGGTTTGAACTGCGATCGATCGACGTCGGACTGATGTGACGACTCTGGTCGCGACTGGATACAGTAGAAGATGACGACGTCGAGGAGCCGCGTGCGAATCGACGACTTTCGAGTGCTTCTCTTATCCGGAGGCCCGATGAGGTTATTATTGCCCTTATCCTCATCGTTATCGTCGTTACGATTATTAGTCGGAAGTTCGCCTAATTGAACTCGTCTTCGAACGACCCTCGAAGTGAAAATCAATAGCCGAGACTCGTAGCGGTTCGATATTGAACTGACTTCGGAATGAAGCTTACTTTGAACTAACGAGGCCTCAGGTAAGATTCGTTCACCGATATTTTGTGGACGTTCCCTTCATTACGTTCGCCAATAATGAATCGGCTGCGATTTGACGAGAGGTTCGAGCGCCCTGATTTGCGTCATCAACGGAGCGAGTTAAAAACCGATGCGAATACTTGCGGAAATATTTTGAAAGTCACGGGATCCTCGATGCAGCCAAGGTCGTCGCCCTAAGCCTCGCCTCCGAAAGTATCATATATCAAGAAAAATAGCAGCCAAAGCGACCACAGCAACTGCTGCATCGACCTTATCAACGGTTTTAGCGAAGTCGACTCGTGGAATCCTTTAACCCCTTTCAAAGTGTCTTCATGGGAGCTTAGACTCGGGTCTAGAGTCTGAAGCTCTGCCCGGCAGGAAATTAAAATCTCCTGACGCGCAACGACGACTAAATAGGTAGATGGGGAAGCTTTATCTTCTCCGAGACCGGCGGACAGTCGCCCCGAAGATTGTCGGGTCTCTCCCGATTTACCTATTTCGGGTTGGTGACCGTTCTCGCAGCGAAATGACCGCCCGATTCTAGACAGCGGGGGTTGTCACGACGAGCGGCTTCTCCTCGATGAGGTGATCAACGCGACCATTTTTTCGATCGTCCCCGAAGCTGACAAAGTCGTCGTGGTACGAGTCCCGAGATATGTCCCCCACCCCCTCCCTCGCGAGTCGCGACTCAACGCCGGCTCGCGACTTCGAACAGTCTACATGGGTTGGGAGAGACCGTGATTTTTCGCGCTGTCTCATTTTCCTCCTGTTCGGGTCTTTCCCTGACATGAGAGTCTAATTTTCATTTCAGTCAAGTTGTCTTCCGAGAAATTGGCGAGCCTGTCAGGATTTCGGAGCGGCTTGTCGGGGATTCTGATTCTTTCCCTGAGAAGGAGGAGGCGTGAGCCCAGCGGCTCCCAAGGAGAATCCTCGGGCAATCATCACACCTGGAAATTCACTCGGGGAGGAATTCAATTGCTTCCGTAGGCAAGAGAGGACTCAACCCTTTACGGCTGCAGGGGAATGACGCTCGATTCTAATATATGTCCCGTGTTCGGAAAACGATGGCAGGTGTTGACCAAGAGCTTCGCAGGACGCGTTTTTTTCTCCTGAGCCTCCCCGTCGAAAGTGGGAGCTCTAGAGAGCCATCGAGCGGAACTCGACCGAAGGCTATTGGCTATTCATTTTAATTTCGCTCGACTCTCCCTGGCGGAGAAATTTATTCGAAAGATATATCTCCGTGGTGAACGACGTACCGAATCCACGATCGGAATCGCCATTGAGTGAGCGATTCCGCCCAGTTTTGACCGGCAAGAGTCTTACTGGAAGCTAGGCACCCTCAGGACGGCACCTGATTACCTCTTTGGCTCGATCACCTCTTGGAGCTATTTATCGTTATCCTTCCCCTGTGGTCATTCTCCCTTTACCGTTCCTTTTAATGTTCATTCTCTCGACGTCCTCTTCTCCGTCTGCTTGATTCGCAGCAAGTGGCCTCCCACTAATCCTAGATTTCGGAGGATCAAAAGATTCGGGGGCCGCAAGTACTATGTCGTAGATCTTGATATCGGCGGCAAGAGATACTTCGGACGCAAGGCAACGATCCCGAGACGGAGTACGGAAGATAAAATCTTGCGGAGTCACGGGATAATCATTGAGGGTATCTGTCGCAGGAAGGATAACTGCTCGGCGCTCGTGCTCCTCAGCCACTCGGAGCATCACGCGGATCAATTCCGTACTGTCGCGGAATCTGATAGCGATCAGATTCCGTTTGAGATTGAACGAGCTAGCTTCGTGGACGTTTCGTGCCGTTTTTCCGAACGCTGCCCTGATTCAATTGTCATTCCAGGGCAAACATTTAGTAGCTAGCGGTCGAGTCCTCAGAGTCACTTGGCAGATTCTTATACCGAGACACTAACACACATTCAAGGTCGACTGACATTAGTTACCATAAAAACGTTCCGCCAGCCCACTTCAAGGAAGCTCCTTCTTTTCTTTGGCGAACATCCAAGTAATTAACGCTTCGTACTTCGTTGGAGCTCAATGACGAAAACGAGCCTGCTCTTCGCGCGGAAATACAGCGAGTTCAAATATGCATTTGCTTAATTTGGAGGCGTTCCCAAGCCCTCGACGTACTTATATTCCTCTTTTAACTCGAATTATTCAGCCGTTAGCCAAGAAGCTGCATGGGGCGCCCACCCTAGTCTCTCGATGAGCTGATTAGAGGTGCGGACAAGCGACACGATTGGGGGAATAGTCTGATGTGTCTACTATCGCGGCAAGACACGGACCCGAGTGATTTTATCCTTCGAGGAAAATGCTGCGACCGAATCATATTATGATCCTCACGTTATACTGTGGTTCCGGTTCCAGGGTGTCGATGATTGACGCGAAGCGGCGGATGACCCTGCCATGTCCGAGATTTCATGTTCGACAAGCTTTCCCCCGATCCCATCGAGATGCTCTGGCTTCCTCAATGATGGGGGAATACTCCGTCCTCATGTTGGAGCTGGCTCTGAATACCTATCCTCGGTTTCTGTGAAAGAGTTGGATTCTTCCAAACGACCAAGCAATTTGCCGTGCCATCAAAGTGAAACAGAGGAGAATTCCTTCGGATCCGGAATCCCGGGAAGCCCTCGGCAAGCGTGCCGAACCGCTCGGCGCTCTGCATACGCTATCGAGTTTTTAGCATTTCTGGCCTCGGGCAACAACTGGGCTTCTAATTTCCCTGCAGTTTTCTGCCTCGATGGGGACTGGACTCTCTTCGATCTCGGCAGCAATTTTGGTGGAGAGTTTTTCTTCGTCCTCTGTTCTCCTGCAGAATAATCTTTCGATTCCAAACCAGAAAAATCTGTGTCGAGGAATTCCACGGCTCATCGTTCTCGCTCGGAATTTTCATATACTCATGGCGGTCGACCCGGAATCGTCGTTCAATCACACGAGCGAAGCCTGAATTGAGGTGATCTCGAGTTCGCGATAGGTATGCACACCCAGAACCCCTGAAAAATCGGCGAAGGTGTTTGCTTTTCCAGCTCAAGCGATAGTTTTCGGTTTCTGCTCCACCTCCTGTTTTGGCGAACGTTCCCACAGCTTCCTCCTCCGATGGATCTCCAGGATTTTTTTGTTCTTTTCCCTGAAGAAGAGCACTGCAATGAAAGATTCATGCAATTTTGTCGACGGAGCCGTTTCGTCCGCTTCAGCTACCTTTCGGTTCTGTGTGCCCCCTGTAGGTGACAGAGTGGCGAATCCCGAGGAATGGAGTCACAATAACGTCGGGCCGATCCCTGGCCAGCTCAATGCACGAGTTCCGAAGGATTGCCGGAGAATCAAGCTCCGCTGCCACCCACAGAACCGGGCGATCCTGCAGCCGGTGAAACTGGCGCTGACGGCACGATACGCTGACTGGGAGGAATCCAGGTGGAAATGTCTTTAATATCTCCGCTCCGACTGGAAACGCGTAAGCAAGGGTCACGAAAGAACAGCGCGAGACATGCCTAGCGAAAAGCGTGTGCAGGAGAAACAGGAAACGAGAACAAATAAAGAGGATTCCCGGGATTTTGGAAATTTCGAAAACGAGTGAGGCGGGTCGAGAAAGCCCAAACCCCTTTAACTTTCATGCTTTGCCTTTTCGGCATAGGTGGAGGACCTTGACACCGTAGACGAAGTGTCACCAGGGGTAGGTAATTGCCAGTGTCGAAGATCGACACCATGTTCCGCCTCTGTGCCATAGCTCTTCCGCCGCTATCGCCGGCGCCGCCTTCGCTGCCGCCCTTGCGTGAGCCGGAGGGGGCGAGAGCTTGGCTTCAACGACAAAGAGAAAAAAAGAAGGACATGACTCGATTTCAGCCTTGTCTTGAGTGGCCGCCGTCGACGCTGACAACGACGACAACAGAGACGCATTCATCACGGTTTTTTTTTGTTGTTTTTTTTTTTTTCTATTTTCAGCTTTTTTTCATCCTCTCGGATCTCTCACCCTGTCGAGTTGCCTCTAGAGAAACAAGATGAATTGAGCTCTGCCCGGAGTGGCTCTCGCGTTCTCCTGTCGCTCGAGCGTAGGTCTGTTCGTTCGCTCGTTCGTTCCCTCCTTCGACCGTCAGTCGCCGTAATGGAGTCCTTTTCTCGTCCTGTTCGCTAGCCTGTTTAGCTGCGCGTCTGCTCGGCTGACGGCTCTTCGAATGGGTGGGGTGGCAATCTGTCTTCAGGACAGCCTGTCCGCACCCTCCCCCGTGTGACTGACTGTCTGACTAGCTAGCTCGCTTTCTGATTCCTTGACCGGATGCTAAGCGGACTCTCACCACTTGCGAGCTACGGTCCTCACCGAAAAGAAACTTAAGCACCAGGTTGCAGGAATTCAGATTCCGATTCCGTATACGGGATGCGCGGGACCGACGGTATTGAAAAACTCCCGAGTCATCTCATCGCTCTATTCTCTTGCTCTTCGAAATCGAAACTCAGCACACTCTGTCGTCGAGGAGGTGAGAAGTGCGATAATTATCGAGTTTGACACATGGTTCCGTCATTGGAACAGTCTTCCAGATTTGTGCGTGGGAAGTGTGCCAAGAGTTAGGTAGACATTCAGCTCAGCGAACGAGAGAGAAACGTCGGATAGAAGCTGTTCTCTGCTCTTCACAGTGGGTCTCCTCTGTCCCGACTATTGATGTCAACAGCAGATTTGGATGCGCCCACAATACAAGCACGAAGGCCTTAGATGCAAATACTATCTGAGACATTTCATAGCTTCCCTCGGCCACGGCACAGATCGATGTTTGATTCATCGCGAACGTATTGGCACCATGTTCCGCGAAGGCTCTTCGCGGATTCCGGCTAGAGATCCCTATGTGAGGTTAATAATGGAATCCTGAGCCTCGGTACATACATCATTCTGTCTCGATTGGAAATTGGAAGTACACGAAAGTCTTGCTGAGTGATGTTGCTCATTGTCGACTCTTATTTCCTCACTCATATTGAACGCCACCGTCCGAGATCAGAATCTCTAAATAGACATCATCAACGAAATAGGTTCCGCGGGAAACGGGGCCGGTCCCCTAATGCCAACGCTCTCAATTCATTATTGTGATGAAATCTCTATTACGGCGTTACGTGTTGCTCCATCAGGGTTGCTGTTGCTGAAGTTCCCCTCGCCTTTTTCCTGGCGGAACTCATCCGGTATGGGACACACATTGCAGAAGCTATAATCCCCATGTGGAATCCACTTCTCATGCGACTAACAATAAGAGTGACGACACGACAGGACAACTGCCATGCGGAATCTCCACCTCAGAATACCGCCGTCGCAAGAATCGATAAAATGCATTAAATGCGGGAAATCATACATTCGCTGCGTCCCTCGTCCGTTCCTCGGTTCAGCGTCGTCTTGTGCCGTCTATCTAATCACTGTTGCTGTTACGCTTGCCGCGGCTTTCGATTTCCCCGACCGAAGAATACACAACAGATAGTACGGCGATGTCACAAACAGAATTGTCAACGCAGCTTGCCGCGTTTGCTCACTATTGTCCCCTGGTTTTTGTCACTCACTTCATACGCTTTGTGTTCGCTTAGCCGTTCTCCTCCGGCCTTCGGTGCAGCCTTTTGTAATCGACTCGCGTCGATCCGCGGAGAGAGCTTCGGGAGCTTCCTGGTGTCTATACGCCCATGTATGCTCGAGCACGTAGTTGACTAATTAATTTTTGCTCTGTTCTCTTCTCATTCCGGCGCTGAAACCAGAGGCGACGTTTTTGATGAGCTCGCATAGCAGATTGGAAAACTTGCTGATTCACTCTCACTGGTCTCGTCGCAGAGCTATTCGGGGGCTCGGCGAACAATCGAACCGGAATATTTGGAGCCCTCGACGCTCGTTCCGGAAATACGTGGAAAATGAAGTTTCATGTTCACGACGAGTCGATATGGCCAATGATGTTTGGTTTTTGTGTCGATGCCTCCTCTGCTTTGAATGAGCAAGGATTGAAGCATCAATGCAGCCTGGGTTCAACTCCGGCAAGGGGGAGCTCAAAACTGTGTCTGTACTCCGATGGAGAGACGCTGGTCGGCTCGTGCCTGCTCTTCAGGAAACTTGTTTTTGCATTCTCTCGCGGTCGACCCATCCCGTTCACTTTCCACTCTTCTTCTCCGCGCAACTTCCTTAGACCACAAGCACCTTCCGAAAAACTCTCCGCCACCGTGGAATTCCGTCGCCGGTGGATAGTCTCCTCTGACGGCACGGCTAGCTCGCGGAGCGAGAGGCTTTGTCTCATTGCCGCTTCGACGTTCTCCAGGAGTCTGGACCTCACGAAACCCGGAATTCCTTGTTTTTTTCCTGTCAGCTCGTGGTTGACGCCGAGAGAAGCCGGAACCGGTCGGAACCGGTTGCTGTAAGTCATTGCGAGAACGTCCGCCTTAGGAAACTTCGACGGAACGAGTGCTCAAGATTTTTCGACACGACCCAGGCTCCCACGTCGACGACAGTCGGACGCAACGGGCAATTTGAAACTACTCGCGAACTCTCCGCTTCCGTTCGTCGGCGAGCGTCTAAGAAGTGAGCGAGCCCCGGTCGTAATCGAGTCATCCTCTCGGGTCCTGAACGCGATTCTACGACGTTGGGGTTAAGTCATGCATTCGTTCAAGACGCTCAGAGTCGTCGACAGAGATGACTCTGACTTTGTCGTCGTTGACAGCATCATCTGCTGCCGTTGACATTGCTGTTGCGATTCCGCTGCCGCCGTCCGCGTATTGTGTCTTGGTCGTTGTCTCATTTGTCACGTGTTGACACGGGACACGCACGCGTTCATTAGACACGCTCGGAGACCAGTGTCACTCAGTCAGCTTGCCAGCCAGACGCCCAGTCACCCAGGTCGTGCGTTTGTACGCCTCTTGACGGGTGTGTGCAACATGCTCCGAGACGCTAGGGGACGGATGTTCGAGGCTGTCTTCGTTCGGGTTGTTTCAGTATTTTTCTTCCGAGTCAATTTCAGAAACCGTGTCTTCCGGACTCGAGTTGTGCCTTTATTTCACTTCCTCGGTGGAGCCCTCCTGAAATTCGATGGCGCTCGGCTGGTCCGACGCAGCGGTTGATTCCCTCTCACATAGCGCCAGGTAAACCATGCGTGTTGAGAGGGGACAAAGAAATTTCAGAATTCTCCGGTGTTTTGTTTCAAACAGAGTACAATTCGTCTTCGGGACAGAGACGAATAGGAGGACGGAGGGACCACAAAGGACCTGGGAGAGGGGACGACGGCGTTCCGTTTGATGAAAATATTCCTGGAATTATTATTATTCCATAGAGCGGACGCTCCGGAGCTGAGTCAGCCGGGCCACGGAATGGTGAGTTTATGGGGCGCTTCATTGTGATCCATGTTCGGTTTATCAGCTTCGTTCTCTATTGTCTCCCCGTAATGGTTTGCGCCGCTTAATCTGCCTGCAGCCATTGTCAAGGGAGGAATCTCTATTGGCTAGAGCTGACCGAGCCATCAGGCCTGACCTTCGACTTCATTGAAGCCCTGGATGTCGCTCTTCGGCGGAAAAGAACGAAAGAACCACACGCTTGTTACTGACTGTTTTTACTCATCCCGGACGCGGCGGGCACGTAATGCGAGGTCGTACTTTGAATGTCACTGGAGTCGAAGCTCACGATTATGAGCTCCGATTCCGGAAACAGATCGCGACGGTTCGCCTGGCCTCTATTCTGTTCTCTTGTGTAGTTCGTGGGTAGTGGACCGGTTTGCTCCGGTGGTTGTGGCGGCTCACGCGGTCAGGATGATGATGATGATCAATTTAGAACATACGGAGCCGACAGCTGACACCGTACTGAACTAATGTAAGTACTGTAGTAAACTCAAAGGGGTCGCCGAAGCCGAGCCAGCTGTCCCCAACAATAAATGGAACTCTGCCACTGGCTCTCGGCTGGTCCTCCTCTTGCCACTAACCCACTTACCACGTCGCCTTTTCCAACAAACGCGCTGCCACTCTCCGAGTTTTTCTCTTTCTCTCCCTCCACTGTTGTCGTTCGCCAAAGTTTAAAATACCTCTTCGCTCGGCCGCGAACCCCCGAGTAACTTGCCAGCCGGTCACTTAGTTCGGAAGCCGGTGTATCTCAAGGGCCTCAAGCCTCACTCGAGGTTGCGTCCTCAGCGCCATTACTGTAGATGATTCCGCGACAGAGATTCGCCAATCCGGATTCGGGATTTCACGCGCCGTAGATGGGGAAGTCAATTTTGTGATCGTCGCGGAATTTCCATGAGGTCTCGCACCGTCAGGATCGCCCGCGTTCAAACGCTCGGATCTCTAGGAAGATCGAGAGGGGCTCGTTCGTCGTCATACTTCAGTCGTGGCAACAAACGACTGATCTTTCCACCGAATGTCCTGCCGGGAGATGCTCTCAACAAAAGTGCTGGCCTGAGTGAATTGTTGTATCTTATAGCTGAGCACGAGAGTCGTAAAGGTGAGCTTTTTATCAAATGGCGTGCCGATGATATGGGAGTGGGTGACCTCCCTGCTCTGCAGGCGAACGGGTGGACCATCAACAGTGGATGCGCTCGATGGTCCTCGTAGACATTGGCAATGGCTGTCCACTCCGTCAGGACTCGAGCAAATCCCCCATGTGTAGCTTTACGCAAGATTGAATGCTGGCAGTTGGAAGCTTTTTCTCCAAGTATTGAACCAAGACACGCGAATGGGCGACGTCAAGCTCCCCGTCGGCAGTCTTATCACCGCCGAACACTCCGTCGACGTTCGGGGACAGAGGAACTTTGGGCTAATTATAGGAATTTCTTACCAATTCATTGGAATACTTATTAGCTTTTCCTCGAACGGACTGAGACTACTAATTGCTTTCATTATTTCCAGGATCGCTCAAGCGGTCAACCCGTTATTATTTCAGCTACAAAAAAAAATTCCCCCAGGGGCTCACTCCATGGCTCCGGCAACAACCACTTGAATCGTCCGAGATCCGTTCCTCCCAGCCCCACTGCAATGCAAGCACCAGTAGATTGTGAGTACCTGCCTAGGAAAGGGGACTCATTACTGTCCGAATGATACGTCTTACCGGGGTCTGCAGCATGAGGACCGGTGTCCCTTTGATTATAATGATGATGCTCGTAATGGATATCGATCGAAACGAAAACTTAGCGCTCAGAACGCTTCTTAGACCTCGGATTTACGAGACGTCGCTCCAAGTGGGGAAGCTCCTCTACTCAACGGTTCAGGAACGAGCTCGAAAACCGGTGTTGGAACAACGGGAAAATCGCGGCTCTGCAAAATTATTCAATGCTGGAAAATTCACGGGTGCCAACCTCGGCTCCTGACATTTCTACTCCCGGCGCGACATCATCGACTGAGAAAGTCGGATTGACACGGAACGCTTCTCATTACATCGCAGAATCGATGAATGGAATTTTTGATGTCAACTTATCTATATCCCGCACCATCATTCAGCGTCGACGGCGGACGAATCACTCCCGGGACCCGCGAACCTGGGCTCTGATCCCCCCACAGTTCTGAGGGATGCGGAGCGGATTGTTTGGCTGTTTGGAGGAACTGCATCGTTTGTCACTGTGGGAGGAGCATTTTTGCCTTCCTCGCACTCGACTCTCTTGTCTTGCGGGGCTCCGGTGGGTGGCTGAGCGTCTTCTATCTGAAAAGGATGCACTCTCCTTTTGTTTCAGGTGGCTTGTGGGGCTGTAAGAGCAGGAGGGGAGTGTCAATTCACTTTTACCTGTCAAAGGATGACAAGTGCAAAGATCCCGCCACCGAAAGAAGAGAGAAGGGATAAAAGCCGAAGCGATGGGTTCCCCAGGACGGCGTGCGAGGCGGTCTCAGAGAAAATAACGCCACAGAAGGCAGGTCGCTGCGTCCGCTCACGCGTCGGGTCGGGACCACGATGACCGTTCCCCGAGCGCAAAATAGCGGGTTTGAAGCCGGAAACTCGGCGGCTTCCAACGGTAGCCAAGGACGGTTACGAAGGTCACAGTTTCCTTGGGATGAGCGCCGAAAGAGACTCCGTCGGCAAGGGGCGTCCGTATTCCGCCCTAGACTCCCGAGCCATGAGCCGGCGATTCTCCTGTTTTATAAGTCATAAGTCATAAGTCATAACACAGCTCACCTAGCTGTCGGTTGGCTAAATATCTTCCAGGACCGAAATTCCCATAGCAACATATGTCCGAAACAGACTCCGAGATGTCGCTTGACCTCGTCTTCTCGATTTCTTCTCATGTGAGTCATCTAGATGCACTCAGGAGACGTCAAGAGCAAATTCCAGAAATTTACCGGGAGAACTCTCAGATAGGGAAGATGAATTGGTAGTCGAGGAAATCTCCAGATCTGAATTGAGAATGACATCACTTGAGTCGAAAGAAGACAAGGACTCAGAATCCTGAAGAGCTGGTTCATGGAGACGATAAAGACCAAGCTCGGCATTGGGCCAAGCGACCGCAAGAATGCCGAAGTACCGAGCAGAAAACGAATGCGGGGCAAGCAGGATGAATAAGACTCAAAGGGGAAGAAGCAGCCAGACCCTGAGGCACCCGGGGACAGGAAAAAATGCAACCCTAAGAGGTGGTAAGCACAGGCCCAAAGCAAGTGGCAGTGCACCGCCGAAATCCTGACGAACACCATCAAGCGATCAAGCCTGAATGGCGATACCGTAGGAGAGGTCCTCGAAGAAGCGGATGAAGCGGATACGGGGAAGCTGAGAATAAACTCAATATTGCACCCCTTAACATGAATAGTAGTTCTACATTAAAAGCTCGACTTGACTCAGGCCGCCGACCGGGGGGCTCCTATGCCAGTGGCTAGCATGTGCTTCCGATCTTCAGGTGCCGGGCCGCTTATTTGGAGGATGAGATGTACGATTTGGTTCTTCAGTGCCTTCGCAACTTCGGCGTCGACTCTGTATAGCCCGGCGACGTCTCCCGCCGATGTCCTCAGGAGTCAGGCCACTCCCGTCAGGGGCGATTATTGTACCCGAGTGAGTCCCCTTTGCGAGCCCGAAAGCGCTCTCTTAGGGCTGGGTGTTATCTCGCAGCTTTGATCTTGTTTGATTGCAATACCTAAGGCACGCGATATTGTCACTACGTAATTGTGTGCCGACAATGCCTTGTGATCTACCGGTCCCGAAATCCCCCTCGAGGAGCGATGACTACGCTCCAGAACTTCTCGGGAGAGAACGGACTGAATGTCATGCAACAGAACAGAACAAGGATGTCCGGGTCGGGCAAGCTCGCACAAGATCACGAAGGCCTCTCTCTTCACCGATGGAAGTAGAGCTTTGGATCTTCCCCGGACGCCAGCTTTCGAGCGATACCATCAAGGTGTAATCGATCCCTGCCAAGTTCTACGGACAAGGCGTAGCCAGGGAGGATCGCCTCTCCCGCAATGTTCGGCTCGATGCGGCATACGAATCCTCTCCGGAGAGCAAAAATGTCGTGCCAACACCGGAAACCGCACCGCCAACGCCATTCTTCCGGATCGAGCAGGGGTCCGTCTATATCTGCGTAGTCGATTCCTGGGGCCTCCTCCATCGCGAAAGGAAGCCCCTCACGGTACACTGAGCGTACTTGCCTTCGACCCGTAGCAGGAAACCGTTGAGCCTGCGTTCGCGGGAGCTCGGCGAAACCCACGTGCTGAGGGAAGAAATAGGGCCCCGCGCTTCTGGACCGCTGGTCAGGATCCTCAAGATACATGGAAGATTCGGATCCGACTCATGAAAGCGCACATCCACCATCCTTACCGTTCAGGGGCAAAGATTGACAGGACCGATCCAGCTTCTACAATCGATGGATGAGGGAGATTCGGAACCGCTGCGAAATTAGCAAACTTTACGGTTAGCAGACGAGCCCGTCCGCCACGAAGCTCACAGCGGATTGCAAGGGCGCGCCGCTCGTCGTCAGTCGCGGTCGGGCCGTCCTGCGAACTTCGTCAACTGCGGAAGACTGAATCGATTTCTCGTCCAAGAATCCACGACAGTTCCGTGAGCTGCCGCCTCATGACTCATGACCTCGCTGGAAGAGACTCGTCGCCGTCGAAGAATCGCGGGAGTGGAACTTCGAGTCGTTCTCGAGTCCTGACGGTTCTACGCCGACATCTTGATTCTCGATTCCCCGATTCTTCGCTTCGCCCGCCCCGCGAAGTTCCGGAGCAGCCCAAGTTTGGTGCACAGATAGACAAGAGCTCGACCAGTATAGGGTATAGAACATCGTGGCATTAGGATAACTCCGAAGGTTGGAAGCAGCCATGATGCGGACTCAGTCCTGAACCCATTTGGGCGAAATTTATCGGTGGCATACGGAAGCGTTCGAGATTCGAGATGATGTGAGTGTGTGATGGGTAAGTCAAGAGGCTGCTCAGGAACTCCTTCAGATCAGTATGCGTCCGGAGGAATCGGGGGTGCCCCGTTCTGACACGGCAGAGGCGGGCAGAGCCTTTCTCACATTCCACGCTGATACGAATCCGGGCGAATCGAGATGTATCGTCCGTATTGGCAGATTGACATTGGAGTGGAAAGAGAACCCTTCCCGTCCTAAGCTGAATTTCGCTTCCACTGACGGGGACGCAGAATTCCCCACATTGATATGCTTCCGTTCATTAAGCCCCCAGATCTCCCGAAAGGAGATAGGTCGTTACCAGGTGCCAGAGGTCAGCCGACAAAACGGTCGAGAAATTCTGGTCGGACCAGAGCTTGACAGCAAGCTCATGGAGACCTACGAGTGACCAATATTCGATTCATTTGTCTTTCCAGCATAGATGATGACGGCAACAACACAGGTGATTACGACCGATGTCCAATCGAATCTTTTCAGACATGAGCAAGACTTCCTCAGACTCGAGCAAATCGGCAGTGAGGAATTCGGTGCCCTTGCCAAATGCCAGAAAGCCGCGTTTACGCAATTGAATATCGAAAAAAATATTCACAGTCGTAGTGTCGTGACAACGTCCTGGAGGGTCAACGGCGGTATTCGAATTAGAGTGAATGAGAGAACCATCGTGAAGGGAAAATTATTCGGGTGATTCCATCCCTGCGAATTCCTATTCTGAGCCTTCCGTACCACCAAGGTCGCATATTTTTTGCTCGTCTGGCGGCCGGCTCCTCAACAAAGACGGCTCTAGTTATGCATCGCTTTCTACCGGACCGTTCGCGTTCCTTTCCGCCTAGCGTTTGTGACTCCCGAGTTTGGCCAAGGGGGGACAGTTCCTCAAGCATGAGCTAAGACCCCGCCGCTGCCGAGGAATTCGTCATCCCCTAAGCCTAAAACTAATATTGGGTACGTCGTTGTTGGAAACCATATCAGTATAGAATCTGCCGAAGAAGATGTACTCTATTATACTCTGGAGAGGGTCGAGGTGTTTTCTACCAAGCTTGGTACCCTCCTCAATGACACCATATATTTGAATGAACACTTCATCGGGTGTGCTTCACCTTGGCGGATCCCCCCTAGTCCCTACTGCCACAAGTCATGAAGTTTTCATCCACCGACGGGAAAAAGTGTTTTTTATGCTTATTTCAGGAGATTCGGGAGGGTCTCTCCGGGGAAAGAGGCCCAGAGCGGCGATACGATTCCACCATGTTCGGGTAGTAGGAACCACCATAGGCTCGCCACAAGTCTTGACATTCGAGAGCACGATGCGTACCGCACAAGCGAATAGATATGGCCCCGAAATTAGAATTTTCATGAGTTGACTGTGCAATATTGTAGTCTTATCCAATAAACCATGGAACCATGTGGTAAGTGACCGTTGGCCTTGATATCATAGATGCTTGAAGGAGGCATTCGCAGGGATCGAAGGACATTCGACGGCCTCTCCGAAGAAAAATTTATGCCGAAACCACGATGGACTTATTCGGAATACGGTCCAGGTAGCTCGCGAGACGGGGGAGCTGATTCGGTTTGTTGGTGGATCAGGAAAAGTTGCCTCGGGAGGAGAGCGACTGTCGATTCGTCAAGTTCCGTGGAACCGCATTCTCCAAGAAATAGCTGCCCACTGAGCCGAGAAGCAAGTTGGAGCGGAGGCGATTGAAGTTGCAACTTCACTTCGAACCCCACTCCTCGATACTTTCTCACTGAATATTCCCCTCCCTTACACTATCCACGAACTTTCGCTTCACAACTTCTTTCGTTCCCCTATCCTTCTATCCTGCTGCTCCTTCGAAAGTCAAAAAGCCCTCTTCGAGGCCCGGATACGAACAGATTCCATATCCCCTACGATATGTTTTCGCGCTTTACGCGGACGACCTCGGACCAGTATGGTTCCTCTCTGTGCGGCTCTCGGGATGCCTCTAGAATCGTGGAGGTCGACAGACGCAGTTTTTCTCGCATTTGATCGATCGCGCTGGTCCGAATCTTGACCACGACGTGCGCAGAATGCTCCCAGAAGCTTTGTCGCCTGTGAGCCTTTTGGAAAACGAGGATCGCACTAGAACAATGATTCCCGTTTCACGAAGAACCGCGGGGAAGGGATCGGCTATGCTACTGAAACGCATCATGAGCATCTCCAGCGTCAAACTTCGTTGCCATCATCCTGCGCGCCCTTGTGCATGACCACACTCCGGGATCTGGAGAGTGAGTCATTAGTCTAAGTCGCTTCGTAGAACTTTATGCAGCTCAGGAATCTGTCCGGGTGCGCATCGCTGGCAGGAAAGTCTCGTGGAGCAGAGAACGTCCCCAAGGCCATTTCCATAATATAGATATATTAATTATTAGGTGTCACGCCGGTCACGCCTCGTCACCGGGCCGGAGAAGGCCGGAATTCATTTAAACGTGGATATACTCATCAAGGCTGCAGTGTACGACAAAAAACTGTCGAAAAAAATATTTCCCACTTGTGAGTTGAGACTCCGAAGATGAAACTCTCGAAAAACGCAACGACGCTCCGTGGAGTTCTCGGCAGGGGCTCGGAATCCTTTGAAGGCAAATGAGGCGTTAGTTGAACGTGGAAACGTCACCAAGAACGACGTCGTCGCCGTCTGACGACAATGCGACTTTCATTCCCGTAATGACAACGCTCCCGGTCCCATCTGCAGAGTGTTTGCTAATTCCTGTTGGAGCCGTGCGCGGTCGCTCCCGCCCGCCCGAATGCCCGCCAGCCCGCCGGCGGCGTCCCGACGGTTAGCTTGTCCGATTGCCGTCTTGTTTCCTGGAGGAAGCTTCTCGTCTGACTGGGCCGGCAAATTACCCCTGAATTCTCTCCTAGCTCCTGATTGCGAACATCGGTCCCCCCCCCCCCCGGCCTAGCAGGGAAAAGGTCGGAGACTCTTGATACGACTCAGATTTTCTATCCACCCGGAAGAATCAGGGAATCAGGTCCATCCTCGAAATAATGCTTGTTTAATAATAATAAATGGTTCCGTATGTTCGGCATCCCAAGTCCGAAACGACGCCCGGAGGACAACAACGAGGATTCCGCGCTGTTTTCCACCGTCATGCTAGATTCCTCATAAGCTCTATCTGCATCGTGGGAGCGATCGATTGGGTACCGGAGAATTTTTTTTGACCGTGGAGAATCTCCCAATCGAATTTCCACATGTCCGGAGAGATTTCCCGAAATTTGTTGCTTACCCGCCTAGAACGGCTCCTTGATGGCAGCTGATAGACGCCTGAAGCATGCAAACAGACGCGCGCACGAGCACCCACACTTTATGAAAGGGAGGGGCTCGAATATCATCTTGAAGGATTGGGCTAAACCCGATGCCCCGGGCAAAAGAGGTCGCGTCAGCCACTCGGGTTTCGATCACTCCGGGTTTTTGTGCCCTTCATCCCTCCTCCTGCCTCCACAGGAAATTACAGTCGAGGGCGAGGAGGCAACCTTCATCAACGCCGAACAAACCTCTGTATTCACTGCTCAAACATCGGTTCCAAACATTTGTGCAAATCACAACAACTTCAATAGCCTCCGAGATCTCTACAAATAGACGCGCGGTCGCACTCCGACGAGCGTCTGGTTAGAGTTACTCGTTGAGTAGACATGGAGCTTCGTTGAAAATACCCCGTCGGTCGCTGAGATTCTCGCTTCAATTAGCGATGATCTAGTGGACTGCGCTCAGTCTGCGGTATGTATCGGGGTGGGAGCTCTCGGGACTCATGGAGAGATGGGTCGGTTGTTCGAGGCGTTTTACGAGTCGTCTGTGACGTGCTCCTCGGCCAACAACATCGTTCGCCACCGCGTCTGAGTTGCTCCACAACTTAGACTAAGGCGTCTCCCCGGCGATCAGTGTATGTCGCGTATGAATCCGGAATGGAGAGCACAGAAAGGCCAAATCAGTCACGAAAGTGCGAAACGAGGTATCAGACAGGGCTCATTAGATCAGTTTGTTGTTGCAGAGCGTCCTCTTGTGATCCCGGTATGTAAAAAAATAAGGTGAGCATTTGCAGCCCCCTCGCGCTCTGTGAGCTCAGAATAACCCGTAGCTCCCAGCACGCCCGAAATACCATGTAGACCTCGGCTTCCCGCCTAATGGATGACCGACTTCGGATTAACACCGAGCAACGTTGACGCCGCAGGTCTTTGTCCATCTAATTGAATGAATACCGCTAATTGTATTCCAGCTGTATATCTCCAGCTGTCCCGAGCTCTCCCGTTGGTCGAGAGAATCGGCTGAGATTCAGTCTCACACAGACGGGGCTGCGGAGAGGAGTCTCGCTCGGACGTGGCGGGATGGTGTCTGGCTCGTTGAACGAACTTCGGGGCCTCGTCGCTCGTTACGACCATGTCGACGCGTGGAACACGGTTCTGGCGAACGAAGATTCCTCCTTCGACGACGATGTCTCATTCACAGAGTTCCTTATGATGATTTATCATAAGGAATTGCGACTGACAGAGTCACGGGGAAAATCACGGAATCTTCGGGATCTGGGTTTCGTGGATTATAGGGCGCGGGCTCTGCGTAGCCCCAATCGGACATCTGTTTGCTGTGAGCGAGATCAGTTCCGTAGTAATCTGTCAGACAGATAGCCAGTCGCAGCGAAATCGACGGCCCGCCTTGCTAGTGACACAGGTGGTACTCTCCATGCTAACGCCGAAAATCTGAGCACGGAGCTTGATCGAGGTTCGTGCGGAGCTGGTCGCCGGTTTCGGAAACGTTCCCGCGCCAGAATATCCGGGAAGCTCGTCATGGAACTAATGAACAAGTGCTAATCGTACTCGATGTTTTCGGTGCCCTCCCTTCTCGTGCTTCCTGCTTTAATCGCACGCCATGAAATGCCCAGGTCTAGGCCGAATAGTTTTGGCAGCGCGGAGCGTGACGTCTCAGGAAGGTCGTGCATGTCGTGGCTGTCAGGTGCGATATAAACTCGCTGTCACGACACCTATTAACTAATGGGGACACATTCCCTGGTGGTACCCCCGAGCGACAATGTCTCTCCGTAGTCTGCTGGCTCTCATTTACGATTTAACTGCGGCTCGACCCTGTTCCGTCCACTGTGGAAATTTCATCCATTCGTATTCAAAAGTCCACGCTTCCTTCCGCGATGGAGCAGATTCTCGGACGATTTGACGGAGCTGCTCGTTCCTGAATTATTCAACACGTTATTCACACCTGTGGCGAGAGATTAACCCTGGTGTCTTCATCAAGGCGAAGCGCGAATTTCTGCGCTCGACGGAGACAATATCCTTTCTCGAGCTCGTTCGAGGCTCCTGCAGAGTTCGCAGTCGTATCCGATGGCTGGAACTGCGGACTTTCCCAAGAACAATCGAGTTGATTGTTCCTTATACCTGGAATTCAAAGAACGCTGGTGGTGGTGGTGGCAGCAGCAGCAGCGACGCGATTCGCACGTGCGAGGAGCCGTGATATCGGCAAAGGAGAGAACCTGAATTCCAAAGTGAGCCTCGAAAAAAGTAGGAGAAACATTCTCGGATACGAGAGAGACGGGGGAGGAATTATTGATCGGAAAGTTGTTCTATGGAGTAAATACGTGCAATGTCAATCGGGGATTTCTGTCGCTCGCGGTCGGAGAGCGAGGGTCGTGGTGATGTCGGTCGATCGATTCGGGCGAGCGAGCGATTCAGTCCTGTGCGCATTCTCTGCACTCGATTCTCGTCAGCCCGCCTACCTCGTCGTACCCCGCTCGCTCTGCTATCTGCTATCTGTCCCGGCATTCCCTACGATTTCGGTAGGCGGCGAAGTTGGGCTACGCCGAAAAAATAACAGCCGACAGTGAGAAGTGAAAGTTCAGGCTGGCGCGCAAACGGCGCCCCGAGAAGAGAGGCGACGCCACCTCGTTAACTTCGTACGTGCCGAACACCCGGGAACGAGCCCCGGTCTCTGGGACGATGCCATCGCATCCGCACAAGATAAGTCGTCGATACATCGCGCATTCTCCGGGAAGGTTCTTAGATTTGGAATTTTACGGACAACGAGTTGCGAGGACGGTGAGCCCACCCGGCCCAGAGGAGCCAGATTCAAATCATCAGCGGGCGAACGCTGATAATAATCTCTCGAAAATAAGGAAATAACAGCCGAAATAAAATAAGGAAATCATCATTATTGTGAGGAGGCATTCATCATTCTCATCGTGGGGAAAGGAGGGCGAAATTCATGTACGCCACAACAGTTCAGTGAACGTGTACGTATTCACCGCTGGACACCGTGTCCGGCAGATCTGACAAGTTTGTTGGATCGGAGGAACACTGCGGAAACTTTGTCCGATCGGCTCCGAACCAATACGCTGTAGCGAGAGAACGAGCATGGGCCGTTAATTGCTCGCAGAGCTGCGGCGAATCCTCTCAAGTGGACATTTCCACTATTGGATAATTGTCCGACAAAACAGGAACCACCAGGCCGACAGGGGGAGAGGCGAGCGCGGAAAAAATCGGGAGTGGAATGGCTGCATCGAAGGAAGTTCTCCGTATCCAAAGAAAACGCGGGGAACAGCCCACAGCAGCACGAAGAAAGGAAGCGAGAGTTTCCACGAAAATGGCTGGCGGACAAATCGTCCATTGGATTTCGTTAAGTTCGCCGCTGTTCGAGGCGAAGACTCGACAGACTCCGACCTCAATGAGCGGGCCAATAGAGGGCGATAGCGAGGCTCGACCGACCGACCGAGGGTGACATTGGGAGGAAACATTGTGAGCGTGAGACACTGAGAGTGAACGGAAGAGTCAGGACGAGTTGTACGGTGTCTAACTTTAAAGTGTCGTCGCCACCAAATGAGTTGGAATGGATCTCGATCTCTCTGTAGGCGCCGCGCTTTTTCGTCCGTCAGGAGCCCCCTTCCCCCTTTCAGTCTCCGTGGTCCGAGAATACCGTCGGTGTTCCAACTCGAGCCCGGAGAGGATAGACGCTACGGCGATCACCAAACTCGGAGGAATGGCAGATACCGCGAAACGATGAATTCAGTCGTTGTCGCTACAACTCAGATCACGCAGCCATCTCTGAAATAACTGGTGGAATTTCTCATTGTGGGCCTCGACGCGGACGACGCGCCGGGTTTCGATCTTTGTCATCTCGTTTTAAGCATGGTTGTGCATCGGCAGAGCTCCTTCCCGCAAGTCATAGTGTTGCGTCTGAGTCTCGCGGTTCCGGTATCGTTCAGAAAGGCCGCGTCTCATTTGCATTGTAATCACGAAGCAGCTCTCGGTCCAACAGTAAACACTAGAGGCTCATATTAGCAAATGTGCCACGTCATTATTTCCTGGAAGCCTCTGCTGTTCGGCCACGAGCATAGACTGTCAAAGGAAGCGACGCCAGTCATGCTCATGGCTGATTTGGGCTAGCAGTCTGATCCTTAGCATCCTGGCACCGAATTTCGCCTCTCTCGGCAAGTCTCGGCGAAGACGACGCTCCAAGCGAGTCCCACGAAGCCCAATTATCAATGTCGTCATGAACCTATCCGAGTTTCGGCATCTCTTGAACTTCCGAGAAAATTCCTAGCAATGACTCTCCACCACGGAGGGGAAATTCTGAAAACCGGATATATTTTCCAATAAATCTGATGGAACGAGTCGGAAACGAAAATGTCAAACCCCCGATACACGAAACGGTTCCAAATCATCCATCACTCACCCATGGCCGCTCAGAGCTCGTTGACATCAAGGCACTCAGAAGCCCACAATTAGCTTAATGCTCGTCTACCAATCCTATTGATATCTCCCTTTCGTTCGCCCCGACAGCAATAGAACAAAGCGAATGAATCGGGGCATTAACGGATGCGGCATTGTATGACCACGACGCGACGCCAATCTGCGATTCACTCCCAATCATGAATCGTGACGTGATTCCTGATGGTGAGATGATTTACGTCTCCCGCAAGCAGACATTCCGTCCAAGAATACGCTCAGTGACCCTGTTGCGACCCTCGTTTCGGGGGCCTTCTTCATCGTCAGCGTTCCTCCCGAAGATCGAGTCCCGGTGGGCTTTGTGTGCTCTCCGGCAGCAGCAGCAACAGCAGGAACTTTCCGAAGAATCCGAACGTTCCGAGATCCTCAGCAGGCAGTTACACTTCTAAAACACTACTGGTACCACCTACGCAGCTTTCGGTGCCCGAGAGCGTTGCGAATAAAATGTACAGATGTCCTTACAAAGCGGGGTGCGAGGAGAGGGCGAGCAAATGTAGAATCCATATAAACAAACGCATTGAGTTCGCCTGGGCGGGTGTAAAGTTGCAACACGTATAGCCACTCAGTACGCTCTTGTCGGCTCGATAAGGTAAGTAACTTGAGCCATATATTCGAATCTACGCTGTACTTTTTCCGCTGGCAGCTTCGTTGCAGTTTATATCCGCGTCCGGACTGTGCCCATTGCAAAGTCTCGAAGTAGCGGAGGGCTCTTACGTCGACAGTCGCTCTGTGATGTCAAGTCGGAGAAAAGCTCGGAGCTAGAGGGATCTGGGAGGAGAAGATTCCGTGCAAAGGGATTAGCTCTATGGCGGACACGATGGTTGGCATTGATTAGGACCAGGAAACCGCTCCGAATCACGTTTTCCCATGCGGTTTCTCGGGTGAGATTTTTTCGAGGTCGGGAAGAGGAGGCGGCTGGAAGGTTTCATTCAGTCCATTCTGAGGACTTGTAAATTAAATTATAATTAGAGTTTCCTTCGGACATTTCATGTTTATCGTTGTTGCGAGACCCCCTTGTCGATGACTGAATCGCCCGCAATGAGTTTTGGCCGTCGCGTCGTAGGCCGTCGGAAATGCTGAATGAGAAATGTTGAAACGAGCAATTTTTGGATGCTATAATCGAATCAATCCTTACTCGACGTCTGAGAACCTCGATCTTCGAAACTGGGCAACTCTAATGATCATTAGCGGGCAAAATCATAATTCAAAAATGATATCATAATGAAAGTTATAATCGAGAAGCAAAGGCGACGAATCGGTTCGACCACGACCCCTGACTGGAGTGATCGTTCCTCGGATCATCCTATTGTATCAAGAATCACGAGATCTGTGAAGGAGGTTCCCCGCTTGGGCCGTATGGCAACATTATCAATTTTCTGTCGATCACAAGTGGTAAGTGGTAGTTCGAAGACCACAGACTATTGAATCTGAGGATTACAGACTCACGCGTCTGAAGACTCCAGAAACTCTCAGATGTCTCTCCCTGCGCTGAGCGAACATCCCTTGATCAACTTCGTCCCGCAGAAAACTTCTATAGCTTCCAGTGATAATCGAGATCTCGCACGGCACTGTCCGCTCAGAGACGCAGCTGTTCTTAACCTAGCGACTGCGTTCTGTGGCTGTCTATCGTCTGAAGCCGGACTATTGATAATCAATTAAGACTCACCGTGTAAGCGAGTCTAGGCCACATTTAGACCAGCTTCGGGTACGTAGATCGCCTAATGGATTCGGCACCATCATAAATAGTATAAAGCGAATGAATCTCGCTTCCAGCATCGATCCCAGTACGCGATTCGTCAGACTCGCGGCGAGCTCCGAGAGACTCTTTGTCTCCCGCTTCTCTGAGAGAGCTTGCGAAATCGGGAGTGAAGTTTCACCGCACCTGTTTCCATGGAAGTAGAGTACCTGCACATCATATGTACAATGGCATTCATATCTACATGTATGAACAAACATCAGGACTTGCTCCGAGCTTCCTAGAGCTCGAACGTTCAGGTTCAGGCCTCGTAGTCCGAGGGTATGCCGACGAGCGCATCGACAAGAAGAAGGTTCCCAGGTTCACGCTTTTCCTGCTCCTTCACCGAGTTAGGAGGAAATGAGCCACGATGGCATAATTTTTGAGGAATTCTTCGCGTGCCATTTGTGATGATGGCTGGGAGGAAGTCCGGTGTTCCTAATGGCGCTTCTTGCGGGTTCTCCTGCGTCTACTTGCGCTCCCCGCACACCCTTCCCCGCTACCCACAAAGACTGCATTGGTGGAACACTGGCCGAGGAGCTTCTCCCGAGTCTGCCCGTTAACATTATAGAGAAAACGCACTGTGGACGCGACAGCGACGCTAGAAGGACAAGAGCGCATTCCTTCAGGTACCTAGCTCATCGAATCTACGAAGGATTAGTATCTGTAGTCGAAACCAAATAATCAGATTTCCTCAGCGTGGATACTTGCAATCTGCGAGGGCTATGTAGGACATCTGGGAGGAGGAATCTTTCGCGCGCGTCAGCTGCCTCGACGGGACCTTAGCGACCCTTGATCAAGCGACGATGATTTCGTGACTTGGCTCAGTCTTCGGAGACTCAACGCGGGGAAGCTCCTCATCATTGGTTTCGGTTCCACAACGTTCTTGATTTTGGAGGCAAAGGAGTCGGGGCACGAAAAATGTCCCACGGCTCGAGTCTCGTGATCGAGAGTGATGGAACTCGAATACTCGCCATTCGCCGTTATGGACGGGAATGGAATTATGGAAAGTCTATAGTATAGGGGAGAGAATGATCGCAAATAAGGGAAAAGACAGATCCTAATGGAGGGGTTTGAGACCGAGCAGCCTCCTCCGACAATCCTCCAGAAATGCCACCCGTTTCGCCTCGTCCTCCTCCCGCAGCTACCTACAAAAAAGCAACCGCTAACATCGATTCCTGTTCCACTTACAACCCTCCTCTCACAAATTGGCCCTTCAGGTTGCCTTCAAGATGGCGTCGTCGCCGCCGCCGCAGTGCTCACTCGGGCCCGAATGCGGGGCTCACACAATACACCCGCGACAAGTGCCTCCACGCCCGTACGGTCCCCCATATGCTTTACATTATTCCTTACGCCGAATGGGTTCGATAAGAGATACTCTCATCTATGCTGCGATATTTCCCTCTATTTTCCCCTAGCAACCTCTGGAAATCCCGAGTTTTCCCCCCACGGAATCACCGAGCGTTTGTGCGAAGTTGGCGAACTTGAAGTACGGGGTATTGGCCAGAGGAACCGAAGATGGTGATATCTGCCGTATCTTTCGGAGGAGAACATCATTTCCTCCTTTGCCCTTCATCTTCCTCTCAGTATAACGTCATCTTCCCGTTCGTAATAAGGCACGTAATAAAGGAAGCGGACATCGTCAACTCGCTTATCCCCTGCTTCTACTCATCGTCGTCGCCGTCGTCGTCGGAAAGGACGCCGACGATAATCCTTTAGCCCTTGAGCATCTTGCAATGGAGGGATGCTCGACATCCGAGGAGCCACTCCACCGCCTGCTTATGAACGGCAACAACAAGGTAAAGGAACTTCCGTCGCTCACTATAGCGGCCGATGCGAAAAACAAGAGGAAAGGAACTGCAGCTGTCCCGAACCTAATTGGGCTGATGACGCTCCATCCTCACGTGGGAATGAGTTTGATATCTTTGCCTGCTCTCACCGACTCGCGCGAGTGGCCCATCATTTACACAAGGAACGGAAACAACCTCCAGCAGGAGGCAGAAAGGACCTTGCTCGTGATATAGTTCGAGTAGCGAGAGCCGACACTACAACATTATACAGTCGTACTTACTTGACTTCTTGCATCTCGTTCCGTTGATTATTAGCCGAGCCACTTCAATAACGTTCCGGGTCACTTCTCGACCGATCGTTTTCCGACTGATGTTCCGTGGGATGATCACTTCTCGATGCTCTCCTCGCTGCGTACGCCGCGCCGCTCTCGCGAGCTGAACATCTTGCTTCATGCTGGAAATGGAAATAATATTTGATGCGTATTATTCACCTTGGGCCGGGGTCTCACAGTGGAAATCGCGGGAAACATCTGCGGTAACAACTCCTAAAGTAGGCTTGCTGTGCATCAGAGACACGTCCCCGATCTTGATTTATTTCCGAAGTCACGTCACCGATCTTATTTTACTCTAATGACTGGGGAGTCATTGGGCTAGAGATTCCGATTTCCAGCACGGTAGTCTGAGATCTTCTCGAATTCCACGGAGGACCCGAAATTCGAATCATTCTGAGGACGGGCACTCCTTTTGAAGGATTCCAGAGAACTTCGCATCCGATCGAGATCTCGATATGAGTCGCATCGCGCTGCCGTACGATGTCGAAAATTACTACAAGCACCTTGGATATCGAGCAAAAGCGCCTCCGACGGGACTTCCCTTATTGCGGACCGCGAAGGAGCCGGGAAATCCCTGGATGCGGCTCTCTTCCCCCCTCACCAATTCCTTGCTTGAGGGTCGAGCTGATAGCCCAGTCCAGAAAGTTTCCCTCTTAAAGCCGATGGCCATCGTATTTCATCTCATCGGATCGGGACCCGCGGAGAGGGGATCCTGAATTAGGGACCACTATTCGGGACCTGACGATTTCCCTTGACGCGTGCGGAGAACGGAGAACGCAGGCCCGAGAGGAGGATTGGGAAGTTCCCAATACGAAAGGTAGGCCGGGGCCACAGTCAAGATATCGGAGTCTCCGCACAGCCTAAGGAAGGAGGGGAGCAGAGTCAGCCGTCTTTTGGAAGATCGCTTGCTGGTTTGGACGCTTGATGGACTCCTCAGCGCTCTTTCCCGGCTGCTCACAAAAACGTATCCCTGCTGCTGTTGTTACCTGCAAGCACGGGCGGGCGGGCGATCACGCTGCTCTCGAAATAAAGGTTAGCGTGACCGGCAGCAGGAAGAGGAAGCGACGCACAGGGTCAGAAGTGCATCTCCCCGAACCCATCGCGTGAGAGACCCGACGATGCTTGTGAGTGTCTCTGGGTGCTATTTTACTTTCCTTTAATTGTAGCACTGGCTCGGCAATTCCAAAGCCGAAAGAGACGAGCCTTGCTTCCACGACCCAGGTGGTGGGCCCTCCGTTGACGATCGGACGCCCGATTCCCGCTTTTTAGGCTGTCCCTCGCCCGGTCCCCTGTGGCTCCCAAAGAGTCGTGACGTCTACCCCCGATGACCACAACGGTGAGTGGAGCTCGATCGAATTACGGCCGTCTTTGTCACGCAGCAGTGACAAAGGCCTCATTGGAGCAACGTCGCCAAATGGGGTCGGGTCACGACCTGCGTGACGTCCTCATCGCAGGCAGAACCCTCTTTCTACGTGGATCTCCGAATAATATCAACGGTCCGGGACAATCTCAACATTGTCCCGGTCTTCTGAAGAAACAAGCAGAATGATTCGGCCGGAGGAGCTTTCATCAGGATTTTCTTTTGTTTGGAACAAAATGAAGAGCATCTTCTCCAGCGACGGCCCAAGCTGAACACTGCGTGCTCGCCAGGTCGACAGGGCATGGCGGGTGACATTCCGGGGTCGGGGCAGCAGGCGGCTGCTCTTCATCATACGGTCCCCGATCATCTCGCTCTGAAAATAGAATTCAGCTGAATAGGTCAGGGATGGCTATTTTCGGAGATGAACCGATCCCATGGACCGCTCCAACGTTTGATCGGACGTCGGTACCGTCACGCAAAGAGGTGTCTCCGGAGCGATTCGATCTCATCGGTCTAGCAGTTTTTGAACCTTGAGTCCAACGGATACGGAGTAGTCTCGACTCCAGTGTGAACCAGGTCTCGGTGCTTAGACCCTTTCTAGAGAGCAATTCGACAGATGTTTCTTCTTTTCATCGACGAGCCGCACTCGTTGCGATTATTGTGGTGATGAGCTGAGAACTGCTCGTAAGCGAAACAAGAAACTTGCGAAATGAATACGATACTCGAATGCCGTCGATGAGAGATTCGGCGCGGCGATTCATTTTCGGATCCATTCATACGCCAAAATAAACTGTCCTTTCAGGGACCCTACCTCAGTCACATGCCCTCTTCCGGCGTCACCGTAGGAAAGCTCAGAGGCTCGGTTCCTTCACTCTACTCATGAGGATCGACTTGGATTGCGGGTACCCGGTTATTTATGGATTCCACGGTTTTCCAGGGGGGGAGTCAATGTTGAAGCAGAATTCGATCCCGTGAGGTATGGAGTTCCTCAGTTTGAATATTGAGTTCACTGAAGATGGGATGAGCGGAGAGCTCTATTATTGTATTCGGTGGTGATGTTGTCAAGTCAGGCGTTTCCCTGCTCTCCGCTCTTCGCTGGCGCCGCTTCGGGGACGGATATGTAGTTTTTGTATTCAGTAGATTCCAGCGGATCTCCGGCGAAAAACAAAGATGATCTACGAACTTTCACGATTGATCTGCCGGATCGCCAACAAGTTTACTCACGGCTGATCATAGGGTCAGCGGACTGTACCCATTGAAATTCATAATCTCTTAGTGGGGGCGTTCCGTTTTTTTCATGTGAGCTCCGGCTGTCAGCGATCAAATCTGCAATAACGAGGTGTCAACTCTCGAAACTATTCCACAGGGGGACTCGCCCAAAGATCAGTGAACTCGTGAATCGCCCGTGCTCGTCGCAACTGCCCCAGCCTCCGGCTCTATTGCGAACGCATACGAGCGTAAGGGGCACCGCCAGTTCTGGGGGTGAGGGGTTTACGAGCTCGAAGGCTCGCGCAGCGAGAAGAACGACTGACATTCGAGTGTTTCTGATCCGAACGAGGGCGGGCAGAGTTTTCGGGGGCGTGAGAGTCAGGCCCGCGTAGAGCATTCGTTTCGGCGCAAAAATGCATCTAAGAGCAGCTCAGTGGACGTGTTCCAGCTGTCACGTGGTCTCCGTATCTTCTCTGACCAAAAGTGGTTCAGCTATAATCATCGATAGTTGCGTGGTAAGCGAGCATCTGAAACTGAGGGATAATAATCGCATCGTCGGTTCTCCCCCCAGGGACAGATGAGCGGACTGTCCCGTTCCCGTACCATCCACCCACGGGCTGGACGAGCTCACGATGAACGTTCGAATTAATCCTGATGGGACTCGAATCCGAAATACATGACTCCCACGATCCGAATCATATTCAATCGCTTTCAGAGTGGAAGGTGCGTCCCATGAAATTTTGAAGAAGTGGAAGGTGCCGGAGTTAGTCGCAGGTGAGGCGATTTTTCGCGGGAGGCAGTTTGTCAGAAGAGGTGGAGCGGCGGGCGAACGAACAAGTTGCAGCCGTACTCATGATGCTCGCCGTTTGAGGCGGAGTAGCAGAGATTCACATGATGCAAACATGATGTATCGGCCCAGTCGGAGTACCCTCTGTTCTTTGTCTTCCTTGCGAAGCGCGCGCTGCATTGTGCGAAACGGGCACCGCTATCAAGGAGATCAATGTGCGCCTCAACAAAGCCTTTGATGCCTTTTGTGTCTCGTGGCTCTGGAGTAGCCCCGGTCCTCGGTGCCGTTCGTCCACCCCTCGCGCTTTGGCGTGCCGCCCCGCTATTTCCCCCATCTGTCCCTCTTTCATCACCGCCATTCTGTCCGTTCTCTCGCCCGCCCGCCCGCCTGAACGCAAGCAAACTCGTCCAGCAATGAGTAATTAGCAGACTTTCTCCAGGCTTGAGTTAAGCGTCGCTGTCAAGCCCAGAAAAGGCTGACATGAGCGCGTGACGCCTCACATGGGAAAAACGGGTGTTCTGTTAAGATCGCCGGCGTCGTGTCTTTGCCGGCGGCGGCGTCGTTGTCGTTTCCGTGACGTGGGTTTTCGCGACTCGGGTTGGAGTCGGCCATGGAATCATCGTAAGGTGGGGTAGGAGAACTCCCGTGACGGAGTGCCTTCAGATTCAGGCGGATCTTGCAAAAAAAAAAAGGGAAGAATGAGACAGGTATCTTCTCCTGCCCCTCGTCGGCGACCCGAGCGGGACGTGGAACGGGGATCCGCTGAGCTCCGAGAAGTTTCACGGGGGGTTTCCACCTCCGCCCGTTGGTGAAGGGGGAGGAGACGAAAACTTGGCGGTTCCAAAAGGATTCTCTAGAGAGATTCGCGAATAGTGGAGTGAGTGAAAAAAATGGTTGTTGGCGGCGGTAAATGGAAATCGTTAGCAATTATTTGCTATTGGTCCGAGGGAAGCTTTCGCTTCTTCAGAAGCATTTGTCCAATCCGGCATCGTGGTCACGTTCTTCTCTTTCTCTCCCGACTAGTCTTTTCGGTATTTTTCTTTCCTTTGTCGTCCTGTTCTCCTCGGCGCCTATCTATCTCTATCGTCCTCTCTCGGCTCGCTTGTCTGTCCAGCTGGTCGCTCGCCCGCTCGGTCGGTCGTCCACCCGCCTGCCTGCCCGGCCTCTTGCCGATCGTTGAGATGGCCGTTTTGAGTCGTGAGACGTTCGTTGACTCCCGTATTATCTCAGCTGACAGGCTTTGCATTGCGGCAGTTAGGGAGACATCTCGACCGGACCGTAGAAAGGCGCTCGATTCCCCAAGGTGGCCGTCAAGCGCAAAGAATTTTTGTTTTGCTGGTGTCATTCTTCCGCGAAAGGCGCCGTCGCCCCCACTCCGCCTAAGCCCCTTCCCCGCCCTATCCGCCTTCCTCATCGACCGTCCTCGGATTCCGCCTCGGGGCGGCCTCGATTGACAGGTCGATTCCATTTGGCGTACTCTCCCAGCTCAAGACCTCCTTTGGACGACTGTTGCATCGAGTGCAGGCATCTCCGGATAGCGCTTGATAGGGAGCCCACGAGATCCGAGAGGTCCTTAGATCCGAATTCATTCGCGATAAACCACCTCGGGTCAGCAGGGATTTAGGAACCACCTAGACAAGAGCCCCCCAACTCGAGTCGACGGGGAATCACACGATATCAAGAGCTGGACGATTTTCCCGAATCGGGGAAGACTGCTCAGATTTATTTTAGACGTCGGGATTCGTCGTTCCACTGGAGACACTCGGCCCCGGTTGTCGTCATTCTGCTTTACTACCACTTCTGCCAGTTCAGCCCCCTCTCCACTTTGCTCCCCGTTCCTTATGGAGGCACTCCCAGGAGAACTCATCCCACGGAGATCTCGGAGAAAAATGGGGCGCTGCGAGCCACATATTAATGAAGTCAGCTGAGTCTTCATTCCCGCTCTCACGGTAGTAGCAGCAACCGTTGGGCTCTGCTTTACCCTGGAATCAGGCATATATAACAACGAGGTTATCCTGGAATGGCAGATCCTTCCGTCAGTTCATGCCTTGGCTATCCTGCGAGTTCTGTTACAATTGACTCCGAGTTTCTTATAGACGCAACCAGTCACCGAGATGGGGGCTTTTTTTCGGTGTGGTCACACTTTCGCTTCACTATTAAGTCATCCAACGGTGGCCGAAGTGCTTCTCGGTACTCTTTCCCCTTCGGTCATGTTCAGGGAGTCTCGTCTTTTTCCTGCTTCTCTCAGGATTGTTTATAATCATTAGACGTATTTTTAGGCAGAGGCGAAACCCGCATCCGCCCGCCGCAGGAAACCACCAAAAACTCGATTCTAGCCCCGCAATTAGGCATTCGATTCACGGTCTCGCCGAAGACCTCGATTTAGATGTCGCTCCCGGTCTTGAAGCTCAGAGGAGTTCTAACCTGATCCGGTTTAGGACTGTTTCGGATGGCCGAGGGATTATCTCCGGGATTCCTCAAGGCTCGGCTTGACGGAATTAGGGATATCTCTGCCTTGCCAACTGGCTGAGCTCCACTTTTGACCACTTGTCTAGTCTCGAGAAGTATAAGTCAGTCGCTTAGCAGTCTCCGAAAGTATGACAAATCAAAACCAATCCAAAATTAGAGAGGCGGATCAAGAAAACACGCAATCGATCTAATTACGAAGCGGACGCTAATCGTTCCTCGACCCGACGCCGTATCTAGCTCGGAAGGTCCTGGGATAGAGTTCTCGCTGTAAACAATAATTCCTGAAGATACAGTCGACTCGAGAATGGGTGTTCCTCAAGGCCGTACCATTATCGTGGAATGATGGATCGTCCTTAGGTCGAGCACGCCATTTTCCACTCGGCCATACTCTCGCGTCGACGGTGAGGAAGGCGAACTTATCGTAAGCGAGCAAATATTTTCGCCGATAGAGCAACGAGACACCACCAACAAGCACTCGCTGCAGATGAACTATCGTCAAACAAAGTCTTCACACCTCGCTCTATGAGTTTCATCGATGAAGTTCCGCGTGAATGGAGCTGTATCTCCCACCAGGGTCATTAATGCATCCCGCCCTTCACGCAGAACACGGAATCGGAGGGGCGAGGGGGACGGGGGAGGAAGAAGATGCATAACTAGGTAGACCTTGTTTACCGAGTCCAAACGTTCAAGGCCATAAAAGTTCGGATATCCGTTTCGAGTCGGTCATGGACGAATGTAGTACGTACCTTATAATTATTTCATCAACTGATCCCGCAGAGCGTACGCCAGGAATCAGTCGAGTTCGCTACGCTTGCTGTCCTCGTGAGTGGGACCGGAACAGATCGCAAGGGAGTAGGGACGTCCATGGGAAGTTCTTGAAATTCGTCGTTCTAACTTTTTGATAGATCGCTATCTAAGCGTAGGGATCCGCTGAATTAGCGGCGGCGACTTCAGACTCAAGTTGCTGCTCCGGAGTTCCCTTTTCCGACTGCTGCTGCACGTATTATCCACACGCTCAGTGTTCCTGAGGCGAAGCGCGCGCGAGTGCGTTGAGATGAATTCATTCGTTCAAAGCGGAGCTGAGAGTAAAACCCACTCATTCACTCACTCAGTGGGAAGCTGTACGGGCGGGAGCGAGATGCGTAATGGGATGCTCCCCAATTTGCATCGAGGACTAGAAACGAAACCCGCGGCGGGCCGGAACGGGAATTATGGAAAACTTGCGGTCGGTCTACAGCTCACAACGGAAGCCAGTGGCGTGAACAGCGGGAGAAGCGGTGGGGATTAACCGAGAAGATATTGTTGCACGCAGAGTCTTTCCGTGGAGGGGGAAGCTAGAGATAACACGCGTTGGCATACGTGGACTTTCGAGGTGAGTCGAGCCGGTGGCAACGATAAGCTGGGTCGGCGATGCCGAAACGATTTACGGCCGAGATACTAGCTATGTTCGTACCTACCATACTTTAACGGCACAATCGACTTATCAGCTGGCCGTGGAGTTCGCTTGACGTCCTCACGGTGCCAAAATGGCTCAAGCCGGCGGGTGGACATCGGACAGACCCCGGTGTGAGCACTGCACTGACGGGTGTTCGAACTCGTCGTGGGCGGAAGCGCTCTCGCCGGAATATTCTCGATCGACTCGATCTATTCTCGACCGATATTGACAGGTTACACGACACGACGTGAAGGCTGCTCTAAGCCCGGAGAGTCGCTTTTCTTGAATTCGATTATTTTTCGGGACTTTCCGCGATGGACGATTGCGTGCTCATCGCCAGAGGGGAGCGGAGACGTTCATTTGCACGCGATCTGGAATGCCCGAGCTTCCCGCGCCAAGGTCAGCGTTGGATATGAAGTGCAATAGCGGCTCCGATCGTCAGCGAACTCTCTGTCCGTCCGTCCGTCCGTCCGTCCGCCCGTCTGGAGTCGGCTTCGCTTGTGTCGCTCACTCTTTGCTCTAATTCAATAAGCGTCGTCTCGGCTCCAATCAGAGAAGTACGCGAGTATTCGCGTCGATCCGCGCGTCTCCCAACTCCTTAGCCGACTCGGAGCAAAAACCTGATTTGATTATGCTGTCAAGATCAGAGCAATATGATTGAAGTTCACGTCAATGGCAGCAAGTGTGACGTGTTGTTTCTGAAACCCGTCGGCTAGGGTCCGGGATGGGCAAACATCGGCGGTGTCCTCCATTGAACTCGTTTGAAACTCCCGGAACACGTCGCGACTTATTCGAGAATCCGTAGCCTGGCTTGGTGGGGGCTCCCAAGGATCACAACATCGTCCCGGATGTCCCGTCAGCGAGATTAGATTGCGTTCCCGATAAAGAGTGAGCTATTAAGATTATCGCAAACCCAGAAATGGGCGGAAAAAGCAAGTTCGCATGTTTGTATCGGTCAGCCGGGTCCGACCGGGTCCGGCTTCGAGTTCGAGGCTCACTGGCTCCATGTACCGCGAGACTTGCAGACGAGAAACTGTAGCTTGCAATAATTTCTCATTTGTCAGCGATCTACCTAATGGAAGAGGTCCTTGCCGGAGCTGATACGAATTTCACCCGTCAGCTATGTGTACCCCCTGCCTAATTTGGCAGCAAGCGCTCACTCGGCCGTGTAAACTAAAGATGCTGAAGCCTTGAGTGGAATATGCGTCGCCTCGTCATCGTCGTCGCGATTTCCGCGCTTGTCGGAACATCGGCGGTGCTCGATCTCCCGACACCCTTTTGCGGAAAACTTCCCGAACTTTGAGAACGAGCCCCGCTAAGGCTTTCTGTGATTTCGCGACGACGCCGATGATGACGACTCTGGGAAGGAAACCCTCGAGGTGCGAGTGAAGTCTCCGAACATCCAAAACCCTTTCCCGAAGTTCTCCGGAATTCATCTCGAATTTCGGTGAATTATGACTCGGGATACTTCCGCTTCTCATGGATGACCCGCTGAGAGCTCGAACGAGTCAGTTTTCACGACGAGGGTGATAAGCGTGGAGCGGAGTGGCTACGGTTGCAGCTTCCGGATTTTTCCGGGAGCAAAGAGCGGCCCTGTCTGCCTTCTGAAAGTTTCAGGAAAAAGAACTTGTTATGGTTCCCAGTGCGCCTCGGGCCAGATCTGACGAATAATGGAAGACACCCAACCCTTTCCCTCGAACTCTCAGAGACGCGAAGTTCTTCTTGTGTTCGAGATTCGAGTCGGTCGGATTCCTTCCACCGCGAAGGGAATGACAGAGGCAATCTGAGCTAGTATTCAACTGCCTGGAGGATCAGTCATGTAAATCGAATTATTGCGAGCTCTCTTTGGATTTTTCACTCCCTGAAATATGAGCTTTCGAGAGCTGACGAAACTCCAGCTCCTAACGAGGAGCCCTTACGTAAGATACCGCGCCGGAGCCTTTTGCAGAAGCGACCGAAAATTGGGGCTTTCGAGTCTGCTAACACGATCATTCACTTCGGTCGACGCGGATGTCTCTCGATCGAGTATGCCGCGTAGAACAAGTCCGCAGCGCATGAGCTCACCCAGAGTTCGCCGCTCTGAGGCTGAGAGGACGACGGCCGTTCGAAACTCATGCAAATCAAATGACATCTGGAACGAGGCGAGAAAAAGCGGCCCAAAAAGTGTTGATTCTTAGTTCACAACGGGAGGGATGTCTTCCGCAGTCGAGCGGAAAGACGGGTGAGCTCGTGACGACTGGCTCCCCGAGCGATTCGTGCCGAATGCCTTTTCGTCGCTTCGCTTATCGTTTGCGCTCACCCAAAATCGGTGATTCGAAATCTCGAGACGGCTCTGCTCGCTTGTACATATCCCTGAGTGAAATGCAGTACAAATGAAGTTGCCTCGGCAGAGTCAAACACGATTTCGAAATTGGATCAGCCGCCTCGTGTGAGAGCGGATAGGGCAAAAGATTGGAGCTCGTCGGCGCTGACACAGGGACAATGACTGTAATGCAATCAGTCTGCCAGTCATTGAATGTAGCTGCGTCGTGTTTTTTTAGCCCCGACCGACGATGGTGGTTCTGGTAATTAACCTCCACGGAGTCGATTGGATGGTTTGTTTTCGTTGTTCCGTCCGTTGGCTCGCAGACGTCTTAGCCAGCAGATGTTTGTAGCCGCTTGTTGACAGAGGGAACATCGGATGTGCGAATGAGACCGAGTTCCGCAGACACGGCCTCTCGCTCGGCCACTAAGTTTGCGATCGCGAGCCATAGCTCGACGGAAAGAGATACGGGCCGGAGTACCGAAGCCGGGGAATGAGAGAGTTCTTGTCCCACCGAGAAGCTCTCTGGTCAGACACCAGGGAGCGAAGCTCGCTCACTAGAAGCCAACCTATCCGGTTTATTTAGCTTTTCATAAGGAAGCAGCTCCTCGTATGATGACCGGAAGACTTGTCCTCTTCGTCAGTCGCCCGGGCGCTCGTCCGTTTCGTTGTCCTTCGTCATTCACCAGCAGCTGAGCGGAGCCCGGTCAGACAATTATTCCCGGCTACTCTGGAATTCAATTAACGAAAAACCTCAGTCTCCGACGACGACACAAGGCCTACTCCGTACGTGATGAGAGACCTCGGACTGGAAAACACACGTCCGAGTTCCTGAACACACCCGACCGACATACGCGGCAGCCGACCGAATTTCGGGGCGTAAGCCGCTCATTCCCTGCAACAGGATTCAAGAAGAAGACGAAGAAGGTGAAAGCCCGAGCGTGGAGTTTCATACGAAACCTACACGGAGGCCTGTGAGACGAGCTGGAGGAAGACTGGTCGGAGTACAATACAATAGAAGACCGATTGAGTCGATCGCGCCTTGTCCATTATCCCGAAAGCGTGACTCGAGTCCGACGCGATTGAGTGTCCGTGGCAACAACGAACAAATCGTTGAATTAGTCCTGTGTCTTGTTTGTATCCGAGTTTTCCCGGAAGCCTTCGGATGATTCCCAGCCCTGATGGCTCCGGAAACCAAAATAAAATGATGATACGATTAAAGATCAGATTCAAGACTTCATCGGCCCAAGTTTCGCCTCGCATCATGACATCCTCAAATGCTCTTGGTAATGGCGCGCCTGATTTCCACGCTGAGAACTCACTCGCCCAACGTTTCTCGGAAGCTCCCGGAGCGACTCTGCCGCAGGATCGAGAGAGGGAGTCTATACCGTGGCCAGGAGTCGTATAAGCTCTCATTTGTTGAATTTTAATGAAAAATTCGTGTAGCTCTCCTGAGCGGGTGCTGGCAAGCGGACAGATAGAAAGATAAAGCGAACGACCAAAGGACTCGGAGCGAACTTATAGACGCTCGCACACTCACTTGCCTAATGTATGCACCCACTCAGAGCGTACAAGTGGAGTAGGTTCTCGCCAACTAAATCCCTCTTCTTGTTCCATATTAATATATTCTATCGCAAACAGCGTTTCTCAGAAATCCGCTTCTTGAATCAATAATCTCTACGACCAACCGCTTCACGGGAGCGAAGGGATCCGACCTAGAGTACGAACAGAACAATCTGAACTTGTGGACGAGTAAATAAAAGAAGAGAAACAGGGGAAGAGACCCGGAGCAGGGAACGTGACCAAGATATAGAGAGTCACTTGAAGATAAAAATGACAGCTCTCAGCCAGATGCAGGTCGGCGTGACACTCCTTGGGTTTTTGGGAAGCGCTTCCGGATCGTGCGTGCCCCGAAGCGTCTCCAATGTTCGATTCGGGGATGATTCCGTCGGAGAGCCTCGCAAGGCGGCCGCCGAGCTTCAGAAGTGCCGCGACGCTCACATTATGTTCTAATTTTCACCCGATTGTCGGCGCTGAAGCGTGTTTCGGGGAGAGCGTTGCTCAACCAGCACTTCGAATTTCTGCTTTACCTCTTCCCCCGCGCCGATCGAATCCGAGCCTCTCGTTTTTCCTCTGGAATCGCGGGCTGCGTTCCATCGGAGCTCATTGCCAAGAGTATCCCATCCCGGGAAAATCGAGCATCTTCCAGAGTGTCGTCGAAACACCTCGCTGGGTCGCTTCAGAGTGTCGACGTTCTCTGCGCGGGTGCTCGGAGCAAGTGGAGTCTTCCGAGCACTTTTCCTTGACGATCATTGATATCATGCAGAGGCACTGGAGAGGGATGGGCTACGAGATGCGATCCTCAAAACGCGCGCCGAGGAGTGAAAGGAACCGAGCCGGTGGGGGGCCGTCGGGCGTTCATGTTCTCATTGAGTTGTCACGTAGAGTGCGGCTCATAAAATAGCGGCAATGTCCTTAATTATATATCCGTTCGCTGAACCAGCAGCGGCAGCTGCTGCCGCCACTACCACCACTACAGCTCAAATGCTTTACGACCTCCTTCTGACATTGCGGTGATATCGTGCCATGCCGTGGGACGGGCGCATAATGCACTCGGCTCCGAGTCCCACATGAGCAATTAAGGCTCTGAAAAAATAACAAGACGCTTCGTGTCTCCGTCTCGAGTTGAGAACGAAATAAACGACGGAGTGATGATACACACAGAGCTGGCACTCGACGACTTCTTAATCTAAGAGGCTGGCATCCACCAATCCGTGGATGAGTCGTTTTGTTGATTGCTCATTGCCCTACGCTCTCTGCTCGTCCCCTCCCGACCTCGATCTGCCCTCTCATGCAAGTAGGTGAGTGAACGGAGCCCGATACTTGTTCAATAGCAAGTTCGCTTCACCCATCCGACGTCCCGAGACCGTGTTTTCCTCGCCGGGGCTAACAAGCTAAGTTCACCAATGAGCTCGAGCTCTTTCTGATCTACTCTGTTGCCGAACTAATTGTCGAACTTGTGCAGGTGAATCACCTAATTGAGCTCCGGTTACGACGCGCGTGAACCGCGACGATTCTCGACGAGTATTCCTGCACAGGTTTCCATCTCTATGTTTTCAGGGCCAGATCGTTCGCCAGCTTGTTTTGGAAATTCGTCTTTGCCGCGACCACGAGAAGAACTTTCAACTTTCCGTGACCCGGCTCGAGGATGTAGCGAGTAGCATGGGTTTCCGCTCACTGATATTCCCGCTCCGGGCCCGAGCTCCAAAGGTTTCAACTCATGCTTTTCGTCGCTGCGTTCGAGTGGATCGGGTCGAGCGGACAGACTCGGAAGGGACAGGTCCAATAACCTAGATCGGGGACTAAATAATGGGGAGCGGAATGAAGGAATGTCATCCAATCGAGTGGGATTCGGAACGATTTGGATTTTCGCCGAGAGACGTCATCCTTAGCCTGACTCCGCTCTCCTGGTCGACTTCCCCGTCGAATAGTGGTTGTTCTCGTTTTCTTTCGTCGTTTCCATCGACTCCCAGGAGCCGTCAGGCAGCCGGTCAGGAGAGGGAGCAGGATACGTCGATTTGCATAAATCGAATATTCTCTCGATTCCGATTTCTTTTCAGCTAAATGGAAACCGGTCCAATCTATTCAAACCATCATATTTTGCTCCTCGTCGTCGAGCTCCTGCTGCTGCGGACAAATCGCCCGGTGAACATCAGGTCCGAGGCCATGGGGCGCTTGCGGGGCGGCGACTGCTCTTGAGCTACTGGTCAAGGCCGTCTCCTGGACAATTTCATATCGGCCTTATGATGGAGACACCGACGACCAGGATCAGACAAAATGCCGGAATTCTTCGGCTTTGACTCTGAGAATTGAATCGATGTTGGTGTTCTCAATACCAATCAAATTGCCTCCGTCGAACCAGCCCCGCCTGTACTTACGTTCCTCCGAACTCTTCCTTCTCTCGTCCAGGGCTTTCAAGCGGAATTTCATAAAGCCAGCTCTTGCAGCGACGATCGGCGGACGAACTCGGTAGACGAGACTCGGCGGTAAACTCATCGAAACAGGTGGAGTCGATGGAGTACTCCTCGAATCTCGAAATTCCGTTGAGAATCCAATGAATGGCGCAGGGATTCTCCTGTACGGGACGCTCGTAGAGCATCGCTCACTCAGCTGCAATTGGACCTCGCAGCGGAGTTTCGAAATTTCCGGCCGCGAGTCAAGGTTCTGCTCCGGGTAAACCGGCCTTATACACAGTCGGCGATCTCCGCGAAGAAAGGAGACAGAAAACGTGGAGGTCACACGATATCCGGGAATGCCTGCTGAGGCATCAGGAGTTGTCTCAGTTCCTTGGTATAGCTCGGTAGGCGATCGAGGAAAATAGTTTCCGTCTTACTCTTCCGCGAAACTCACACCATTTCATTTCTCTGATTGAATGGCACTCGTTTACTCGATGGCAATTCGAGACATTCATCGAGTCCGCACTTCAATATCGGGGGGATGCATCATGTCAAGCCTCGGTTTCGAAGGACGTCGATACGAAGGATAAAACACTCCGCCGCGGAGACGTAAAAGAGGATGCAGCTATCACACACAAATACGCATCTGTATGCATGTGAGTAAGTTCGTCTGAGAATTTTGTTCCTCTGGCTTCGAGCCAACGGGAGAACGAGCGTCGTGAGATGTTTTCAGCCATGAGACGACGCCGACCTCGATCCGACCAGTTGCTCCCTGGGTGGCCTTGCTATTCCCCAAACCGACGTCTACGTCGATCGAAGTTCCTACGCCGCAACTTCTAGCGCTCGCAAATCCGATGATGAAATCCTGTCCAGCGAGGAATTCAGCAAAAAATGCGACTCCAACGGATCGGAGAAATTCTCGCAAGAGGAGGGGAATAACTCTGACCGAGTACACATCTGTTGTATAACGGACTCTCACGGCAGCGAGTTGACAAAAATATTCAATATGTTTATCGGCGGTGATTCGCAGTTGCGAGGAGATGCATCGGCCTCCCGGGACCTGGGCGGGCTTCCAATTAAGCTCGCAACAAGCTATTGCTCGCTCTGGTAGCGGATCAGGGGATCAATCCTTGTCACTAACCAACACGTATATGTGGCACGACACGTGAAATTCGAGTAGGTACCCGCTCTTTCGGGACTTGTGTTGTTTCCCTGTCTTTTTCGTGCATATTTCGGCTTCCCCGTCTCCGTGTTCTCTAGGACAACGGCTCTGTTCTACGACATTATCGGTGGGGAATACATTCCACCCTGATTCAGGGGCATCGTCCTATGGTCCCTCATACGATAGGTTCCAATTTATATTTGAACAATAACACTCGGATTCCGGAAAGAATATCAGGTGCCGGGACCTGCGTGATATTTTTTGACCTATGTACGTCCGACCTATTCATCTCTTTTCTCTCCTTCTTCCCTGCAGGGTACGTGTGACGCGACGTCGATTTCTCGGGAACAAATCGAGTTTTGGCTCCAATCGAGGAGACGATTAGCTGAAAGTGAGGGAGTGAACGGAGGGACTTCGGATGAATCCTGTAAGCGAGGTGAGAAACAAGAAGAATTTTAGCCTTAAGCGAGCCACAAAACGTCGGCAGATGGTCAATCAATAAAACTTTTTATCGGAAATTGGCGCTGTAGAAAACTTGGGTGCCCTTTTGCCCGCTCGCTCGCACGCTGGGAACTTTGAGCAACCTACGGCAGATGGAGGCGAACGGGAAAGGCTTCCTTCTCGGTGAACTCCAAGTGCAGCATCTTTTTGCGAAAATTCCCCTCTCTTCAACCGGGAATAGGGAAATCTGCCGAGTCGACTGGTACGATGCTTCGGAGATTCGGCGCAACCAGTCGGAGGGAGACAAGCCCGGAGTTTACGGGACGCTCTGAAAAGGAATAGGCCAGGTGTTTGTGATGTTGTTCTTTACGGGCTGTGAGTGTTCGCAGGAAAGCGCTCGGGAGAGAATGACGCGCAGGGAAGATTCACAGCATCGAACGAGTGGAGTCTCTATACAAAGTACCATAAGGTCTTAAAGCCCGGAGCGAGTACATACATTGTTGCCACGCCGCGTAACTAATTTGACCACGCCCCTCAGCTTGAGCATCTGCCGTCTAATACGCCAGCGTCATTTTGGAAACTATCCCCGCCATCAGGACCACAGATCCAGGACTCCGTAGAGTCGAGTAGTCATATGCTCCACGGCTCTTTCCCCCGGAGCTCTCCCCATACGGGTGGAAACAAGCACCCACGTAGAATGTTGCGATTAGGTCGTTGGGACCTTTCAGGGAGAGAGGGAGTCTCAAACTCCTGGAATATTGACAGCTGCTTGCCTTCCCCTGATAACTCCACCCTCATCATAGTCCTCCGGGAGGTTTCGAGTGAGGTTTCCGAACAAGTTCCTCTAGGAATCAGAATTATCGGACTGGTTGTAACGCAGAAAGGATGAGGAAGCCATGGACTGCGCTCGTCTCAGCGCGTGGAAAGTATTCGAGTGCCCTCGCCATGAGCACGTCATGTGATTTGCATGTGCAGCGAAAGCTGAAATTAGGTCGCCCTCGTAGATACCGTATTTCCTGTATTATAAGAGCATGCTCTTCCATTTTTCAATCCCTCAACAGCTCGTCCGTCTATCAGAAGATGCTCTTTTAATAGAGGGTACCTGTCTATAATATGGCTATTCTGCTTTCGAATGTCGAAGAGAATACTTCTCGAGAGGGCATCCGCGGGATAGAAGACGTGGATTCTTCCAATTGTCTTGCCTGCATCAGGTCGCTGGATCATGCTCACCCACCTGGGGGTGCTCTTCGAATCGAGGGTGCTCTTCCAACAGAGAGTGCTCTCCTAATAGAGGGTGCTCTTATAATACAGGAAATACGGTAATCTTGACAACTGGGTATCAGAAAATGCACTACCGATCCGATGTTATTGACTCCTGTGTTGAGATATGAACTTGGTTCCCAGGATGCCGAATGGAAAGACCGCGGCGCGATTCTATTTCCACGTCGTGTGAACTCTGCCCCTCTGAGGGGCATGGATCGCCTAAGAGGTTCCGGCGTCGTGCACGAGATTACGAGCTACAGTCGGGCATTTTTGCGGGCATTTTTCTGGACTCTCAGTCTCTAGCTGCTTTCTGCCACGTCCGTTGGGGCCCACGGCGCTGATGATCGAGGGATCTGTGAGCGAACGAGTCACCGACGAACAATCATACATCGACGTCTCCAATGGGAACGACAGCAGCTGCAGACAAGGTAAGACCGTCAAGTCGCACCTAATACGGCAAATGACGAACACGGCACAACAAGCCGAACATTGCTTAACGTCGTAACGTGCGGCCAGCTGACTTGACGGTCCAATCAAGGCGACGCGCTGCGGGTCACGTTTCGCACGAGCTGTTCCTATCGCCTTCTGAACAACACAGGCCTCGAACGGCCTTGGGGTAATATAAAACAAAGCCTTTACGTAACGTGCTCGTCGACGACTGGCTATTTCTTCGTCGAGGCCTGTCTTTGGCGACACGATGCTGGACGCTTCCGTACAATGCCCTCCCACCGATAGAATGAACGGTCCGCCTCCGTTTAATAAAATCTGGAAAATATCCAATCGACATGAACTCCATTCGAGACGTGTCACTCACTCAGAGGTTCCATATTCTCGGATCAAAATAGCGGAGGTCTCCACAGAAGAAGAAATGGAATCCTCTGTGTCGGAAATGCGTCCGAGGTCTCCGCCGAGAAGGACGACGGAGGCATCTACCAGAAGAAGGCTTTGAATGCGTGTTGCGACATGCTAGAAATCCGCTGCTGTAGGAGGAAATGGAACGTGTGACGCTCGTAAGTCATATGCAAGCTAGGTTCTGATGCATATATTCATGCGAAATCCTCTTTTTGCTCCGGGGGATCTCCGCACAAAAGAGCTCCAGTCGAAAACCAGAAACCCACTTTTATTCTTCCTTGTTTCAAGCGATTTGTTCCGGCCGCCGAACTTTGCTCTCGAGAATGTTCTGGGAAGGGTGGCGGGAGGGGGATAATCGAGTTCCGAGCTCTCGACCGATTCAACTGACGCTTAGTAGAATTCCGCGAGTTCTCTACTTCCAGTCTCGTATTGCAATCCAATCGTGGAATTGGGTAGAATCGATTTCTTCCGAATTCCGAAGAAATCAGAGACTCCACGAGCCTCAAAGCAGCAGATTGCAGAAATAGACTCGTGCCCGATGCTTCTGTGCGGCCTCTTGTATCCATGTCATTTAAATACATTATTAGCCTGAAAGCTAGCCCGCCGCTGCCAAGCCAGCGAGCCGGCATAAAAGACGCGATGTCATCCTTGACGGGAAATGAGCTTCCTCCATCCAACAGGACTTCCCGATCGATGTAGGTTCTGCTGTGCGACGACTAGCTCCGGCGATATCGTATGAAACGGAAACCCAGCAAGAGACCTTACGTCGTCGGCTGCGTCCAAGATCTCCTCATATCCCCTCGATCCTCTCAGAAAGCTCATGGATCCCTGAGCCTTCGACCTACCATAGAAGAGTCTTCCGATGCAAACATCCGCCTAGAACTCGAATCTCCTTCTAATTCACTCAATTTGTGTGGCCGGATCATCATCATCACCGACGTCGTCGTCGTCCTCCTCTTCATACTCTCAAGGTCAAGCCTGTCTTGGGTTGCGTCTAAGTTTGAGCATCAAAACGTGAATTCTCCCAGATTCCCCCTGTGTCTCCCATCTTCTCCCCCGGATAATATTCTCCCGACGAAATGAGTGTGTAATCGATCATTCCCGGATACACTTGCACGTGAGCTGGCAAGTTTCCCCCGGGTTCCCGTGAAACCGAATTCCTTCCGACACTCGTGAACACGGGCATGTGTTCTCATATATTAGAATTGAAACGGGAAATATACTGAAAAGAAGGGTTTCTTGGGATTCCATCCTCGGATGACGATACTACCACACATGTGAACGAAGCTCACTGGACCCTTACAGAGGAGGTGAGCTTCATCGAAGCTTCTCACCGGTCTAGAGAAAGCCAGACAGGCGTAACGCCATTGTTGCTCCTATGACAAGCTCATCAAAAGCTGAAGCTATGGAGCACGAAGGACACGGAACGATCCCGGAGGCAGACGAGAAGCAGTGAGACGAGGCCGAAGAAGACGACCCGGGAATCCGCTGGAGAGGACTCCGGAAGGCTTACTCCGGAGGAGCGGGAACAGAGCATGGAGGAGAATCTGACACAGAGCAGGCCAGTAGAGCCGGACCATCAATAATCCAATCGATTAAAACAAGTCTATTGAGTCCATCAAAATGGAAATTTTCCCCATTCAATTCGAAGTGGCTCCCGCCATTACTATGTTAATCCGGAGGAGGCTCGGAGCAAGCGGGAAGCGTCACGTAGTCTTCCGCGGCTCCCGGTCCGCAACAAGGAAAGACGGGAGATGGGGAGATTTTTTTCCTGGTACTCAAAGCCCCAGGCAGCAGCGAGCTCGTGCGAGAGTCGATGTGAGATAATTTATTATTATATAATAAAATAATTATATAAATCTATAAGGATCTGTTCGACCCTGAGCTCATGAGTCAAAGGGAGGGTCTTTTGGGCTCGCGGCTCACAGCACGCCGATGTATCCTTCGGAGTTCCTTTCCTGACTATGTTTAGGCCCTGATTAATGTTACTAGGTTCTAAATCGACCTATCGAGAGCAAGCTGTGGATTCGTTCACCGGGATGTAGAGTGAGCTTCTGAGTCTCCCGACCTGCCTTCCTCGACCGAGCTCGGAGCAGACTAGTTTTGCGGGCGGGCGGCAGACGGCCCATTCAGAGCGACGGATACCCTGGGGATCTGCAGAAGTGTGCGTTTCCGCGACGACGACGAGTAGGTCCGCTTGATAAAACTCCTCCTTGACCTAATAACCGTGGCGAGCCGAGGCAATCACTTAGAGATCCCCAAGCCTTACCCGATCATGGAAATTTGACGCATAATGTTTTTCTATCGCAACTCATCCCGCGACCCCGAGCCGTAGTATATCGGGGCTCGTTGGAGTCAACGACTCGAAGTTCACGCTCATCGATCGATAAATTCGTCGGAATATATGACGGCTGAGGGATTTAGAGGGAACGGATTCGGGGCATTGCGCTTGACGGAGAATCGGTGCACTCCGTTTGAAATTATTCTCAGATAAGATAGGCCAAAGTGTTCAGTGATGGAACCCACTCGGAAGACTCCCGAAAGAGTCGCGGCGACGGCAGCCGTGTCGGACTACGAGAGAGGTCTACTGTGAATATTTCATCAGCAGCGAGCTGTTCGCTGTACCACCTGAGTGGTGGGGCATCGCGAAGCAACAATTACATTCGACTTGAGCTGATAGGAAGAGCGAGAGGAAAAAGAGGAGACAAGAGGAACTAGGGAGCCGGCCTAATTCATTATTACTACCCTTGCTACTGGTGGTAGTAGTAGTAGTGGTACTCCTACTACTCTCGACTACGACTGCTCTTTGTACGTCTGATTGAGCAACAACTGGCTCGGTTCAGCCTGTAACGTCACTCCGCTCGCTCGCTCGTTCGCTCGGGGGCATCGCTGCCCGTGATTGCGGAGCAACGGGCCATGTCCTCCCCAAGAAATTCCTGGTCTACTAAATCCTTCAATTTGATATCCCCCCTATAGAATGAAAGCGCAAGTGCTTCGTTAAGGAGCCGTTTTTCGGCTCTTTCTCCCCACCAATTTCCGCGCACATGTGCTTCGGCGGTTGCGGAAGGTTGTCCCGGTGTGCTCGTTGATGTTTTCTTGCTCATCTTCTACTCCTTCGCCCAGTGATTGTCGGAAAACCCTCCTTCTTGTCCACGAAACTCATGTGGCACTAAGGTACGCTGTGGTTCGGAAGGCACGGATTTGATTTTGTAGAGCGGATATCGTTCTCTTTACCCGTGGCGGGTGATCGCGGCCTCCGGCCGCGCTCGACGGCTGGTTTACAATAAAAAGAAAACAGAGATCGACATGAAGATCACTCGTGACGGAGCAGCGAAGAGCATGCTCTGGCTTCTTTACGCGGCCGACGTAATTTCGTGATACATGAGCAACTACGAGGCAGTATACTGGGGCGCCTCCAGAGGCGAGTCCGGCGTGGAGCTCGTTGAGCCGTGAAGTCGTCATCGGAGACCCGGTCGCACAAGCAGCTCTGTAGAGCGGAGCGGCCACTGCGCTCAGATGTCCAACGGGTTCTTGAATGGCTCAGTCACAAGGAGAAAGTTGTCAATCCTTTCTTGCTCCTTTGTGGTGTCCAGCAACAGCAGCAGCAACAACAACGACGTCGACAACGACCATTTGGGTGACCAGTCAGCCGGCCGGCCGGCAGCTAACGGACGAAAGGCAGGCTCGCTGTGGAGACGCATTGTGGCGAAACACATCTTCTACTACTTGGAGATTGCCCTTCGCTACCGCCGTCAGCTGTACGACAAAAATGCTCTGTCGCGCCCAACTAACTTTTCAGGAGTCGACTTCCGTCGAGGATTGAGAGCTTCCTGTCTCCTTTTCTGTTGCTCAGCTGCCGGCTCGCTTGTTGGTCTCGATCGGTCTCCTCGTCGTCCTCGTCCTCCTCCTTCAGAAGTGTCTGTTGTCGTGGTCGAAATCATTCATCGTATCGTCGGGGCGACTCGTCATTTCCGCTTAGCTGGACGTCTTGTGACCGAGCCGGCCGAGTGCGAAACTTCTCAGAACGCATTTCGTTGGAGTAATAGGACACAAGATTATTTGAAGGGGTTTCGTTCGAAGACCCCGGATAGCCTCGAGCGCGTCGAGTTCGGACTCTGTCGAGTTTATCTGTTCGGACATTCCGAGCTTTCATTGATGAATTATTATCGCGAATCGGACGACCGACGCATAGACAGCAGCAGATCAGGCCGCGAGCTCTCGACAATGCGCCGGGGCTTTGGTGATCTGATGAATAGGCACGGGGCTACAATCCCCGCGCTACCCTTTCACCGAGTGGGTGCGAAGAGACTCGCCATGAGCGGTTGCCGCGCGTGGTTTCGTCGCGGTCGCGGTGGAGAATGCGAGGAAGCCCTTGCCTGACTGCTGATAAGCATGAAGGACAGACGGCGGATGAGCATCTCGAGTATGCGACTGACGTTATCTCGATAACCAGCTCGCGACCCGTCCTCGACCATCAGCCGGTCTCCCCGGTCGCTGGTGACTGTCGGAATAGCCCCGCTAACCTGATAACGCCGATCCAGGCCGGTCAACTTCCCAACGCGACTGTCCGCGCCCCCACGCTCCCTGTTCCAAATGAAGTCGCATGGAAAAGCCGCCAGAAAAACAGATCAGTGAACCTATGCCTTGACCTGCGATTTCATCGGAAGTTTTAAAGCTTCGCTTTGTCACAGAAACTCACTGCTGAATCGGAAGCTTGGAACTCATCAGGAGAGCCCCCGTGAGCGCCTTTCGCTTTCCACGCGATTCCGTGACGGAAATGCGACTCGCGGGGTTGAGGTCGCGATTCCGGGCAGTAACAGATGTCGGTTATTGCTCTGACGACCTCGGACCGTGGAAAGATTCCGAAGCGAATCAGTTGGAGTCCGGCAACGCTTCCGCCCCAGAAGAGGAAAATCAATAGGTCGCCTCTACATGTTTATTGTGAGAATGTCGTTCGAGGGACGAGAGATTCCGTATACCTCCGAACGGAGAGAGATTTTCCCTCAGACGCACCTCTGCTCGCGGAGTGTCGACGCGATCGGGGTCGAGGATGAGGAGAAGTCATGATATCCGCGAATCCGCCGAGCTCTGAGGGGAAATAATCCCCACGTCAAAAGCAAGACTCTCGAACACTCGTAGAATCTCCACCGAGGTGCTCCGAGCTGAAAGACGTTAACTAAGCCGCTAGCCAATCAAATTTCCCTGATCAGGGATTTCAGGGATATTCCCGTTCGCTTTGAGATCTTGACAAAGGAGCTTCGTCGACCGCACTGGGAAGAACTTTGATCTCGTATTGATCTCGTTTCAGCACTAATCCAGCCGGGGAGAAATGCGAGTCGTCATCTGATCAGAAACTCTAACAATGAGGATATGAATTTGAAGAAAAAAAGCAAAATCTCGGGAACAAAAAAGAAGAGCCATCGAACATCGGGGCAAGATCATGACGCCATCCGGGACGACATCCATCCCCATAGACGTGTGGGAAGAGATTCTATCGGAACACTGAAACATCTGGATCGGCTCAACGCAAGTAGGAGGTGACTTCTGTCGTTGGGTTTCAAGGTTGGGAAAATGACACACAGTGTTCCAGCAAAAAAATTCCTCTCACCCCGAGTTGGGGAAGTGAAAAACACCTCGGGAACGATCAGTGAAGTGCGTCCTGTGCACATAGCCAGCGATCGAATAGTCAGCCCTCGTATACGTAATACGCATGAGTGTCTGCCCGCACCGAAGTCTTCCAAGAACTACATTGCAATTGAGCTCATTTCGTAATCTCATCCCGCGACTGCTCATCTAGACTGGGCTTGGTGTCGCCAAGATGTCGCAACGGCGACATTCAAGTCAGCGAAACAAGAGAGAGAGAGAGTGAGATCGGAACTGGAAGGGAAAGTTTGGCAGAGGAAAAAAGAGAGCCGAGACTAGGAGTTTGCGGGGGAACGTAACACCGAATCTCTCGACCTCTCCACGCGGAGAGGTAATAGCGTGAAGCGGGATAGTGAGGCTCGTTCCCTTGAAAAGAAGGTGTACACTTCGTACGTACGACTGTTCGTCTCGGCGACGACTCGTTCGTTAGCTCGTTGTTTCGTTTTTTTTGCCCGTCGGGCGGTGGAAGTAGCCGTGCAGGATCGGAGGGTGCATGAATCACAGCGTAGTACAACAACTATTAATGGTGTTCGCAGACGGCCGCTGCGTCGACGTTCGTTGGTTCTCTAACGACTTCCTCCATCTAGCGTCGAGCGAGCGAGTGGGCGACAAACGGGCTGCTCCTCACTCGGGGGTCCGTCCGTTCATCCGATCGGCTCGGCGGACGGCCGAGGTTTCCGTTTCGCATATGGATTCCATTCAGCCGTCCACACGTTCCTTCTGTCCACTCCTGATGTTCCGTCCTTTTTTCCAATCTGGTCCGGAGACGGAAATCGGAGAGGTCAAACCTCCCCCTTGGCGAATCACGAGCGACTCTGGGAAATCAAATTCGATCCCCATTCGGAAGTTTCGACAAGAACCGAACCCGCGTCACCACTCCGAGGAAAGTCGGGAAAGACTCCCAATCGTCGGTGTCGCGGAGATTTAGGGATGGGTTCTTGCGCTCACTCATCCGTCCATCACTTTGAAGTGACCAATGCCAATCACCGCGGGCTGACAAGCTGCGTTCGCGATGACGATCGGCGGACCGGTCGCTCGGTCGGTCAGTGAAGATGAATTGATCGTGGACACGTTTTCATCCTACCCGAAACGCGTGACCGACCCAACCGCATTCACTGACCGACAACACTCGGAAGATGGATGAACCCAATTCTAGAGAGCTTCAGAGGCCCTTCGAGCGGTTTCAGGTGTATATGTTGCTTCGCGTCGACAGCGTACCGAACACCCTCCACTTGGAGAAAACCGTCGTCGGGAGGGGCACGAGGGGTGGGTACAATAGTTGGGAGAGATCATGCACCGACAGATCCTCCATACACTCTGGAGGTCTGTCCTACCTGATCGTATCCACGTATATCATCACGATGGTAGAAATTGTGTCGTTCCGGATCTATGTTCTTGATCGCTATAATAATCATGATCATAGAGAACGGAATACTCTCTCGGATTATACGGCTTCGGACACGATTCCAATTCGACACAGCTGCGAAATAGAAACCAGCTCTGATGTCCGTAGCAAAAGTTTTTCGTTCGATCATTGAGCAAATTATTCGTTTCTGAAGAGAACTTACTTCCGAGCATAATGAGAGCTCTCTGGAAGGAAGAAGAAAACTCCCATCTCAGCCAAACTCAGTCTCTGGGGGACCTTGAAGGAGAACACGGGGAATCAGCGAATGAGTGGGAGAGGGAAGCGATTCCTGCAGATGACGACCAATAAAATTAAAATCCTATTCTAATTTGCCTGTACCTTGCGACGACGGGTGTTAGAAATTACTCGACGGAGAACGACTGCAGGAATCGCTTAGAAACTAGAGAAGCACCGCCGGCCGCCACGGGCGCAGATTTCCCCTCGCTTCCCGCTGGCTCGGAGCAGTCAGTTCAACAAGGCAAGCGCCAGCTGAGCGGGCCATCAAGAGCCCTAGCGCGCGATTCTCCCATCGAGCAGCGGCTCCAAAGTCTTTCGTACGATTGTGGGCTCCCCACCCAGATCGAACGTAATTCATCGTCGAAAAAAAAACTCATCTCGAAAGGGATTTGAAGTGTACATATAATAGCCGTGGATTCATTCATTTACGATCCGGAGAGCTCGGGACTCCCTCATCCGGAGAAGAAGTCGCAACCAACATAAGATTTCCCAAGATTCGATGGCACATTCGACTAGGTCTCCTTGTCGAGCTCCCGTATCTGCCGGACGAAATCCGATAAACTTTTCTTGTACGACTTCGAATCGAATCCACGTCGATTAGAACTGAAGAATCCACAATAAGATTCTATGCGTAGAGCCCAGTAGAGTTCTTCCAGCGTGAGACCGAAACTTCCAGGAGTCGCCTCCTTGGATTTGAGCGTCGTGATGAAGCCTGTTGGAATCCTCAAAGAACTAAGAAAAGAGAGCTAATGGGCATCGATAAATCAAAGACTGAGATGACTCGATCGTTCCAATCGCATTCATTGTACGATCTCATTCCACTTCACAAATAAATGAGAGCTCACCCGACTCGAACATGCGTGAGATGCTCCCGACTTCGCGCTCGCCCCATGACTTCTCGCTCTCTATCATGACCCTGGATTTGACGTGCTCGGCTCCTATCAGAGCTCCAAGAACCGTGCAATGCAAGTCGGGATCGATATCTTTGGCGTAACGCAATAGCAGCAGTCCCTCCAAAGAGATCAGGAGATTTGTTCCTGATGAATATTTGCACTGAGATAGGTCCTTTCCTTGTTCACCGCGCTGTTCTTAGCGATGATCACCTCAGCTTATAAACCCGGAGATGTCCCGAGGAATTTCCAACCTACACTCACGTGGGGTATATTTCTCCCACTGCGACTGAGGCGAGAGCTGGAATTTCCGGAAGTTTTCCAGTCGCCACCACGATTCGGCCAAGGCTCTCAGCAGCTGGGCAGTAGTCTTTGGTACGAAATCGTTACGGACCAGGGATGAGAAGTGGGCTGTCAAGTTGCGCTGCCCCGAATCGATGATTGCTGAACATTCTCCGAACTGGAATTATTGTCGCTGAATACATAGATCAAGTTATTCGTCACCGGGCGTCGGTTGCCAACGCTATCCGGATCCTCCCGGAGACCCGGAGATTTTGTCGGAAATGATTTCGATTCCCGGACTGGAGTGATTCCTACATTCGATGAAAGGTCGCTCATGGCGAGATTTTCAAATATCTTATCCTTGCACTTCCAAAGAGCACCCGGGTCGCTCTCAGAACCTGAGATGAGACCTATGGCATACACGGCCATACATTCTATGTTATTCGAGGAGTCCATGATGTGCGGAACAGTCCCGAGTCTTTTGAGATCTGCCGGGAAGTGATTCGAGCAAACGTCCTGGGGAGAAGTGCGGGAAAGTCAGACATGGGTCCGAACAAGACACCGATATTCATAATCGCTCATTCATTGAGTTCATGTGCTATTTCCGTGACGCCTTCACCTCCAAACGGCTCCGGATTTTCGGCTCTATGGCTATCCTAGGCGGAGGAGGGGAAGCCTTCTTCGTCCATTCCTCCAACTTCGGGAGAGCCGCTCGGGAAACCCAGAAATACAGAGTGACAGCCAGGAAGACGGTCAGCGCTGCTGAATGAAGTAGGTTGATCTTCAGCTGAAATGGAGATAAGCCATTTCGCCGAGTCGCCGCGAGTTCCGTGGATCGATAAGGGGCATCAAAGTTTTATGACGGAAGCGGAATCGAGAATCCAACGGAACGCTTCATCGGATTCTCTCTGCGAACCCCTTGTTTCTTTTTAGTCGGCTTTTCGTAATCGAAGGTCGGTGTTGATAGGCTTTTGCTGATAAAAAAGCTTATGATCGATGAGTCCGTTGAAGCCGTGTCTTTGCTCTGCTCTTTTCCGGATTCGAAAACCATTTTTCCCCGATCTCCCTGAAGGAGTTCCTCGGATTATGTATCCGGTCGGTCATACACGAGACAAAGTACCCCAAACAGTGAGACCAGTATAATGGTACGACGTCGTTGTTGAATTGATAACGAGATGCATGCTTTCATATCCCGAGAATCTCAATTCACTCGAATCGTCGATGTTTGGCGACCCGATCCGTCGAAAAAGGCGGAACTTTTTTCCGAAAAACGTCATCACACTAAGCTCGGCCATCGGACTTACGCTCCCCATGGCTTCCGCCTCTTCGGTCCGGAAAGAGGAAAAAAGATTTTCCCCCTCCACCCCCGTTCCTCTGAAGTTCCCCGTTCGCTCCTCTCGATGTCGACCATTTCCCTGAATCTCCCCGGAAAAACGACTTGTCGAATGGTCGTCCGTCGTGGAAGCAGCGAAGTCGGCGAGTTTCCTAATACTGAGGGCTCTCTCCTCTCCTGCGACGGACCCTGAGCATTGAAACCTGGGAGCGTTTCTAATGAATGGCCCATTACCCAGCTTGTTTATGGGATCCGTCTGTCTGTGTTCCAGCGTCGACGTCGTACAGAAGAGCCATCGGACACCCCAGCTCCCTGAGTGTCTCTTGGAGATTGCCTCAATTTTCAGGGACAGTCTCCACCGGGGAAGCAGTCGCAGTGGTTTCCCTTTTTATCAAGCCTTTGCGGCTCAAATCCTCCACTCTTCCCCCGCCTCGGAATGAGCTCCACGCCGGGATAACTTCGGATTATCCAAAGTCCCGATCGGAAAGGGGTCTTCGGAAGTTTCCTGGAGGCGCGAGGGTACAGAGAACTCTCGAAAAAGATTCGCCCCGTCTAGGCCGGAGACAGAGGCCCGCGGTTTGATTCGCATAGGTCATCTGCGATTTCCTGTCGATTTCCGATGAAACTCATCCGGAGTGATTTTCGACGAAATTATTATTTAGACTGAGTCAGGAGTGGGAGTCGCGAGCTCAGCCCTTTCGAATTTCGGACGATACGAGTGCAAACCTCGGGGTCTCGTTCTACGATTCACGGCGCCAGAATCCTCAACAAGCCTCTCCGAAAATACGCCCACTCGATTTCGAGACAAGAGTTGGAGGTTAATATTTGAACGCCTGACACCGAAAGCATCGGCCGACCGGACAAAGAACCTCGATGGTCTGATGATGGAATAGACCGCTGACCATTTGTCCATTGGGCCTCGCCGACAATAATCGCTTTTGGCCTAAACGTGTCGTCCGTTCTGCTGGTGGGCCATCATGCTAGTCATTTAGGCCGGCTGGAGCGTGTTTGACCGATGCGGGTTGTACTATAAAAATCCGTGTTCCTGTCTGAACAAGTTTCTAAACGATTCCGTGGAGCAGAGCGCGGCGCTCGACTCGAAATTTCGCTTTTGAAATGGAGCTTCTGCAGCGAGAGCTCTGATTCACTTCCAGCTCGATAGCTGCGACAACGAAGCGGACCATGATGATGTGGGAGGGAGACTTGTAGCGAGAGCTACTACTTGTTCGACGAGATCGTAGTATTTAAGAACGTGCTTTAGTAAAAGCTTTTAAGCGGTCAAAACTTCTTTCGTCGAGACACGGGGAGGGGTGAGGGGGCCGGGGTGATCTCGCGGCAAATTTATGCACCCACTGTCCACCACAACGGACCTCTTCTATGGCTGCGTAAGGAGGACAGACTAGCGAGTAGCAGGGTCGAGGGAGCAGAATCCAGAACTCTCCCGTACTCGGTGCACATACTTAGTTGCTGGAGTCACCAAACGAGGTCTCGTTTGCAGCGAGCAATATTGATGTATATGGGGCCCTTCGGTGGTCGACCCACCCACAGGTCGAAGGGGCCCCTTGGTCGCTTGAGTGAGCGAGATCAAGCTCCAAGATTACGGAGCACTTGCCGAGCTCAACCACTTACTCCTACGCAGACGAGGGTCACCGTGAATTACCGGTGAACCTCGATAGGGACCGTAGGGAACGCCGACCGTGGAGATTATTCAGGAGGGGGGGGGAGAATCTTGCCATCAGATGCGCAGGGACTGGGACTCTGCATCCGTCGAGAGACGACCCGATGTATTCGAGAGGCGCATGAACAGAAGCCGAAAATCACCGCGGAAAACACCGAGACCCGCCTTGGTGGGCCCTCGAAATCCGCCCCCCAACCATCAACGACTGTGAAGCACAGCGGGCCGCTCCTCCGACGAGCCAAAAACCCGAGAGCAGAAAAGCAGGTATTCGGCCATCGAGCAACTAAGCGGATGGTAACAAAAAAACGACTTAGAGTTGCTAGTGACAGACTGCCCTACGTGATCTGGGCTCTCATTAACTAATAGGTGTCACACATTCTATTACAACCGCACCTCCCCCTTTCTCCCTCGTTTCGGTCGCCTCACCCCATTCCTCGCGAGCGGGGACGTTCGCCCTCCCACGCCAGCCAGTCACCACCACCAACGCCGCCGCCGCCGCCGTCGTCGCTAACATCCCAACAACACCAGCACAAGAACTAATGGCTCTCCTAAGTGCAGCTCCGCGCAAGCTATTTACAATATAGCAGTGGCGGTTGTTTCGCGATATATAACTCGGCGCGAGCGGTCGCGTCGGTCATGTCTCATGCGACGTCGAGCGGCGCGAGACTCGAAACCCGTGGATGTGTAAAACAGTTCTCCGGCTATCCCGCGAAGCTGTTCCAGGCAGCTGATTGTGCATTGTTAATGTCGTCAAAAAAATGGAGGCACGCTACCACTAGAAAAATCGTATTCTCGCACGTCGGTACGAGGCATCGGCTTAATTTATGGCATACCTACGATCGTTGATTCGGCTTTTACAGCCATTCCCGCTGCTGCTGCTGTTGCTGCTGTCCGTGTTACAGGAAGCCACGACGTACGGGGAGTACGCGACCGACGACCACTTATACTGGCACTTAACGAAATGAGGCGCGTACATATACGTAAATACATACATACACACATGCATGCATACGTATATCGGACTTCGCACTGCTGCTCACTCATATAAGTTGTCAGTCTCACACCCATACGTGTTTCAGTACGTACCCTGTAAGTCAGTCAGTCAGTCACCCGGTCGGTCGGACGGTCGGTCGGTCTGTCAGTCAGCTTGTTGCTGCTCGTTTTTACTACTGTCATTACACGACGTCTCACGTCGGCGTCGGAAATACCGGGTTCACGATGGTTCTGTTTTCGCTTAGATATGCTTTACTGCTCGGATCATGGACCGCATCGGAGGTACGGCAAAAGTTACTGCAACTCTTTTTCGAATATCATCAAGCCCCCCGCTGTATTCAAAGTCAGAAATGATTATCAGCGAACCGATCTCGATCCACCCCGGAGACTTCACCCTCTGGTGCTCATCTTCGGAAGTCTCGGTCGAGCACGAATCCCCGAATTTTCGGCTTATCCGACGATAAGCTCAACTCTCCCGTAATTTCGGGTTGCTTTCCACGGGAGGCCAGAGTCTCAACCCTGGAGGACAGGGGAGCTGAGAGCTGAAATTCGAGGCAGTAGCTTCTCGGCAAGATGCACAACGTCGACGGAGGCACGCTGCGGGCACGATTCACTGAAAGCTTTTATTGAGATTTGTTTTGTCGTCCGGAAACGTAACGCCGAATTGCTGGAACGTGACCCGACCGTTTCAGGGGTTTTGTTGCTGTACTATGGTCAATGGTCGCTGCACATGGCATGAGTTCGTGTCAGGGTAGGCCTGCATGAATCGTGTGAAGTGCGGATGAATGCTGAAATATGACGCAACTCGTGAGCTCCGGGTCATTTATGAAATCTCATGCCCATCTTCACAAGTCGAAATGTGACGAAGAAATGCAGGGTGGAGATTCATCGGTTTGAAAGTCTTTCTCGTCATGCGGAGGGCGGCCAAGGAGCTACTCCTGCTCAGTAACCCAGTTCCCAGAGTCTCGCGTCATACAGGTACCCCATTCGCCGAACGTCCAATACCACGGCCATTACGTAATCGAGCACGAAATGTTCCGAGTGCCCTCCACTGATTTGTTTGGTCTGGTGGTGGCTCGTTCTATGGTAAATTCTCTCATTTTGTTTATGAGTGTTTCGCGTCTGCGAATAAATGTGAATCGCTGCACAATCGTGCCCGTCAGAGAGCGGGCCGCCGCACGTTGAGGGGGAGGTGGGATGTGATTTGCGCAAAAGCAGGACTTGCGAGACTAATGCGGGACCGTCATGCACGCGATTGTATGACACGTTCGGCTGTGATTTCGCAATCTCGAACTCGCTCTGACAGGCCGACCCACTTGCGGAGACGCAAAACAATACGAGAGAGAAGTTGGAGGGAACAGATGTCCGGATACATCGCCGTGCAGCGAGAGTATGACTCTTAATTTTAGGACCGTCTTCCTTAAGTTGTGAAGGGTTGCTACGTGGCGTATGAATAGCGGATCAGCATCTGGGCGCACGCACATACCTGGATACATTCTTGCGCAAGGCACGCTCACCCGATGCCGGCAGGCTCGGGGAGGAGAAAAAATAAACGAGAAACCTTGTTTTTATGACTTGTATGGAGTTTCATTCAAAGTTACAACTGAAACGCTTGCGGTCGGAACACGTTGCGAAAAGTAACACGATACCGTTCCAAGCGCCATCTGACAGCTCAAACAACGAAAAATGAGCTCCTCCTCACTAGCTTGAAGCTCAACCCGAAGGAAAATGGGTCCGCGCCCGAAGAGAAAACAACGGGCATACTCGAGTCTCCCAAAGTCTTCCGAGCAGATCAGACGGGAGCAGACAGAGCTATATCATCGATTGGGCACCAGCGGCGCAAGCGGTCGTAAATGCTGACTGACTTTTTAAATTTAGCGTTACCCCGTCTGCCGCCGAGGAAGGTTGGGGCTGATTAGCGGAATGCTCGATCAGCGGAATTTCCAGCGGCGCAGAAACAGAGGAGGAAACCTTCTCGAGAACAAAGCGATTCAGCATCAGAGCTCTGAACAAACTTCACAGGCCTTCGGGAGAAGTGTTGGATAGAACTCGAGGGAAAGGATGGCTGCTCGGCGTTTCGGAAATCGTTGGAGCTTGCAAAGAGTATCGAGACTTGATGCCGCTACTCTTCGAGTCGTCGACCGCTGGCTGGCGATAGCGGTGAGCATCGGGGGGAGCCGATCCTCAATAATTTCTGTCGTATATTACGCCATGCTCTCATCAGATGGATATTTCGCCTTCTCGGAACGACGCGATCCTCCATAGCGTCGCGAAGAGCTGCAGAGTGTCCACGGGGAAGGTGGATAGACAGCGGGGGTGAGTGAAGACGAGATAGAACAAAGAGCGGGGGCGGGGAAAAGCTCCGCCACGGAGAAATCTCGAGGAAAAATTTCAGATGTATATTAGGAATTCTTATGCACCCAACAGGCATCCATCGAGAACGACAGAGAGAATGAACGTTATCGGCAAAAATGACGCTGTCCCGTCGCCAGATGCGACGAGTGGCGTTGGTAGTAGTGATGGTGGCTGCTGTCACCATCACCCGTGTCTCTACAACCGCGAGACACGAAGCGATAAAGAAGCGGAGGAATGGAGAGGAAGAGACGCCGGATAGATAGATAGACGGGCGAGCGAGCGAGCAAGCATACGGCTAGGAATCTCTTCTCGTTGGCACCCTTCACCACATAAGGAATTTTTCATTGGTCTTCGAACATCCGCTGAAAATCCGTCGCTAATCTCCGCTTAACCTCAGAGACGATGCGAATAACTAGGAACGGATTCCGCTTTCAAGAGCCTGGAGGTCGAATCTGAACGGCTATCCAGTGCAATGAGTATTTGAAAATCTCGTCTCCAGCTGGAAGGAGTGGGATGGCGCCATGCGATTTCTCGGATCTCCAAGTTACTGAGCTCCATGGCAATTCTCGATTTCTTCGATTGATCTGTCCATGCCCCTCCAAAGTCTAGGCTGAATCTTAGCGGAAAGGGATTGAGTTGTTTCGTATGATATTTCTCACCTTGAATGATCGATGTAATCGAAAATCAGCGACTAAGAGTCATCACCGGGCTGATCTCCATATGAGATGAACCGAGCGAGTCACTATTTCCTTCTTCGCGACTTCCCGAGCTAGTCTTGGAATTCCTGTTCATGCAGGATATTCTCGTCCAAGAACATTCCGCGAACTAGACCGGGCGGATCCTGGATGTCTCGAGCCAAGCCTGAGCCGGGATTTGGAACAGCGTGTGATCAAGCAGAGAGAGAAACGTGAGAAAGATTGAGGAATTCTCGATTTGCCCTCCGCTTTCCGAGTGCGTTTCTCCTCGCTCGTCTGTGCACCGTGAGGCTGAGGTGAAGCCGTTCCGTTTACTCCTCAACCGATCGAGGCTCGCAAAAGGGTAGCAAGCAAGGCAGGCGGCAAGCGGGAGGAGAGCATCGCATCAGCCGTCTCCGCGAGAGACCTGACAATGCTTGTCTAGATACCGTCCTACGTCGAAATACTTCTGGATAGGGTACCCGGAATGGGATCACTCAGCTGCAATTGCGAAAGATCTCTGGGTCGGCTATCACGAGGATGACAAATCTCATCGCAATGCTTGGCCGGGGGCCTCTCGAGCGTCTCTCACCTTCGGGGAGCAACAACATCCAACATCTGAAAACACAAGACCACCATGAGGAATCAAGGATATCGGCGAGGTAAGTCATGAGGGGAAACGACATCGACGTCTCAATCGAGAACGACTATCACGACGATGTTCGCGATGGTGGTGTTGGTGGTTGACAATGGCGAGAAATCCCATCGGTCGGTAACAAACGATCGCCACATCGGCACAACTTGTCAACGACCGATATCTCGCGGGGAATCGCTACGGTGGAGGAATTGAACGCTTGCCAATTTAAACGACGGCCGCCACGCCGAATTTTCCTCGCTTGTCTGCTTGCCAACCTCTTGCTCGCCTGTCGGTCGCTTGAGTGCTCGGCGCTCACAAGTCCCTCCAGAGCTTCTCTCCGCTGGTGGAAGTGTTCGAGCCTGTGTCCTATGGAAGCACCGCTATATCATGATGAAGCGGCCAAAGCCCCGGCCGGAGAAAACTCATTGAACGGGGATTTGGAGGGTTCAAATCGCTTGGTCCTTTTTCCTTGCGTCCGACCAGTGGCGACTTCCGGAGTTCTCACCCGGAGAAGAGTTTTGACGTCATTATTTCACCCCTCGCCTTTCCAACCTCGGGTGAGTTCCTTTGTTTCTCTGGGATAGGACGGCAGCGAGCCACTGGCTGAGAATGAGCCCGGAGGTCCATTCTCCGGTCGTGCTTCTGGGAAACTTGTGACATCCCCGCTCTGGAAGGATTTCCCAAAGTTTCCCGCGCTCGGGAGCCACGTCCTACGATCCGTAGCCTTCCCCTGCACGAAAGGGAAAAAATAAATCGGCTGCGGGCGATCTCGCAAATTAGAACTTATCGTTCTCCATTATTTTCTCCGTGTGACTCCATGCAGGAGGCTGGCCTTCGTCTTTTTCATATTTGTCGTCTCCGTTTCCCGAATGATTCCGCTGAGAATCGATCCGATGCTGGATTTCGGGAAAAAAAACGCCGACATCGATGTGTTCCCCATTCTCTCGAACGAATACGTCAGTTTCCCTGTGCAACTCGCGATCTTCACCTCCTACGCGAGTTTGAAAACTCCAACAATCTTACCTTGCAGTTCCTCGCAATTCTTATATGAACAGTAACCTCCAAGCAACTCGTCACTGCCTTTGCGCCTATTTTGCACCACTGAACTCGAATTGAAAACCGCTCAGACCCCGGCCCCGATGTTTGCTGCCGCTGCTGCTTATTGCGAACGGAGTCAGCTACAAAAAGCGGTCACTCGTGAATCGTTCTTTGATATTAGCTTGACCAACGAACCTACTAGCTCGGCATCCACCGACGGGTCATCCAGCGAGCCACGCTCCGACATACCGGGCGAGCAATCACCTCACCCAGAAACGAAGCAGCCAAGCTACCGACCGGCCCCACCGGCTAAGCAACCAAGCGACCGACCGACCTAACTAGCAGGCCACCGACTGGAAAGACGGCGACCACGACGCGTCGCTGACGGGCCCAGCGGCCTCGGACGGCCGAGCCGGAGCGGTTCAACGAGCTGGAAACCCGCTACCCGTAGACCGGACATTAAAAGTCAATTTGCAGCGCAGAAGAACAAGGAAAGAGCGGACTGGAGAAGACTTTTCGGAAAAATGGTCTCGCTGCTGTCGACTCAAATGTCACGGACTCTGGTTGTAATATCGGGACGAAGGCGTCGAGTCGCTGACGGAACTTGTCCTGTCACCTCGAACGATTATCCATCAGGCCCTCTCCCGATGCTTATCTAAGTTAACCGGCTGACTGACTGACTCGGCGTGGAACGTTCGTTCCATGGAGAGCCGTTTAGATAAACACACTCCGCTGGCGGGTCTTAGGGGCTCCGGTGGCTCGCGGGTCGCGGTCCGGACCCCGCGAGACGAGGGCGAGGGATAAGAACGGGTCGTGTGTAGCAGTGTCGGAGTTCAGCACTCCCGCCTTCCCCCCCGGAGCTGAGGAGCGATCGACTCTCTTTAATTACCCCCAAGATAAGGCGAATGAACGACGAGGACCTCCTATTCCTCCTTTGACCCTTATCCTCGCCCGGCTATCTCTTGAATATATATGTATGCCAGAGTACGTGATGACGTACGCATACGAGCGACGGGACAAGGATACGGGTTATCCCGACATCGAGAAGCACAATGAAGTCACAATGAGAAGCTGTATCAAGGTCGAGTCAGCCTGTCTCAAAGACGTTTTTCCTCCTCAGCACCCAAACTCTCGCTTGAGACGATAATTCAATGAAGAATGGGACGTTTTAGAGACGGGGGGGGGGAGAGGGAGAAAACGACCGGCAAGCGTGGGGTCATACATTATTTCGGAGGTGACCGACTCTGCGTTTGGGTGGGAGATTCGAGGAGTGATTGACGCTGAACCGCTGATCTTTGTATTTTGAGTTTTTGCAAATCAACGGAGTCCTCGCTGTGTCCCGCTGCGCTGGTTGGAGGGTGTGACACCAATTTTTATGCTCGATGACCGGTCGCCCTGTTCCAGACAATGTATGGAGGTCCTTCTGCCAGTCTGCGGCGAGACAGCGAGGGAGGGAGCGCGGCTTTAATTGAGAGATGAAGACTCTCGATTCGTCCCGCAATGTCTCTCGGACCTGACGGTTTTACAGTCTGACCTCTCGCAGTGTGTACTGTCGACGTCCCCGGGCTGGCGAACGCAGCAGACGCCCAGGAGCCCCCAGGGTTCCTGTGAATCCTCTCATCGAGGCTCATGCCGTTTTCGGTTCCAGATCCGTCCCGCAGAAGAGTTTCGGAGTTTTTTTCTCACCTTGTATTCTTCTTTCGCTTGTCTGGGAACATTCCGGGGGTCGGCCCTACTCGTGGAAGTCATTGATCGCCAAATTCCCCATTCCGCGTGTGCAGCTCCTTAGTGGATCTCCCGCGGTCAGGTAGTGGGGAATTCACTCAAACATTGATGGGTTGCTGACAAGGAGGCTCTGAGCTCGCCCGGTTTCTGATCAGAGAGGATTTCATTGACTCTCTCTACAGTTCCGAATGCGCTGGCGGAACAGAGCTCTTCGGACGAGCACTGATTTTAGTCTCCGTCTGACTCCCAATTTCTTCCGTGTGCCCCGAATCTTCCGCAAAGAGGAATTCCAGCGAATCCACAGAATACCTCGAGCAGATGTCCCGAAATCCGCAAAATTAGGAGAGAATTTACCCCCCGAGACATCTGGTCTCCTCTCACCCTGGATGACGTTCGGGAGCCGCGTTTTTTCGCGTTTCTCTTGTTCGCACAATGCCCTGTAAAAGCTTATCCCAATGCGTCCCGAAGACATTGACAAATTGTGAGCGAATCACCAACAGATGTTTATCGAAGACAATCAGCTGATGGGCTTTGAGGTTAAAGGCTTACACTGTTTCAATGCTCGCAGCCTCTGGTGTTTGCCTGGGAAGAGTCGATTCCCAACAAGTAATCAGCCGACAAGGTTATGATGATGATCGTCGAGGTGATGATGGATATCGGAGCCTTAGAAACGTTGAAGGGCTTGTCGATCGCTAGTGGTCGCTGTGCGGGCGGGCGCGGTATAAACGGTGTTTAGCCGGAAGATAGAAGAGGCTATTGGAAGCGCTATAACAGTTTGCCATCACCGGCTGACTGAGATAACGTCATTCTCACAAAGTGCTATGGCAGCAGCAGCAGCAGGAGCAGGTGGTGTAAAGTTGCCATCTGCCTCGTAAATCTCATCTCAGGTGAGCTCTCGCATGGCTTTTGAGCCTGATGTCAGGTACCGTCAAAGATGACTTGTTTATGTGGAAAGCTCCGCTCCATCAGCTGAACGAAGGTAAATGCAGCGACAGGCTTCCGATAATAATTGGCTCGCAACTCTTGCGCCCCGAACGAGTTCACCATGGAGATCACTTGCTCTCAGACCAAGTGTATCCTGATTGGAAAAAAATAGTCGACAATTCAAGCGGACCGCCGGGATCCAGTATCTATTACGTATCCACAGGTGGGACTCGCTTCCCAATCCCCGAATGTTCTCGCCCGAGGGGTAGGGGGAAAAGACAGAGGTCAACATGGTTGGGGGAAAGGAGGCTGACCCGCCTTCCCACGTTCCCTACATCTTATACCCGGCCCATAATCGGAAGCTCCACAAACCCCTCTCTCTCTGGAGTTTACGTTACAAGGCTTCAAATCTGACCTTGTTCGCAAGTCCCGCGCCCTGGAGAAATTCTTCCAGGATAATTTAGCTTCGGAATGTCCTTCGTTGCTTATCCGGCTGGAGGAAGTGCTTCCCGAGCAGGTTCTTCCGCCAGCTCGCGCCTAGCCCCCTGTCTCGCATGTTCGATGATGTCAGCAAGAAGCACAAGCGCCTCCTGTCTCGAGAGTGCTTGTCAAAAGAAGCTCCTCGCCCTCGAATGAAAAACATTGTTGACGACTTCCGCTCGGACCAATCCTAATTTATCGAGTCTCTTGGATCCGAGGGAGGATATAAAGAGCTGACCTCGGAATAAAAATCGGGAAAGAACGACATTCGGCGAGTCACAAGCGATTCAGACCCGGACCTTAGAGGAATTCGGCGCTCGAGCGAAGATTTCGACACTTCTTCGCGTTGCCATACTTACGATCGATGACGGCAGTCTATCTGACTTCCTGCCAACATCATGTCTCGCAGCCGAAATTTGTCAAAGATGGAAGACGATACCGATGGGAATGGAAGGCAGTACGATGGCTCACCTCAATTAGTCGCGGAGGGAATGCGATTTGTCTCTGTCAGGTCGTCCTTAACAAGCTTACCGTCTGCCCGTAACAGAAGCAACCACTGTCAAATACGTACAATCCCACCGGAGGAATATGCCTAGACAAGGAAATCCTTCAGCAACCAAGAGATCTGCATACAGTGGACCCACGACGGAGAAAGTAAATGAATGCCAGACGAAAACAGAAGCGGGACAACTGTCCTGCAGCTTCATGCGACCTCCGATTCATTCTCGCTGCAGAAACATCCTTCATAACAACCTGAGAATATTCCGTCCGCTGTTCACCTCGATCCGAATAAGCGTTTGTCGGAGGAGTGCTCGGTTGGGTAGAACAGCTCAGCTACGTCGATCATAGAAGTCGCCCTCGGAGGAAGCCGACCACTCTCGTATTTCTTACGTCACGAAATTCCATTCACCGACGATCGAGATTCTCCCGTTTTAATCTTCATTCAAAATCCAAGTTAGGGGCTCTATTCGCAGGCGCGTTCACCCCCTCCCCTTCTCCCCCCGGAACCAGAGAATTGCGCAGTCCGGTATCCGAGTGTTGATTCGGGAAGCGACCTACGACCCCGGCGAACTCGAGCACGCCCCTTTGCCGTACACTCGTCTGCTGAAATGAGTTGTGAAAAATGTTTTTGGGGACTGACACTTATCTCCGCAGAACATTCCATCTGTCCAGTCCAGAGTCCTCAGAGGCCTGCCCTGCCGAACGCTGATGTGCCGTGGACCAGTCCTGAATGCAAGGGGCTCCGAGAATGACAACATTAGTTAATTGATGACCGTTACGAGGACGGAGGAGATTCGGCAGAGCTCGCCGACGAACAGGGTAGCTTCCGCCCAAAACCATAGCTTCCGCGAGTGGGATCTGGGGGTTCTCAATAAATCGTGTCAGTCGCTCGTCCACGCCGAAACGTAGACCCTTATCGACATGGAGAGAGAACGGGGTTCCGCGCGTCGAACCCTAGCTGCTCGGCCAGGATCGAACCGGCTGAACACATTTGATCTGGTTATGCTGTTGGGACGGCTCACCACGGCTCATAGAGGATGCGATCCGTTTCTGCGGGACATTCGGCAATCCGCCCGGGTCCTCCCGAGACATTGAGAGAAGTGCATGTTCTGAAACATGAAGTCGAGGGTGTTTCACGCGTGAAGCTCTCACTACCGCGTGCCTCTGGCATCAGTTCATCTATTGGAGCAGAACCGTCGCTCATTGAATATTCAAAATGTGCCAAACGGCCCGATTGATTCCCTCCCCCTCCGCCGCGCACCCTACCAATCTTCGCCAATGAACCTGTTACGCTGAACAATTGTTCACTACCTCTCGTTTTGCGTGAGGACTGTCAATCGCGAAATTCGGAGTCTGTCACTGAAAATCGTTCCCAGAGCGTTCACGGCTGCGGATATACGAATGTTAGCAGCTCCGTCGAATCCATTTGAGGCCAACGAAGCTTGTCCAGACTACGTGCCCTCGGCTAAACGCTTTTGTATAGCTTCCTCCCATATGGTCATCATCGCATGGCAAGCAGGGGCACCGCCGGAGGGGCTACGATGCGTGGGTAGACCTGCGGGGAGGGTGCGCGTTTCCACAGTACCGCTGTACACCCAACTGATTCTCTCTCGCTGCACCGGGCTCCCTTAACCTGACCAACGTACGAGTAAGACACGCTTTTATGCGTTGCCCAGCGTCACGCTCACTCCGCCCAAGTCATGTTAGCCATGTCGTGAGTGGCAATATTTCTACGCAGAGCGACCCATCGGCCGTAAACTGTTCATTTCTATGAAGTCTGCGTTCGTATTTCTCCGCGCTACCCATCCGGACGACGGCTCATAGTTATATTTCGTGGAACCGACGTAATTCATCGGCGCTTACATCGTGTATGAACCGCCCTCGCTCGTCCATCTGTACAGCGATTCTCGGAACGGTCTCTCTCGATGTCTCTCCCGCAGTCGAGCGGCTGAGCGTCCGTGAGGGACCTCAAATGCGTCCACGTCTCGTGAATGCCTTTGATAGACGACTGCAATGGAACAATAGCCGTATTAGACGATGCGCTCGTTGACCTTCCGAAGTGCACGTTGAGTCGACGCATAGTTTTTCCTTCTGTATGCATGGAGCAATAATCATAAAGTTTATGGATATTTCATGGACCGAGCCGTAGTGAATGTGCGGACATCACCCTTCACAGCGGTATCAACAATTTCGCTTCACGGCTGGTGCAGTGAAATCGTACGGTTTAGATGAAACTCATTGGGGACCTCATGGAGTTCGTGATCATGATCATGCGCTGTGGATTCTATGAGTATAGTATGCGGTATATTCCGGAGGACAGTTCCTTGCTTGGTGTACTGATTGGTAACCTCATCACGTTATCAGCAGGATTCCAGAAGTCAAATCTTGCACATCCGTCATCCGGGAGTGAAGAAGGGAAGTTCCCACATCTGAAGAGCTAACAAGCATGTGCTTTGTTCTGAGTCGTTGCTTATGTTTGTGGGTATAAATATGGCTGTTTGTGACTGCGTTCCTGCGTACTTGGGTAAGAGGCAGATAGTCATTTTTCACCCGTTGCTTGCAGTTCGCTAGGCGAGCAGCCGACGTATGACGGTTGATGATCCATATGAGCACCAAATGAGAGTCGCAGCGGACCCCTTCAAGACATTTGCACTGGTCAAGAGCTTGCAGTTGAGTATATGCGTTGTTTATGAGGTCTTCGCCAACGCTACCACTACCGTCGCTGCTGCCGCTGCTGCTATACATGCCAACGGTACCGACCAGCGAGGGAAGTGAGCTTGCGGAAATCATTGTTGAGGTGGCTAAGGAGAATTCGTTGGCCACTACCAACACCATAACCATCTGCGTCTGCCGCTCTCGCCCTTATTTGCCTTCTTCTGTCGAGGAGCGGCATCGGCGGCGCCGGCAGTGCTTGTGGAAGCCGTGGAAGAGGTGATCCTAATGGCCGCACGGCACATATCACTTCAAAGGAGCCACGAGGCCATAAACAACGGGAAAGCAGACGAAGAAGAAAAAGAGGACGAGCATAGGAATGAGAGGCAAAAGGGAAACCAGTAGTAATGCCGCAGCCGGTGCCTCTAGTAGTGGCAGGAAACGGTTGCTGAAGGGAAATGCCTCTCGTTTGCGTTTAATGGCTCACTCGTTCCATCGGAGCTGGACACTGGCCAGCGGCCCAACGACACCAACAGCAACAACGACACCGACTACAAGAACGTTCGCAACTGCAACATTCCACGATAGTTGATGACAACGGCCATCCCGAATATGTAAGTTTTTTCGTTCCTCCATTTCTTTCAATCTGTTCGACTGCCTGACCGCTACAGTGTTTTGCGGAACATCGAGAACTCCCATATTTAAGATGACGAATGCTCCGATGCTGTTCGCGAGGAGTCCTTTCCGCGGTATGAATAGAGGCTATTCCGGCAAGCACTGAGGATATGGCGGCACTCTGTTATGGCTTATGGCTAATGACCTCGACATACAATTTTCGGGCACTGCGTAAGAAGTCGCAAGCTCTCTCGATCCGCCGTGGCCTCAAAGCTCCGAGTACCGTGTTTCCCCGATGAGGAAACCGGTCCAAAGATGAGCCCAAGCTCGATTTCCCGACTGGCCGGATTCATGAGTCCCACCCTGCAAAGAAGCCTAACTTTGAAAGTCCAAATTGAGGAATGCAGAAGTGAAGCTGTAGAAGGGGTAGCGCCAATCCTGGCACTCGCTTTAGCTCTTGAATCCGCTGCGGGCGCTATCAGTATCTCCCGATACCAAGCGTCGAACGTCATCGCTATGGACGAGACAGCCGTTACTCTCGGCCAAGGATGTCAAGGTACCGTCGCGTCGATAGACGCGGCTCTTCGTCGATTCATGTCCATGCCTCTGAATACAATAGTGTTCGCATGACGTGTGTCTTGGCGGCTTGCCTTGGTGGGGCGGAAGTACCGCCGAGAAAGTAGGGCAGAAAAGAGCAAACGAAATACTTTTTCGGAATCAAGGGGCCCGAAACAGAGAAGCCTTGGTACACACAAGCGGTGATACAGGAGGGGGTGGATCCGATGCGGCAACAAGTTTCTCGGGACGGGAAGCGGCGACTCACAGTGTGGGATCCTGCGAGTACCCATCTTGCGGAAAAGATGAAGAGTTCCCTCGCCAAGCTAGCGATCAATCAGACAATGATCGGAACACGTTATGGAGGATCTGGGAGAGGTCTGAGGAGAGGTGGCATTATTTCTCCGAATGCAGGCACTCTGGCGTACCTTTTTTTATCATTACACCTGCGTTGCGGCGGAAGCAAATAAATTCGCTTCCTCGCGAGATCGGATCATAGAAAACGGAACGACCTGACTAGCCTGTGGTTTGTGTCTGAATCTCGTAGACAGAGGTCCAGCTCGTCATGGCAGAATCGGATGAGCGATCCCATAGTTGGTCGGCCGCCTCCTCCTGCTGGCATGCATTCATTCTTCATGACTTCGGCAGGGTCCGAAATGAAAATCGAAAGATCCACTTGGAATCGAGCAGGCTCTTTGAACCTTGTGAACGCCACATGGGAGAGGTAGATCCTCTGCTTGTATGTCCCCCTCTGTTTCTCTGCAGACACTGTCACTCGGACCATCAGTTGATTTAGCTCTGCTCAACCAGTGGTGACAAGCATTGTATCTCCCGCACTGAAACGAGAACCGACGCTGTACTCCCACGAAAATTCACAGAAAGAGTTTCCTGTGGCCCGGAAAAACCAAGGTCACAGGAACAACGACTCCGACATGACATTGGGTCTCGGTCGTTGTAGTCCGCTAAGTGTTTTCGTCTTGTCTGGAAACAAGAGTTTTTTCCCAGAGCACCGAATGCACGTTTCCTTTGTTCCGACAACAGTATCTACATTGTCTGACTGCCGATTTGGGGAAGACGTTCCGAAAGTAGCTCGTGGAGTCGGGAGAGGAAAGAACCTGATCGATCGCCAAATCAGTGAAATCGTGCTTGACCAGACCAGTAAAAGGCTCTCCATCAGTTGAGGAAGTGATTTGGTGAGGGCAGGCCACTGCGCATCTAGTCAGAATGAGAGGAACCAGATGTGCGGCAGTCTATTTGTTAGAGGACATTTCCGTTGGCCATAAATTCCAATGCGAACGGGAGTTCCTCCTCAGTCTTTCCAAGAGAAGACAACAACGGGAACGAAAACAGCAGCAGCAGCGGGAAAACGAAATCTATCCGAGAAATGCTTGTCGTCCTTAAGTCTTTTTCTCAGAAGGACATCGCATTGAATTTATGGTGTTCGGTCCAAGAGCTAGGCAGCGTCCGAGAAAGCGAAGAAAAGCATCGAGGACTGAAAGAGCTGCCAGCGCTACCAAATGGAAACAAATGTTCGTACCGAGCACGTATGCCCAAGGATACGTCGAACGTGACCGAAAGCTCGCATGATTAAGACGTTGCCCAACTGTGGCTATACACATATAAATGGCCGATTTCGACAGCATTTGCAACTGCGTAGAGAAACACCGTATGAATCAGTTCTTTACGCGGTTTAGCAGCTTAGTGCACTGTTCTCGTTGGCTTTCCGTGGCTCACTCACCTCGTCATCTGAGCTTAACGCTGGGTTTGTCGACCACGCGCTGCTGTCGTTCGCGTGCGTCCTTCACGCGAGTAATGAGTAATCGTATCCCCTCCTTCGAGTTTTCCCTTCCGTCCTGCTCTCTCTGTCGCCCGAGAAGAAATGAGGAACCCAAACCAGTTTATTATACAGACGTTGACGTCCACAGTGAAGACTCCGACGTCGGCACAGGATCTTCCGGAGGAGGGAGTGCCGGACGCCCGAGTATTTTTCAGACGCCTATTCCCGCTGTATTTTTCACCACGACTCCTCTAGTCGTCCGGGACTGAAACGACACGGCGGAGTCGTTGGCGAAAAAGATGATGACGTCGACAGCTCCGACCGGAAGTGCAGGCGGAAATGGTTAGCGGTGAGCGAGCAGGTAAAACCGCGGGAGTTTTCGAATTTCTGAGCAAACGCAGAAAGCCCGACGGAGGACGGCGGGAGTGCCCTGCGCTACGCGGCGAGGATAGATGGAGACGTCGAAAAATCACTCCCCCCTACGCCCCTCCTCTTTCTCGGCGGTGCTCTTCGATCCTCCGCTTGCCGATCTAAGGCAAGACTCTTGATTTCATAAAAAAATATCAGACCGCCGACGGCCACCAGTCATTCCGAGCTGACGAGTAAAACCGCTGGGAAGGTTCGACGCATCGGCGCTCGGAGCGTGAAAAATCCGTCAATTTCCGTCGCTTAAGGATACAGCACCGGAAAGCCTCTCCCTCTTTTCCTCCCGCGAACCAGTGCTCGCTGCACTCCTCCACTCCTGCGAGTTCTTCTGAAAGTGTCCTCTGGGATTTTTCGCTTCGAATGAGCGCCAGCGATTGAGTAAAACTCATGGCGACGGATGAGTAGGATCTTGAGCGAATCGAGAACAGAAGAGTCCTTCTCAGGACCAGGAATCAGTCCAATCCGCGACATCGTCGACGAGAGCTGCGGATTCTCCGGACCGACTCGGCACCGAAGAACGAAGCCCTTCGCCTCTCATACTGCGTCTGCAGTCGCGCTTCAACTCTCGTGTAAAGCTTTTGTGTTTGTCTCATGTCCATCTGCAGATGAGTTCATCAACATTATGTAGGAATTCGACGCACTTCGCTTCGGCCACGCAGTGCGGGATTCAGCTCGAAACGCTGCCGCCTTCAGAGAAGCGTATTTTTCACCGGAATCGGGATGACTTTAGCAGTCACGAGGGTGAGAATATGAGAGGTGCGATCCGGAGTTCACTCTCTGAGGAACATAGTGCAGCGAACAGCGCATTCCTCGGACGACGACGTTAGATTCCTCGCGTTAACGACGTTGACGTTAACGACGTCGGTGGTGACAGCGTAATTGCACATAAGCAAGCGAACTGTTTTGACAGCTTGCCCCCCACTCCATGTTTTTTCCCCATGGGGGAAAAAAGGGAGGGCTTTCGGGGAATCAGGTGGAGAGAAAAACTCGGGATCGCTCTCGGAGATGACTGAGTTCATGGGCTCCAGGCTCCGGCTCAGAAGTATTTCCAGGTGGAATCGTTTCCGATTTGAGCGGTCAGACCCTTTCCCATCTCATCTCCGATGAGAGTCTTCATGCAAAATGATGATCAGTACGATAGCCCCCGCCTTATGTGATATTCTTCCTTCTGTGACAGATGGAAATGGAAACCGACTCGGCCCATCTACTGAGAGTCTTCCGCGTTCGTCCTGCCGATCCCTGAATTCCGATGCCGGTGGCTGCAATCGATTGTACGCTGATAACTGTGCCTCAATCTTAGCTATCGGAGGATTATCCCGAAAATATCGTCATCTCCTGCATTGGAAGCATTCTGTGCCGTTTGAGAAAGTGTGGAAGACACGTTCGAGCATGTCGTCAGGCTAGTCAGCATGCTCTCTGAGCAACTGCTTCATGATCGTAAAGCAAGGGGAGGCGTCGGCCCTGGATAGCACTTCAGGGAGTCCAGCAAGCGCGAAGAAACAGCGCACGACATTCGCTGTCCCCTCTCGAGCCCGTCGGTGAGGCTCACGGGATGCCTCATAGATATTCAACGGGTAGGTTCGGCCGCCTACGTCGGGAGAAATCAGTTAGCCGTGTGGAGAATCTGGTCCGAGAACTCCGCCGGAGTTCTCGGAAACCAACGTTCCTATTCTGCTCATTGCCACTGGAGGCGTGGTGGACCAGACGCGTTCTTCTCCTTCGCAGATAGTGCTTCGTGTTGTCTTGTCGGACTCGGGCTTGAGATACTCCAAGGCCTCACTTACGTTTTGCCTCTCGGTGAGCGAGACTGATCCGCGTCGGATCTCCATCTCGAATTTAGTCGACTCGCTTCGGCCTTCTTCTGACTGCGAGATGACACGTTGACGGGTGCTTCCCCCTCGGTCACGAATTTGACTCCCCAGAATTTGCTTCTGCTAGAGGCGTGCCGTCGCCAGGAGCCAGGACTCATCCCAAGATCCTCAATCGCGGGGGACTCGCTCAGCACATCCTCCTCCATTCCTGGGAATGCTCATTCTTTTACACGGCTTGCGATTCCTGATCTCTCCGAATCGCTCCCTCTTCGTGGTGTATCGGAGATAAGGCGGAAATTGCCGGAATCGGAGTCCACAGCAGGAATGCCAACAAAAACCGCACTCCATGCAGCGGGGAAAACCGTCAATCGTCGACTGCTGAGGTGTGCTTACGAAGGTTGGTTCTCGCGAGTATATCTCGCTGTAAGTACGACGGCTTGTATCAATGCGTTTCGGACGTTGACTTGCGGAAGTCTCACCAAGAAGCAGCTGGAGCGACGGCAGGATTACGGGGATCAGAAGCGAAAAAGAGATTCCGGATGAGAGGAAAACGGACGGCATGATCAAACGCCCCTCAAGCGATGATCCCCGTCAATGGCATTCGTATGGAGATCCATCCGTCGTCGAACGCCCGTTCCTTCGTTCTTTCCTCCGTCCGCCGGATCCATCCCTGCTCCGTTCGCTTTCAATAGCTTCATTTTTGCTTCTTCTCACTGAGCAGAACTTTTATGGTCGGCATAAAAAATCGAGGATTTCCTCAAAATGCGTCCGTCATCTGATGACACAAAGTCGCACAAGACTGCCATCCAGCCGCTATTCACTACTACGCCGTCCGATTCAGTTGCCGCCGCCAACGTTGTCGACGTGATTGACGTCGACTGAACGTATTTTTATCCACGCGAAGAGGATCGCGTCTTATAATGTTGTCTCGATTGAGACGGGCTGCGAAAGAGGAAGAAACATTCCTCTGGGCTCGACGCCTCAAGGCTCCCGAGTCGCTTAATCTGACGTTGAGCCACATCTACCAGAAGGAAAAAAGTTCTAGTGCGATCGAAACGAATTATCCGGCCTCGAATCCCCTGGTCTCTGAACTCGTGAGCTTGAACTCAGGACAAGCTTCGAGAACTCCCGGAACACGAGAATACTTCGTCACGACAGTTTGAAGGAAATGCTTTGGATGCTCCGAACGAATCCGGCATCCGCCTTCCGGATCTCTAGTCCCTTCCCCGAAGGAATTCGAGAGCGCTTGCGAGGGCTGGGGAAGGATTGGAACGAGGGCTGCTTTGAATCCGGACGGGATCTTGTAGTTCGGTGCTCGCCGCAGTAGCGTGTTCGGTAAAAGGTTTAGCGATTGCATCGAAAAGGATTGCAAATCAAAGTCTCAAGCCAGTTGTGCGTGAGGGATTATCCTTTCGAGAGTGCAGATTCAGCACACGCACAATACACCAACCACCCGACCGAGCGACCAACCAACCGAGCGAACAGAGAACGAGAATGCTTGCTCCGCTGCTTCATCCTTTCTGACGAGTTGTAGAGGCCGGGCACGATTGTTCATGTTCGTTCGAGAGAACACGATACAGGACCGCATCGCTGATATCTTGAATATCGGCTCGTTCCCTCAGATTTTTCCCGACCTTCTCCACGGCGCCTGATCCGCCCATCATTGGATTTCATCTTTTTTTCTTCCTCTTCCAACGATTTCTCTGCGTTTGCATGTCGATCGAGGAGCTCAAGGGGAAGGAAAAACGACGCACGTTTGCTGAGATCCATGGTTACGCGGACGGGAGAGGCATTATTTCTCCTCATTCCACCTGTCCCATCGGGAACGGATATCGGCTGTGCGATCAGATAAACAGAGCAGGCAGTTCATGTTGAACTCTATCCCCTAACCTCTTTCTCGAAGCCTCAAGAGGGAGTACGGCGGAGACAACCTGCTCCGAGCTCTCCCGATGTGAAACCGAGAGAGTTCCCCGAATATGCGTATTTTCTCCGCATCGCCGGAAACACCAATCATCTGACGCTGGGCTCCGAAACCCTGATGTGCAATGGGCGGCATGAGCGATACTCGGAATCGGCGCGGTCCATCTTCCTAGCCGTCGGCGACGTTTGTGAAATCTCGTGTCATTCTCGGTCGGTTTTCCTCCCCTTGCCCCGTTCTCCGATAGCGATGGTCTCAGTGTGTAACGACAAACTGTCGGTGAAAAGGCTGCGGTCGCTTGAGAATGGATGGAACAAAAGTACTGCGACTGACACTAATTTGGAGAGCAGACTTCCAGTTCATTGTTTCACGCGCCATAGATTGACTCGACGGGAAGAATATGTATGTCCTGCTGGCTTCAGCTAACTAACTAACTGACTGCTTGCTTGCCCACCAACCCGCCTGAGGGACAGCCGCAAACACTGGGGAATTTCAGCCACCCGCTGGCGCCATTGTTCGATTCTTCTGCTATTAATGTGCTTTTTCCACGCCTTACCAGAGACGCTCCCCGTCTCACGTTTAGCTTGAGCTGGCATGACATCCAGCCTGCGAGAAGCCGTTCAATTCGCGGAGAAGGCTTCGGCCAGACGAGCGAGGATTCGAGGTATTCCGCGAGTGATATTTCGAAACACTACTCGCGGAAAACAGAGGTCGCACCGGACAGCCGTCACAGCTGCTTTTCAGCAGGAGTCCAGACCATTGCCGTAGCGCTTTCGCCTAGCGGTGGACTCCGATAGCCCGAACTCGGATTCGCACGATAGGGGCGCGTGACTTTTTTCGAGGAATATTCTGGAGACAAGTTCGATAATCATCTTAAGACCGGTTCCCTTCTCGAGGGAAAAGCGCCCCTTCTCCAAATACCCAATGAGGGTCATTGATGGCTCCGGTCGGGCTGTTGGACCCCACCGCTAGGCGCAAGCACTCAAAGGGTGTGTGAAAGAATGACGCGACCAAATTGATGCGAACACCTAGGCTCGATACGTCCTGGCGAAATATTCTGTCCGGAGAGCGCGTGCGATACCTGGTCCGATAAACACATCACCCTTCTGGCCGAAGCATCGCATTTGTGGAACGAGCGGGCGGGCTGTTGGCAGGGGGATTTGTTACGCAAGAGTTGAGCGCACCGATTTTTCGCTGAGAAAAATGCGACCACCGATAGCCGGTGCTACGAACGTTCCATAGTGATTTGGCCAATGAAAGATAGTTGTGCAATGAATGGACACCCCCCGGGGAGCAGACCCAACCGCCCGAACGCCAGTTTCACAGTCCAGCATGGCAACATAGCAGCAGCGTCGTCGTCGTCGGCGTCTAAGGCAAGCGGCGAATGAAACCAGACCCGTGCTGACTGGTTTTGCGGTCCTGAGTTCCTTTAGAGGCGTCTGGTGTTCATCGGAAGTTGCTTCCCTGAACGTTCGTCCGTCGCTCGTCCGAACGTTCCCCCTCTCCCCGCCCGCCGGCCTGACCACGGGTCGGCCGACTTTAGTTTATCCGTCCCGCCTATGGTTGCATGCCTGTTTGCTTCGTCTGCTTCTCTGACCACCCGCAAGTGCGATGATGTTATGAGCACAAACTTGGGATGCGTCGTCCATTACTCTCGCTTCGGGGCGTACGACGTCCGTCTCGCGAGCTCTTCCCGATGCCCAGCAGTATCTTTGAGGTGGCTCCTATAGGAATCATTTTCCCAGCAGCGAACCCGGCGCGCGTCTTCCCCGTCTTTTTTGCAATAACTTTATTCCCGGCTCCGCTTCTCTCGACGCTCCGCTCGTCCTCGTGCGATTCGTTTGATTTGAATATTCCGAAGTGCTCCGAGGCAAGCTGTCAACTTTTTACTTCTTCGGTCCCAGCATCACGTTGCTGGCGAGTAATAAAACCCCTCAATTAGAGGTACGACGAGCACTCACTGCTAGGAAGGTTGCTTTTATCGCTGCTTGGAAAACCTCTGTGATAGGCATACATACAGACATACGTATGTATGTGGGCATGGACATACATTCACGAGTACTGAGATTCATGGATGCTTGCGAATAGACCCATTCGCGCCACCCAATCCACGGATGTGGGTCCGCAATGACTGCCTCCCCTATGCTCCATATTCCTGACAGGAAACGCGGAGCGCTTCCCCGCCCCTTCTCCCCGAGTTCGGGAGAACGAAGGTCCGTACAAGTTCTTCGGGCTCGTCGCTGCGGCGTCCATGCGTAAATTCCGATGAGGGGGAGCCGACGCCGACGTCTGAATTTCTAACATCGTAGGTCAGGGGTTGTCGAGTCGAAGGTCGCGATCGGCTCTCCCGAGACACCTCGGCTCGTCAATCGCTCGCGTTGACGGAAAAGCATTCGATCAGACTCCGAAGCGAAAATAGAGTTTTAATTGCAACTTGCGTTGCCGCGACACGGGATTCGACCAGCGCCCGCTTCTAGTTGCCAAACCGCTGTTTTTACCGCCCCCTTTGGAGTGATGTCGGATAGTCGAGGAGGTGCAAGTCGTCGCGTCCGTACTCGATTGGCCGAATCCCTAGGGGTCGGGACGATTTTACGACGTTTCCGACGTAAAGGAATGCCCTTACGTTTAAGTGTTGTGTTCTCCTCCGTCGAAGATATTTATCGCATCGGGCCTGTTCGCAGAGCAGCTGCTTCTCACCTTAAGACTCGGGTTGGAGCATAAATTATATCTCTTTTATGGTGACACCCGCTCATAAAACGGCGTCCCTCTTTCCGTCCAGAACAAATATCAAGAAATACTCTCCCCACCAGTCTCTGCCCTTCTCCCTGCCATCTCCTCAAGAAATCACACTGTCTACGTTCTACGTAACATATACGTAGCGCAATCTGAAATCCGGATGAGGAGGCAGCTATTGAGAAGACGCATCATTCGCTCGTAGCCGTTTTTCTCAGCTGGCGTTCGCGAGTCCGCTCTCGACATCTTCCTCGACGGCATTCACGGTAATGAAATAATGGGCGACTGTATTTGTCTGGGTCCGTGGGAATCTCTTCGAGCCGATCCGTGGAATTCGGTCCGCGCGGCGGCTCAAGACTCGCCGAGGCGGGATTCAGGATGAGCTCTTTTTGGGAGCCAGTCGTATTGTCTCCTCATTTGCGGTAAATGATTGAGGTTTCCGCGACGATTCTCGGGATTAATTGCGTTGTTAATGGAAGGGACTCGTCGATAATGCATGGAGAGCGTGAACGACAACACTCTCGTGTCAAGCGTTCCCTTTGTTGCGCTCTACCGATCATTCCCTCTTTTTCCCCGCCACGAGATCCTCGCGTCGATTCCGATGTGTGCACAAGGTTCGAGGTGTCGAGAGAATCGGTCGGAGGGACGACTTAGGTACTCCCTCGGAAACAATAATTTCTCGCTTTGCCGTTATTTAGGTGCCTGTTTCCGGTTTTCCGTCTTGTTCTGTCGACTTTCCCATCTCGGCGACTCCCATCGTCCCATTCATCAGAAATCGCCCATGGCGAGAACGATCTCTCCCAATCATTGGACACTACCCGAACGAAGCTACATACATCGGGCAGGAATGTCGAAAGTCCGTCTCGTCGAAACTGAGGGGAAATTCATGTCGTCAGACTGCGAACAACATTTCGAAGCTGTCAAGCTTTTTCGGCTCATTAGAGACTTCTTCATTATATTTAGACATTTGAGTGCCGAGGTTATTAGACCAGTCAGACAGGGAGCGGGCGACCTGCGAAGCAGACTTGCTCGCTTGCAGGTTAGCCGATTGCAGGGAGACTGAGCCCGGTTGTCCGGGAAGGTGAGTGAGTAGGACGGCCTCCTCCGCCCGGGCGAATGAGATGGAGCGTGCAGATGGTAAACGGAGGATGGAGCAACTAACCGGAGTAGGAAGGACGGCCAGAACTCACCCTTCACTAACGACTGACTTGCAAATAGCGAAGTTGCGTGCCGACCAGCGGGGTAACTAGGTCGAGGCGGACTTGATATCGTTTATTTCGATCTAGACTCCACGTGCTATTATGATGACATCTTGCCAATTTTACGCTCGACTGCCGAAAGACAGCACGCCAGGGGAACCTCTCTGAATCGACCAACGTACTCTTCGGGCCACCATCAAAAAATAAAAGCCAAAGTCACCGAAGCAGGACGAACGTCTAAGGGCTCCGATGGAAAAAGTGAGGTTGAGAAGTGTACGAGAGGGAAGGAAGATGGTTTCCTCGATCCTCCGCCAAAGATCACTCGGGAAGCGGATGCGACACTTAGACCTGAAATGGGCGTCGCGTCGGCGTCGTTTCTCGTCGCGAACTTTTCGCTTCGATATAGATTTTTATTGATAGATTGAGGGTTACCTTCCAGAGATACCAACGGCAATTATTGAATGCCACTCATTATCGCCCTCGTCGGATCGACCGGGAACTGAGCGAATATTCGTTCGAGATTCGACTCGAGGTCCGACTTGACGATGTTCGGTAAGCTGGGATCCCTCTCCGGGACCTCGGGCAGTGAATCCAGAAATTTGTGGGACTGTTTTCGTTGTGCTCGACTCTTCACGATTGCGTCGAGGATAAGTTGTAGGACCGGTCATCGGGGAGTAAGGTTAACCGAGCTGAGTCGACGTACAGCTCGAGGAAACTGCCTCGAACAAACGAGAGATATTTGCTCCGTCTCTGTGGGAGAACTCTTCCCATAAAAGTATCCGATCTCATAAACCCTTCTCCTGCTACTGCGGCAGCAGCTGCTCAAGTCGCGGTTGATAGGGCGGCTCGGACACCAAAACAAGAAACCCCGAGCCCGAATGACCTTTTTTTATGGATGTTTGCTTAATTGCCACAGACGACGGGAACACTCATTGTTGTAGCGACGTTTGATCACAAAAAGCTCGTCATTTGCCTAACAGTGGTGGGACCACGGGGAACGAAAAGCAAAACTTGCACAGAAACATTCCATCCGGAAATTTTTCAGAAAACTCCACGGGTACCGGGATTCCGTTGAAGCGTGGATCGATCAACTGATATCTGCGCGCACGAGATCAAAACCGAATGGAATAACCGAAGTTTTTCCTCTCCGGTCTCACGACCGTGGAACGACGTCTCCGCGGCACTGACTGCGGTGTTTGGCTATTTTTCAGCAATGAAGATTTATTGCAGGAGAACGTCGATATGTTCTCCGCTTTGACGCTGCAGCCGGTCCGATGCTGCATCGCTTGTTATACAACGAGAGCCACCAGCATCCAATAAACGATACCTGGCCGACGACAAAAAACTCAGCAAGGATTCTTGAATCCAGCTGCGAAGCCAACCGAATATTTGTCCCAGCGCGGACGTCAGCTCCAATACCGTTTTCATGGCTCGTTCGACAAGTATCCAATAAGAGTTTTTGGGATTATTTGAAGGATATGCGGGTATCGAAGCTCTGGAGATGGAGGAAAGTGATTTTTTCATACCTTTTTCCTGCGTCACAAGAACGAATGCGAAACTGCGGGAAACGACACATATCCCGTCGTTGTCGAGCAGGCGAGGGGCCGGGGGATTCGTTCCAGATCGAAACCGACTTTTGTGACAACGTTCTCGGGCGAGACTCGAGCAATTATCAGGCGGAGAAAACACCTCCGGGACGGAATCACATCCTGCGCTTCCGCAAGGCAGCGACTTTTTCTACTTACGAGTGCCGTATCGAATCGCGTCTACTGTACGTAACTCGAGGAGAGGTTCTGGGCAGGAGTCGTAAGGTGCACGACTGCGAGGCCATCAGAGCGATTGGCACATTCCAGACATTCTTTCCAGTCTGCGCTCGTGACTGAGCGCCCAACTGTTACAGGCTGGCTTCCACCTGTACGACGATCTGGTTCTGGTTCTCTCGAAGGCCTGTACGTGAACCTCCACCGGACGGTCAAACTCCCTCGACTTCCAGGAATCATGATAAGCTCAGATGAATTCCTCCCACGCTCGACACATTCTTTCCGCACGTCTTCCATCTCCTCCGTGTCGACGGGAGAAAGTGAATGCGAGGTTTTACGGGAACATAGGCGGGCAATCTTCAATAATTCTTCGACGGAAATATAGGTAGGTACTCATCATGATTTAATTGTTCTCCGGCTTACCTTGTTTTCGATTGGAGAAATCGTGGCCAGGGATGCGTCTGGTTCCATCCTCTCCGAACATCAAATTTGGCATCGACTTTCAAAGTCCGCAATTACGCGGCGCGTCACCCAGTCCCGACCTCGGAGGAGTATGAGCGCTCGAGCTCTTGTTTCCCACCAGACGCTTAAACCTCTGTAAACACCTTTCGAAGTCTCAAGGATCCGGTTTCGCTGTCCCGCGCGAAGTTCTCAATTGTCTTTCCCGCAAAGCCTGCATGTCCTGTCTTGTTTTCCTGTTCCCCAACTCAGTTCTCGTTTTGAGTCCTTACACCGTTGCCGCACCTTCTGTTGTCGTGAGTTGCGCTGTTAGTCGCTCTGTTGCTGTCGTTTGTATGCATATGCTGATGATGACGCCAGCATCGGCGGTGATTGTGACGTCGGCCTGTGGCGGATCTGGTCGGAGGCTTTAGGAAGGACGAGGAAGAGGGGCTGCCTGCCTGCCCGCCCGCCAGCCAGCCAGGCATATATTCATAAGAAGTGTAGCGCACGTAAAAACAAGGAACGCACCTCATTAAAAGTTGCGATTGTCCCAGACACCAAACAACAGTCGACAGCAACCACAATGCCGCTGCGCTTTGTTTCGAAGCTTGGTTTCGGCTTTCAGAGCACCCAGCCTGGTTCGCCTGTGTGTCCGTCGGCACTCGGCATTCACCCGGATGAGCAGAAGGACGCACGACGGTACAAGATAAGCAGAAAGGGCAGAGCTAGACAGGATAGGAAGACCGAAGAGGATCCCCTCCCCTCGTTTCCCTACTGAAGTTTTCTCTTCCTGTCTTCTTGTTCTGCAAACAATGCGGACGCTCCTCTCGTTGACGGAGCCCGTAGTGAGGTCGCATGCGTGCGTCGTACAGCGCGGCTTTATTAAAAGTCGGTCTGCATTCGACTCCGATACCCCATTAGCCCCCGGATCCTGGAGCAGTGCGAGGCGCGATTTCAGAGGTGGCGGGGCGGAGGGCTCGCTGATCATGCCGATGGACATTCGGAGCTCAAAACGACGCTCCGTGGATATTTTAGCGGCTCACGATCCTCTGGAACTATTCGGAGACGTGGGAAGCCCTTTATTTCCGTTCCCACCCCCCCCTCCCGAATTCTCGCTCGGAACGCAAGAGGTCCGTCAACTCCCTTGCGCTTCCCAATTCTATGATTTATCTTTCTATAATAATTAGAACAGTCGATCCCGAAATGATCGGAGCGTCGCGGCGTCTGCGAGACCTAGTACGTCTCTACTAATAAAGAGTCGATCCAGCTCTCCCCGAGAAACCTCGGAGCCCTAACGACGGTGACCTTGACGTATCAGCGGAGGAGTATGAACCGGAGCCAGGTTTTCCGAATTTAGACCATGTTCTCGAGTTCTGAGCTTTTGAACCCTTTCGAAATTTACAATACGAGCAGCTGCACTCCGCGGTGTGACGGCCCCGCCGTGGTGGTTTGATCCTCAAGTCAGCCAGTCGAGGACCCAATTTTGTTTCGGCGCGAGGAACAAGCCACGAGTGGTGCAGCCATTCGGAGCATCTGCGCACAAAGACTCCGAATTCAATATGAGAGCGAAGAATCGGTGATATCTTCCATCGGAGAGCCACACTTACCGAAATCTGGGACGGAAGCGATTACGTTCATTCAGCTCCGTCATTGCGATTCCCGACCTTCCTCTTCCGGCTCCTCCACGGCCCCGCTCCGTTCCTACCCGAATGTGCGTCTGAATCTTATCCGGTCTCCCCTCTAAGCCTCTCCGCCTCCGCCTCGTTCTGGCCCATGACTCTCATTCGTCGGATAAATGATTTAACCGGAGCTATCAGAATATTCACTTGCATTCCAGATCAACTGGCCGACTTTCACTTCTACTCGCAGCGTCTACACCGACCAGTTGGCAGTGACGGCAGGGGATGTCGGTCGACCTCTCGGGACCTGCGGAATTAGTATCGACTCCAGAGTCGAACAACATCCGCGAGACCGTATAAATGTCCTATCGAAACTTTCGAGGGAATTCGAGACTTTCGTTATTCGACTCCGCGATCGGTCTCTCTTTTTTAAGTCTCACAGACTACGAGATTGTCGTGCTAGGCGAGTTCGGTGAGACTAAACGATTCTCCGGCTCCAGGAATCGAAATAAATTGGAGCAACCGTGTTCGCTTGCCTCTTGAGACACGGGAGGAGAGCATAGAATATTTTAATAGTTCCGCGATAACCCGTATCCGAGCCGGGAAAGTATCCGATCGTGATTCGAAAGGGAATCCTTGGCGGAAGATCAAGTTCGACAGAATCCCTAGAAGAAAGAAATAGAAAGCCTGAGCCGAATGCCTCGCACAGAGATGGATACAAAAATCGAACCTCTGGAGGAGTCTCTGGTTTTTCGGCAACCTTGATCTAATTATAGAGCTTATTTTGAGCTTCCCTCTCTCTTTCGATCCGAAGCGCTCGCTTGAGCTCTACAGAGGCCCGAGTTTAGATTTCGACAGTGAACTGCAGAAATTCACTCTCGGGGTCTCGGGATTGTGTGCTGATCTCTGGACCTTCGAGCCGACTCGACGGCCGCGGCGGCGTGAAGACTCGAGCTTTGCCGTCGGGGTCCCCTCTATCTCATTCCACGATGATTCCGGCACGCAGAATCCGAACCAGACAGGATATTCCCTGAGCTCTGCACTCCTAATGCGACTCGCGAGTACGGAGTGCATTATGACTCACAGGATTTGGACTTGGTCATTTCAAGTTCTTCCAGGCGTGGGACACGGCTGTTCCGAGTAGACGATACCTCAGGCAGTGCGCTATCCAGCTGGCGTTCGTGATGAATGACTTATTCTTAGTTAGAGAAGTATTATAATATGGAATTCAGAACTCCCGAGATCGGGGGAGAGTCTTCATTGACTCCGAGTCCGATTTGAGGTGCATTTCTACAGACTGATGATCTGAGGGGTAAATTCCGTGTGGTATGTCTCCTCTTTGTCGGGACAAAGAACATGTGCCCTGAATTAGGTCAACGCCGACGGGCTCTAACAAAATGATCAGCGACAGAGAGAGAGTTTCCGGAGTAGTCCGGTGAAGGATAGGACTTCCCCATCCGTGGGCATGGAGCAGATGAAGGCGTCCTTGGAATCGGAAAGGGATTCCGCGTACCGCACACTAGCTAGCCAGAGCATTTACACCGTGAAATGTCCTCCCCCTCTCGACTAGCTCCACTGGGAACGCGACAGACTCCGCAGGCGGGACCCACGCCAGAGGAGGAAATTGGCAGAAGCACGACAGACAGGACAGAACAGATTCGGAGAGAGCGGAGGATAAGAGAGCCCTACTTTGAATTTTAAATTTTACTGCAGCACCGTCTCTGGGTGGAGATGTACAACCGTGCAGCGTACGATGCCATCTGCCTCAAACTACGATACAACTACGATACAAACTTCTCCTTCTACACGTCTACTTTTAGCAGCCGTTTAAATTCGCGGCGTAGTCGTTAGTCTCGAGCATGTTTGTCCGTCGTTTGACGATATTCACCGTGGAATCGCTGAGTTACGGTATCGCTCCCGAAATAATTTATCGTGATTTCCAGGATCTCAATTTTCGCTCCCCGGTCCCGGCTCGGTGTACAATGTCCCTCCTGTTCCCAAGGAGAAGAGATCGAGTGGACTCGGGCTGCCATTGGACAGAATAACGCGACGTTCCTCCGTGTGGAGAGACTCACTTTTTTTGTGGCCCGGCTGTATAATTCAACATCAAAAACGCCGCAAGCGACAGAGGCATTTCGCTGCAGCCTTGAGACTTTAGAGCTGTTCTTCCTATTTTCTCCGTATCAGCGACGCAGACGTGGGCGCCGGAATCGAGACACAATATCGGCGGCGTAATAATTCTCAGCCGTTGGAACGAACGACACTCTACTAGTACCAGTGAGGAAATATCCACCGAGCTGGAAGTACTCGCGACATTCGTAAGGCAAGAAGTGTGGCAGGTTAAGTGGATTTTGCAGCGCTGCGATCCGAGATGTCACGTGCCTTCTACGTGACCTCCGCCCGGCCATTAGTTAATAGCCTGGTGTCAACCAAAGCTATCATTACCGCTGATTTAATATCGGTATCCTTCTTGCCGTAAGCTCTGTCTCGTTTTCGCAGGGGCAGAGCCGTCAGAAGATACGTCGATGCCCAGAGAAAGAGCTCGTCCTCCGGTCACGGGAAGATGTCCGAGGTGATTCGTCGCGTCTGACGCGTTTCCTAATTTCGAAGAACAACAAAAGAGAAGAACGTTGCACTGAAGCATCCGTGTCAGCCTGAATTGTATTCTCCAGGAAGGATATATATTCATCGCGATGGAGACACGAATGAGGAACGGTACGGGTCAAGCACCATGGGCTCAGGGGAACAAGGCAGGAGGACTACGACCGTCGCTCAATATACGGGAAAGAAGGAGAGAGTTGGCCGCGAAGGAGAAGCGAGCGAACCTGGGTCTGTTGCGTCCAATAACCTCGCGAATATTAACCGGCGCACAACATGTTACCGACAATTCATCCGTTTTATTGCACGCCCTCTTCTTTCCTTCCTCGCCGCTCACTTCCGGGAGCGACCACCAGCAGCGAATCTTTCGATACAAGTTCACAGAATTATAGCGCTGCTACGTACGTAATCCACGTCGTCTAGCTGGGGACCGGGCAGCACCGAGTTCATCCGTTTTCCCCTTTCGATCCGAGATTGTGTAGAGCAAATTTGAGAACGATAATAACGTGAATCAGATATTACTTCTTCGAGATTCGAGCCGGGATAAGTCCATGACCTCGTTCGCATGCCCTGTCGTAGGATTCCAGATTGGGAGCGACATCAGCCGTCAGGGATCGGTGAGTCTCCGGGGAAATTTTCTAAATGTTGAGAAATAGTAGCGAACGCGTGGTTTCGCTCGCAGCGGGACCGATGGCCGTGATCGGCGACTTCCAGCCGCATCGACCGTGTCTCTCATATGTGTTTGAAGAAATGACGAGAATAAGCAACGCGAGAGGAGTGAGATGATGGTTTGGAGTCGAGATCCCGAAAGGGGTCTCCTGCACCGGATCTCCGCAATCCGAGATCTCAGTACTGCGACACAGATATTATGCATACGTAAGTGTACCACCGATGCGTACGGGCGTGAAATCTGAGGTCTCGCTCGTTCTACGGCTTTGCTGTGATTCGTCCGTACCAGCCAGCCGAAAACCAATCCTGTTTCCTCGGAGAACAGGATTCAAAGCGGAGAGATTCTGCTGGGAGCTCCGCTTAGGCTCGATCACTTGATCCGTCAGAATTGAGAGCAGAGCTGAATCCCTCGGGGAGAAATCCTCCGGGTTGGTGCCCTTCCGATGTGAGCTTCCCCTTCTCGCGTTTCTGGCCTCCGGCTCGGCTCCCGAGAAAATTCACGTAGAATGGAACGCAGGCAGAGATAATCGATCTAATTCGTTTAGATTGTTTTCGATTTCCCATGATCTCCAAAATCTCGCGTCCGGTAAGTGCGATACAGATTGAGAATTAAGCTGCGAGATATCAGGCGAAGGTGAAAAGCCCGGGCGAGGGGATCTTGTGCAGAGAACAACAGGTAGGTGCTCCTAGGAATTCCAATCACAATATCGCAATCCCCAGCTGCTCGTATCGGAGAGAAGTCCCCGTGGACCTGTTCTAGATTGACGAAGAACGACGCCGCTCTTCCACTCACTGCACGGTGGGATTACATGCGGTTCCCTGACATAGCAGGATCTGGAAGGACACATTCAGTCTGCGATTCGGGGAATTTCCGTCGGAGCGGATCTCTATCGCTGATCCCGATAATTGGGTTATGGAGACCTAGGGAGGGCGCGCGAGCGAGCGGGTATTATGGCTTTTAAGAATAATGGGCGCGCATTGCAGTAACGCGAAACGCGGAGCTCCCGCACCACACGGCTCTCTTGCGTCACGTAGCGCGATTCGTAATCCATTAATCTCGGCGCTGAATACGGAGCCAAGACCCTACGTTTGACCAGATTGGAGCCATGGGGGTGAACTATCAATTCAAATATTTTGAACACAAGCACAGCATCATTTAACTTTTCCTCCCCTCCTGAGAAGGTTAATGGACGGTGGAGAGGGGCCTGATTCGAGTCCAGACAAAAATCGCTGATCGCCATCCAAAAACTTCCTGTCTCCTGACTCCTACCCCCGAGCCGCAGCATCCTGAGAAGCAAAACACTCAGATATTCCGGTGCGTTCTCTGAATGGAGAAATGCTTTTTCGAAAAAGCAGGATCCCGTATTCATGTCCGATGGACTTCTCCGCGACGTACTACAAACCGTTCTCCGATTAGCTATCTGAAAAAAGTCACTTCCATTTCCGGAGTTTGAATGACGGCTCAATCGATTGGATGAGCTTGTTAATTGCAAATCGCAATGTTCGGAAGTTCATGTCACACGTGTAATCAATGTCACTTAGACGATGACAGCTGCGCAGCCGCCACCCAGACAGTATCTTCCGGTCCCGATAAACTCTGTTCGAGCCATAATGGATCTTAGCGACGGAATTCTCTTCGAAGCGGAAGAGACGAACCTGTGCGCGACTCGCTCCAATCCCGGAGCTCGGAGTCAATCAACACGAGCGTAACTGGTTCTGCTAGCCCTAACCCTTTCCCCCTTTTTCTCGAAACCATGAGAAATGAGTTCTCTTTGTCGGAAGAGGCTGACCTTCAGCTCACCAGAAGGCACTCCACACTTGTCTCAAAATGTTTCCGGCAGTCCCTTCGAGCCGTAGCCGTCACAGAAGTGCTCTTCTCTGAGCTCATGGCTCCCGTGCCCGGCGATGGAAGAGATCTAGTCCACGTCAGGTATTTTTTCCTGCCTTGAGGCATGACACAGTCTGATGAACTGTCAACAGAAGACCCGGTCCTTCTAAACCCTTGCTCGCGACAGTGGGACGGGGAAAAGTGACGAAGCAGGATCATGACTAAGCGAGAGAAGAGTACAAGGCGGAAGAAGAGATGGAAGAAGGGGAGCAGGGATCAACGAACATGATTTTCATCCTTCGTTAGCCGTTTACCCTCTGATAGCGCCGGATTGATTCAGCTATACGAATCACATTCAATGATCGGGCTTCGACTTCATTCTTGCGATACGAAGGAGGCAGGATACGTTCTGAACGGTCGCGGTGGATTAATTCGCATTTTTTGGAGTCGATTATTATTTTCGAAAGAAAAAGCACGATGGCCTCCACGGTGCTTTTGCTGGTTTCGAGGAGTCTCCGAGTTCGAATCGAGCGGGATGGCGCCCGCGAATACGCACAGAAACAAGGCTGGATCCGGCTGATCAAGTCTGTTCCTCTTACTTTCAATCGTAGGGATGGAAACTGATTCCCGTCGGCCGAATACTGCGCGATACGACGTCGATGCGCCCTTCGGTCTCTCGGCTTCAATATCAGCAGCGAAAGCTATTCCAGAGTCGCGATCGGATATATGTATTTCATATCGCGGTGCAGCTATCAGGGCGCGCGTTTTGTTACAGAAGAGCTCCGAGAGGGGAGTGGACGCATATAGCGAGAGATGGAGAGCGAAAATGCACTGTCAGGAGTAAAGGCTATCGGAGGCAGAGAAGAACGCCCCGGAGTCGTTCGGTCCGAGCTTGGTCACAAAAGCCGGATAAGAAAAGCCTCTCAGGGAGTGAGCGTTTGTCCATAGATTTGCCCGGTAGAGGAAAGGCGAGACAACCAGGGAGCCAAAGAAAGAGGAGATGGCGCCAGCTTGCAGTGCTGAATGAATATTCCCAACCGGAAGATGATTGCTGTTCCCGGTTCCTTTGAGGATTCTCGATAGCACAGTCAGTCCACTTTTGCCTCCCGCGGCTTGGTCAAGAGGCGGCGGATTCCACGAATATCAGAGATATACCTCGTCGGATGAATCCAGCGGACTCTGCGCGACGTCACCGGCTCCTACAATATTGGTCGGTGTGGAACATGAAAGATTTTCCTCATCGACGCTCGAATATTGGGCCGAGTGGAGGGATCGATGATGATGGTGCGGACGATTGGGGAGCGTCCGGATTTGGCAAACCTTCGATTGAGCTTTTTCTGAGGACTCGCGGTCTCAACGCGAGGAAGACGAGCAGCAAGCCAATATTTGACGAGTGGTTTCACACACGGCTCTGGGGAGTCGTGCCGCAAGAGATTGCCTGAACAGCATCGCGGCGCCGACTGAAATTTATTGCCTCATTCATAACGCCCTGTGCGAAGGACCAACAGCGGAGTCAACGTTTTCCATGGGAGCTTCTTTGCAGAAACCGAACTTCCGTGTATTCCGAAGGTTTCCCGCCGCGCCGCCTGGAATATCACAGAATGATCTGGCACTCTGGAACTGATTCCCCGATTCCCGGGGACAGCGATCTTCGATCCGAGATCTATCGTTGAACGAGAAGTCGTCGGACACGACCGCTCGATTCGTTTGTTCGCCCGCTTCCTCGAAACTTCCGGTTCTGGCTGATTAATCGAGTTCCGAGTCAAACTGGGAGCATCGGATCCAGCTCGAATTCCAATCGTCGCTATTTGCGTCGAAGATTCCCCGGGGAAAACTCGGTCGCTCGAGAAGAAGTTGTGCGCTCGCGCTGACTGACTGAATGAGGGAAAGGGAGTGCGTATGGCGGCGCGCTTGAAGGGAGGAACAATTAATGAAGGCATTAATAGCGATTCTTAGATCAGTTTTGGCCTGCGAATGATGGCAATCATCGTTCCCTGCACCGACTTTCTCGGCGAGTTCCTCAGTGTTGCGAAAAGCTACACTCCGTTGGCAATTGGCGATGAAGCTCGAGACACCGAGCGAAACTCGACTGTACACCCATGCCACGGTGGTCCCGCGATCGAGACGCAAAACTTCCCGTTCCACGCTTCCACTACCTACGAACGGGAGATCCTGTGCTCATTTCCTTCGGTTCGAATAATTCACCGGTAATTATCCTGAGGAATCTTGTTTATAATTCACACCAATTATTATGGCTCCACTTGTCAAGAGCGAGACGAAGTGTGCGCTCGAGAGGAATTACCACGGAAGATGTGGGGGACCCACTCAGAGCCGATTCAGCATCTCCAAGCTGATTCCCATGGATCTTCCAATCACAGATTCCGGGACCCTTCCGGAAACTCAGTGATATACAAGCCTCAGACGGAGCTTCGAGTTTCTCAGAATGTCCCAGGCAGAGGTCGAACACTCGCATATTTCACGATTTTCGACGTCGTCTACGTTTTTTCGGCGGGGTCTCGAAGCCAGCTATGTTCGACCTTCAAAAGGCTGGAAGGTCCTCAGTCAGAGATTTCCTCTTCCACGATTGCACTCAGTACGGGGAGAAATATGGACATCCTGACTCTGAGTACTGCATATCCACACAAGTCCTGGAAGTCATCTGGTCGCTGCTGTTGCTGCCATTCAAATATGTATTGTGCGAAACGCTTGGAGCGGATCCGACCGAGAGGGCGTGTGGACGCGTGCCTCCTTGGTAAACGAGCCAACTCTGGTTGCAATGGTCAGCCAGTCGGATGGTAGTATTTTGAATGCACACAAACAGCGAAAGACTCACAAAACTTTCGACGACTTGTACACGTTCAGAGAGAAAGAGTTGGAAAGCATCAATGGCCGCACACATCTGCATCCAAGCACCGTCCGAGCTCAAGCGTTCCGCCTCGGACCTCCTCGGTGAAGTCTATTCCGGCCGAGAAGCAAAGAGAGCTTTGCAGGAGCCAGTATCCAGCGAGAGCTTTGACGGAAAAAAGGCGTATTTTGCACTTGCGAGATCTTGTCATGGACACGGTTTTCCCCGCAAAAAGTTCCACAATACACGTCGCACTACGCTGCACGACAAAGGCTTGGTGGAAAAGCTTCATTCAGGGCTGGAACTGTTCACGGGGAATACGGAGACCAAGCGAGAATATTCGACAAAGGAAATGAACGCTCCATAATTCTCCAGAGGGAAAAATTCATCGACCGCATTCATGATGCGTGTTTCCCAAGCACCGTGAGCCTTGGTGGTCGTGGGGCTCACTCGCCCGCAAGATATTCGGAGACGTTTTATGCGGGAAGGAAAATTCCTGCGAAGAATCAATTCGGTACGAGTTTCTCAATCTATCAATTGGGTCACATGACTCGCATCTGATAACGAAGCACGGCCATTTCCTTCAAGGACACTTCCGATGACGAAGTCGTCCGAAGCGAGAAACGCCAGAGAGGAAAATTAATTTGCATAGACCTCATCCAAGCTGGGAGGAAAAATGTCCCGCTTGTCAGTTTCCCTGAGGAGAAAGAGACGCAAACGCGCGCCCGACTGGAGAGCGGGACGAGGATAAGAGTCACAGCGCTTCCGAACTTTTCCGCGGGATCTCCTGCGACCCTTTCTCGAAGTCACTCGTCTTTTCCAGCGCATTTTTATTCGTTATTTCCTGTGATGTGGAAGCTTCGGAGGGATCGCGATATTTGCGACAGTATTGCAGATCAGCGAACAAAAATGGGAAGCCCAGACAAGACGAACGAGCCAGAGATTTCCGCCGCGAATCCGCGCTCGTCCGTACGCCCGGTCGATGTGAAGTGGAGTCTGTGGTGGAGCTCAATGCTGTATTTGGGCTTGTTTTTCTCTTTGAAGATGTCAAGAGAGCAAAGTCTCTGATGTCATCGCTAAGTGCCCTCCTATACTTTGTGACCTCAGCTCGCTATCGAGAGACTCTAGCCGAGCGGAAGAAGAACGCATCGGGGCCAACACACAATCCAGCTCGCTAGTGAACCGATCAGCCTCTCGGCGGGCAATCCAACAATCCCAGCAATTCTCGGGATTTACCGTCGCCACAATACACCATCGATGACCCTGGCGGAGAGCCTCAGAAATGCGGTGGGACGGTGTGAGGTTCAAGCTCATCAGCTGCCTCGATCGCACTGATCCCCTCGAGCATCGGGAAGGGGGGGAAGGGGGCAAACAGGAGATGAGCGTATTTTCCGGGGGAAATCCGACTCGACGTTGCCTGCTTGCGGGACAATAATAATAATAATAATAATTGGACTGTCAGGTCTGATAGTCGAGGAGAAATCCGTTCGACTTGTCCGATGCGCGATTGAAATTCTCTACCCACAAGTGTCTATCCGGTGATTTGTAACGTGAAACTGAATCGACGTCGATTCCTTCGAGTGCCGGTTCAGATTCTCCTGGAGTCACCCGACACCGATCCCATTCGGAATGTGATAAGTGATAAGGCCACTCCGGAATCAGGCTCAAGGTATACGTCATCGGCATTAACTTCCAGGTCATCCTGGGGCCGAGTTCGGTCATTGACTTTCTTACTTTCCGTGAACTCTCGGATCCAGAGGGCTAGTTCCGCTCTTATAGCTTGGTGGGTCTCCGGAGCGGAGCGCTCGGAAGCCGCATATGCTCCTCTTGGAGACATATTTCGGCGCGCTCGAGCGTTGGGATATGTCGTTTCATGATGAGGGGACACCAAGATGACTCCCTGACCTCGTCTGACTGTCGGTGCGGACTTTTCCTTCTACCTACAATTACTCCTTCTCGTCATTCCCCGTCACGACCCGCCCCCCTTCTTTCCCGATGGCGGAATAGCGACCGCGCAGAGCGACATAATTGCCTTGTTTCAGGTTTCAGGAGTTGAAGCGGATTCCTATCTCGAGCGTTCCGCGGTGGGATTTCATTCCCGACGCGAAACCTCAGACGAAATGGCTACGGAGTTTAAGGACGAAAGTACATGAGTAACCCAAGCATCACCGTCTTGGTTCTCTCTGACGGGGGAGGAACGGCCTGGGAGATTATCTAGAATTATGAAATGACAGTGAAAAGGATCGAAATTGAGAAGGAATTTCGAAATAGGGCGGGTGAGGGGAAGAAACGAGGCATTAGGCGAACAAACGGTCATTCAAGAGACGACCATTCGCTTCTTAATTCGGCATGAAGCGGAGATTAATCAATTGGAGCTACAGCTCCGAACGGAAGCCCTTTCGATGCGAAAGGGAGCGAGGCGACGGGCAGCGTTGAGAAGGAAGAGAAAGAAAACGGAGCTTGAACGCGAAAGAGCAGAGTAGCGGTGGTGGACGCGGAAGAGGTAGTGGTGACCAGGTGTCTCTGACAGCCGACGATTCCGCTAGTGTAAATCACACGCATTTATCCAATTTGATCTTTCCACCGGGGCCTGCGGGGGAATTCGTTTTTTACTCCGTCAGCGTCTGAATCGTGGAAAGATGGTCTTGGTGAACCTCGATAATGAGTGCTCCATTGTATGATGCCGATGCTTGTCTCATGTGTTTTGGTTATCACCTGGGATCGAGACTATGGAGAATTCGAGAACATCGAGCAAAATTTCATCTTGTGAAAAATGAATAATTTTCTTCACGAGTTATCAGGCTGCAGACTTTGCGATTTGGATCAGGAGAAGGCTGAGTTCCGATTCGCGCTCCCGAATTCGATAATTCTCGCTCAAGATGGACTCACATCAGAAAGTCTTCCCGCCGGGGCATCGGAACTCGGAATCGTCGCAGTATGGCAATGGTGATCTCGACCGAATGGCTGATAAGATTTCCGCGAGCAACACATCAATGCCCGCTGATGGCTCGAAGGATCCGAGTCGAGGAAACCATAGTCGTTTGGCTGATCTGCTTCTCTTCTTCTCGAAAGCGCCGGGAATCGCTTCAAGCCTCTTCCGTCCTTGCCGTCTCCGTCAGTCTTCGGAGGCTTAGAATGCAAATTCGGAAACGGCATTTTTCGACAACGATGTCGTTCCCTCCGCCGTTCTTGCCATCGCGGCCTCGTCCAAAACGTCATTTACGAGGACAGATGGGCGAAACTTGCTGTATGTCACCGAGCGAGCGCATTTTGATACGGCCCGTCTTCACTTGCTTGATCTCTTGGTCGGAGCCTCAACAGCTGAGGCTTCACGCGTTCGGCCTCTTGTCCGGATGAATTTTGATGAACTACGCGCTCTCTCGCATGCATTCCCGTCTGCCAGCGTGCTTGCATATATGAATACGTACACGGTCGACAACACAGAACTTTGTCACCATCACGAGAATCGAACGTGTTGATCCCTAACCCGATAGCGGCATCTCTCGCCGTCGAGCGCGGATCGAGCCTGACCGGTGACGCCATCGGCGTCAGAGAATATATTGTGAGCTCTCTCGGATCCACTCCGGTGGTACCAGACCTTGTGAACCGGATTCGAGTCGCGAGATGTCCACTTAAGATCGCCGGGGGTCGCAAGCGGACCTCAGCTGCTGGTCGAGACCCCCTCTGCCGCGAATAGAGACCCCGTTGACTCTACATACTGAAAACCAGGAGTCCGACCGCGATGTAATTTCTGATGAGCCGGAAGTTCCAAGGGGTTATGAGGAGCGGGATCCCCTCCGGTCGTTTCGGAGCTCATCCCCTGATATCTAGGAAGGGCTGCTCTCAATCACTGATATGCCTCCAAATTCTACCTAAACGAATGTGCTATCTCGATTGCATGATTCCATCGAGAGTCCTTATAGATCGGAGTTATATTCGTGGAACTGCCTTTTGGACTATATCGTGATCCCCCCATTCAAGCCGGCTAATAGCGGTCTCATCGGGCTAAGTCGGGCCGATTTCCGCGGATAGGTAGTTAAGCCAAGTCAAAAACTTTCATAGAAAAATATCACTCCTCCTAGCATCGCTCCCCAGCCGGTGGTGTGCTCCAAAATGCCAGCTCTAGAAATTCTCTCTTCAGAGAATGGGAGCCTCGTCTTCCATGAGGAAAGCTTCCGGTTCCTGAGTGAATTGAGAGTGAGATCCTCGAAAGTAATCGTGATTAACATAGCAGGGCGCTCCAGACAGGGTCGCAGCTTCATGCTGAATCTTATAGTAAGGTGAGCTGGACCGATTAAAGTTATTTCGAATTGGGAACCTACGACAGACAATCCTAATCCTCGAGGGAGAACCGCGAAGCCCAGCGGGGAGCCTTCCGTCCTATTCTGGGACGTCCTTCCTGATTCCCAAAACGGACCTGATTTCCAATACTAATAGTTAGAGCCTGTGGTTTCAGGCATTCATGATTTCTTCGCTGAATATTAATCATGGATCAATATGCTTTTTCCATTACTTTTCTCCATATCTCCTGCTCCGTTGGAAAAGAACAAGAAGAATTGAAGAGAAAGATTTTCATCAATTCTCAATAAATAATGAAAAAACAGATTAATGCTTAAAACCACGGGCTCTACTGATAATACTGTCAAAATGGTCGACAGAAGTTCGAGTCAGATGAGCATCGTGTCGGAAGCCGATCTGAAGGAACCGAAAGTCGACTCGTCAACCTCGAGAAAATGAGTTGCTCCTGATTTGTCGAATGAATTCTCGACAGATACCTGAAGAACAGAGACAAAGATTCGCCCACCGCAAACGAGGAGCTGGTTGGTTTCGCCTGGGGGCTATCGACCGAGGACTCGACGGCGGGAATCCACATCTGGGACGAGATATTTGAGGTATCTGCTTCGAGTGTCCGCACGTTCAATTTGAACGAGGCAACGAGAGAATGTCTCCGAAAAGTCTTCGGTTGGATTTTTCGAGCGATCGCTCCTTTGTTTCTGTCGCCCTGAAAGCGGAGACCCTTCCAGGTTGAGAGTGCTTCGGGCGAACGTGTTGCAGTCGTCGTCATGGACAGCCAGGGAGTTTTCGATCCGAGGAGCGAGTTGAAGAATTCAATTGAAATCTTGCTCTTCACCTTGCTCACGTCGTCGATACAGATCTTCAACGTGTCGCAGGATCTGAGCAGTCAGGACTTTTGCAACATTCAGCTGGCCGTGCAGTACGCGAGACACGTTTCCGAGGGAACGGCGACGTTGCAGAACCTTGTCTTCCTGGTGCGCGATTGGCAGGATTTGCATCAGGCGCCGTACGGTTGGGGGGTGGTCGTCGTTTACTTGAACGGTACGGGATGATCGATCCGTCATACCCGGTCTTTGTTGAAATACGATCCGATAATTTCCGAGACCGGATAATGGAATCGCTTCTTAAATTTTTTTTCGCCCCACAACTCAACTCAGACGCCTGACGAACGTTGGGCGGATGCTGGTTTTCGGTGAGGATCCTGAGAGAGCCTCAGAGGATCTGAGAGAATTTTTCAGAACTCTGGAATGCTTCCTGATGCCCCACCCCGGCTTGCTGCCAGCCACTTCAACAAAGTTCCGTGGAGAAGAATCAGGTGATTTGATCTATGGGACAGATGAGATATCCTCCATAGGTTCTAGTGATGCACTAGTCCGCATGACTTTGTTGTTGACGAGATGGAATCCACTCAGTCCGAAAGAAACAGGAGAAGTTGCTAAATTCGATTTTTCTTCTCTCCACCGAATCTCCTCGCACAGAGTTCGAGCCGATATTCGTGAGGCAGCTCAAGGATTTCATTTCGAAAATGTTCTCCGAAAACACACTGCAAGAATTGTTTCCCGCAAGCCATCGAGAATGCTACACCTTCGGTAGCTTCCTCGACAACGTGGAGCGATATGGGAGAATGTTCGCAGCTGGCAACATTCATGATCTCGGCACGTCCCTTGACTTGAACGTGCGCGAGAAGAATGCGGCGATCTGCGCAAAAACCGTTGAGTTATACGTGCTGGCTATGGAAGGATTCCTGAGCTCGAAGCAAGCATTCGTTCCTTGGGAAGAGCACGCAAGGCTGCACCATAACGCGATGCAGAACGCTTTGATCCAGTTCGATAAACGCTTGAGGGAAGGGGACGGTACCTCGGCTGCAGACATGAGCCTCTTCGTAAGGGACCAGATAAGGAGGCGATACAGCGAGTTCATCAAACGGAACAGAGACGCGAGTCAGCGAGTGGACAACTCGGCTCCGAACTGATGAGAGGAGGGTGAGCTCGCCCAGCTTGCTTTAACGGAGGCGTGTCGTCCTCTTGGAGGAAATTAGGAGGCGGCCTAAGGAGGATAATGGAATAAAGGTCCGGAGCAAAGCGCCTTGCATCGGCTGATTCGTGACTTTATTTCTTCAAGTAGGGATCTCGATAGCAATTGTTGATTCACGGCTGAGGATTCTCAGACCGGTGGTCGATTCAGCCTTCGAGGAAGGAGCCGATGTCATTTGCTATTCTGTCGGCATGAGTCGGACTATGAAAAGACTCATATCGGTAATTTCTCCGAAAAAGGCTATGGCTGAATTCTCAACGTTTTCCTCCAGACTGATGCAGAAGTCTCTGAGGGTGAAAAGAGCAACGATAATCGCCGAGCGGGTTGACTGGGCCGTCTGATTGAGCCGCCGCGAGTCGCGATATTCGAGAATTCGAGAAGCTCCACGCTTGAGACATCACTCCTGCCGAATTTCGATGTACGCACCCACCGCAGACGGTCAGGAAATTCAGCGAGCCGTCATTTTCTGTGAGAAGTTTCACGATTTCAGAGCAGACTCCGGGGGCTGTCGCCGCACGACATCTCTCCACGGATCGTTCCAGCTCGCGAACCGGAGGAGAGGCGCCGCCGAAGTCCAGACATTTCCGCCTCACAAGCTTCTTGTTCGAACATCCCGCTGAGACTGGACTTATGGGAAAAATATTCGGTCGACATCCCCGACATGTAGAAAATAGCCCGAGCGGATAAGTATCCACGAGTCTCCGGATTGACTTCTATGAGATTAGGAAAGAAGTAGCGGGAAAGATACAAGAAAAGGGAACTCACGCTACGGTTCCTGAGATCCATGAGCCCCTGAGGATGGCCATTTGATTCTGTTTGTGACTTGCGAAAACACAGAGATCGCTTGGCGCAACACTTCTACAGTAGAAATTTCCATATGCAATCGTCCACGATGAATGTCCCTCGATGCTCCTCATGATTTTCGAAATCATCTCACAAAGTTTAGGGGGAGACTTTTTCCACCTGTCAAGGGCTTCGATCACTGACATAAATTCTTCCGAAGAGAGGTAGGAGTTGAGCTGGATCCTGACGTCGAGCTTCATCGCAAACTCGGAGATATTCGAAGATCTGAGTGGACTCTTCAAGACCAGTTGAGTGCGTGGAGTTAAGGCTCTGGGCTCTGCTGCGTACAGTGCGATTTCTCGCGGTGTTTGCGCTATACCCCGCTCTCGGTCCTGGAATTGGAAAATCATCATCATCATCCCGGAACCTCTTCCCGAGAACTTCGAAAAGCTCAGACTTCGATCGAATTGTTCCGCTTTGTTTCGCGAAACACTCGCCATCAAGTCGTCGATCGGCCCACAATACATCTCGCCCCCGCCTGGAATTCGTTCCGTGCGCGCGGATGCGCAGGTAGTCTCGAAGAACGTTGCAGCCCGGTGTTTTAAGGATTTTTCGTGGCCCTCTTCAAGGCTGCCGCTCCTGCAGGAGCACGATCGAAAAATTATGAGGTTCATCGTGTCAGAGTCGAAGAGTATAATTCAGAGAAGCTCACCGACCATTCTACCGGGAGAAACGAGATAGACACCCCTACTTTCAGTCGGTTTCCCGCCGGGAATAACTTCGTTTTCCTCGAGCGAGCATCCCTGGAAAAATTCCAGTTCCCGTCCCCCTCTCGAGTCTTCAAAACGGGCTCCACGATTATGGGGAAGCCTTAGTTATGATTCTTTGAATTCATTTCAAATTCTCCTTGGCTGAACCCTGGTTCCACGATTATTACCTCTGAGTCAGCTCAGTACTTTAGTACGCAGGAGAAGGAACCAGTAGGTCGAGCATCTGCGAGGAAAAGTTCTCCCTCGGATCCAGCTCATTGAACAACAGGCTCTGGTACCTTTTCCGAGCGCTCCGAGCACCCTGAGCTGGCTATCAGGTCGACCATTGAATGAGTCGGTTTTCTCCGCATTACGGCTTCTCTCTCCGGAGCAATACGTCGTTAATAGGTCGAAGGAGTCGGAGCAGCTCGATTCGAGGGGCGCGGGCGTCACGATAGTTCCGTGCCGGCCAGAACGGGTCTTCTCGGGCGAGAAGAATTTCGACCTCTGGTCTGCCAACTGAACATTCCTCCTCAGGGACAGCTCCGAAGTCCCCACGACCAACCTACATCCCTACCGCGAAAAAATCAGTCATGAAATCCAATGCCCGGAAATCCAGTGCCGATCCCCCGATGCATCGGAGCCACCGATAAACCGCGCCCATTGCCCGCCGTCCATCATACACAGATGTTTCAGATTATCGAACTTCTAGGCTAGGGTTATTCGGAGATGTATAGATTGTATGTAGATGCCGCGCGGCGGAGCAGCCACATCATCAATTCTGGCCTTGAGGAACAAAAGACAACGTTGTGAAGTTTGCTCATGAGCGGTGGACCTCGCCGGCGGATTTTCGCCAAGCTAACCCACGAGACGAGCCTGTCCGTACGATAAGCCGACGCCGCGCCGTTTTGAGCTGAACGCATCGCTGAACTCGGCCGCCGCAACTCCGGTATCTCCTGCGGGTGACTCCATGGAATCACTTTATTTCCGACGAGATCACTGCCCGATGCGGGGCGGCCTCCGGAGCATGCGCGAGTTCGGACCCGCGATTGATACGGGCGGCATTCCGTCCTATCGCCGGCCTTCGATGATGATACTATTAACATCGGCGTCATCTACATCGGCGCATTGTTTGGAGCGGACGTGATTTTTCCTCGAGGAAACGCTCGCGTTTCGGCACGCTGTTATGAGCCAACACTGATAACACGCCCAACCGAGCACTGTTCATGGAACAAAAGGTCTGGAAATAAATCTACTTTCCGAACAACATAACTTGTCAACTTCCAAGGGAGGGTGTAGCGAGATGGGTTGAGGCGATAAGAGCGACCAGGCAAGGGAGGAGGAGGAGTACGTGCGGGCGGGCGGACGCCCAGCATGCAGGACGATGGAGACCGACAAAAAGACGCGCTGGAACGGCTCCCAAATTAGCGTGGACTCTCGGACGGAGAGCCGCAGAATTAGCGACGCACACGAAGCTACGCACCGGAAACCGAGTGCGATAAATTCGATGGATCTCCAAATCATTCCAAGCCCGGAGCATGAAAATCATGGGAAAATGAGGCAATCAATGCGCATGCATGGGAGAGGGAGACTATTCGGACGGATTCCCGCGCGAAGGATACGACGGGATTCGTTTCTTCGTCGCGGCTATCTAGGATCTTGAGGTGTCAGAACAGTCGTGGTATGACCTAAGCCTGAGGCCGTACCGAGGCGGTAATCTCATTTCGGTTCTTTCATGGGCTCGGACTCTGACCCGTCGGTCGTAATCGGATGACATCGGATCTCAAACTTAAACTCGGAAGACACACTCGAGTATGGAGTCGGACAATGGGAGAGCGGCCGAGAGATGAGGAGCAGATTTACAAAAGCATGACTGGATACGGAGATTAAGAGCAAAGCTAACCAGCAAATGACTTTTCGACCCAGCGGCTGCCGCGAGTCAGGATCAATCGATTTATTCAACTCATCATCTATTCTGGCCATTCCAGCTGCAATGATTGTTCCCGACAATCAGCTTCGATCAGGATTCAGGGCCGATTCGCTGTCGGACAGGTTTGAGGAGCTCCGTTTTTCATAAACCCCACATTGTCTATGGCTCTCTCGAGCGGTCAGTATCTCGTCCGTTCGCTCGGATCGTCGTCCGGGGCGAGTCGGCGCGTCGTGGCTGCGTGCAGGATATTAAAATTTTATTCCCACATTTCGCCTCCGGCGAGTAAGTGTAAGGGCGGAGCAGGAAAATATCGGTCGCTCCTTCTCCCCGTTACGACCTCGGCCCCGAGATACGAGTCGAATCCCTTCTAGAGGGGAGAGATCTGATGTCTTAACGAAAAGCTACATCTGAATGAGGTTTTCAGACCGGTGTACCAGCTGTATCTGACTGTGATCATGCCCTCGGAAGGTTTATTCATTCTGTTCTCAAAGGCTCCGCGGACGAGCGTTGTAGGTACGATTCCGGGAAAGAGGCGAGTGCGGCTACAAACGAAAACACGGGGGAACCGCCAGGGGAGAACAATCTCCGTGAGCGCCCCTCTTGCGCTTCGATCTCTTCCGAACGTTTGCGTCCGGGATCGGTGTCCCCGCTGTTGGATCCTTCGCAAATGAAGCTCACGAGGAAGATACAATCTTCACGCGAAATTTACCACTGATTTGACTGCAACGTTCCCACCGAATGGTGGTGACACCATCGATATATGACGTTGATCCTAAATGGAGCGAATCTGCGCGACTGATTGTCTCCGGAACCACCGCATGCAGTGTGGGATCGACGTGGTCGAGGAGAGAAGCGACGTACGTCGACGAACTCACGCTGGACGGGATCTACAAAGAAAAAAGTCATCCGGGAATACAAAATTCAGACCTGCTTCCAGAATGGAGATGAGCTCGCGAGGTCGGAGGATCTCTGGAAATCGGAACTTGGCTGGAAGCGAAAGGGAGGAATAATTTAGAAGGAGAAAAAGAAGAAGAGAGGATCGAGCCGGGCGATCCCCCGAAACAACTCTAGCTCGAGAGCTTGGGAAGAAGTGAAGCCTGGAGACAATTAAAATCCTTATCAACGCGGCATCGGGATTGCCAATTTAAAACGCCGATCGAGTCCGCTCTATCGAACTCGCGCATCGAGCCGGCTCATCGACGTTCCTGTCGCGATTGCCCATCAATGCTGTCGGATGCGTTATCGAAATCGCAGAAATGAACGAGATTACGCGGGATCCACGCTCACGTTCAGCTCCGCCTCTCACGGCCAAATTGTGTCCGCAGTGTACGGTAAATGGGTGAGATCAAAATCGGAAACAACCTCTCGCGCCTAATAGACGTTTGCGAAACGCGACATCTCGTCTGAAAGCCGTCGTGCCGAACGAAACGGTACAACAACGAGAATTTCTGGTGCCAAGCTGGAAAGCTGGCCGAGAGATGATCGTGCGAGCAGCTCGGAGGAAGGGGAACGTCAAGAAGGGATCGTTTGCTTCCTTCCTCGAGAACGCGCGATCTTCCCCTCGGGAAGCTCTTCTGCGCCTCATGAGCGACTCCTTGGCTTGAATGTTCACTCACTCATGTCCTGGTGGTTTCGGAATGTCAAGGTGAGGATTAAAACTTCGAGTTCATCCTGGCGCTCGGAGCATTGCGCTACGGATCTGAGCGTGACTTTAAGCGTCCAAGACCATGGATTACTCTGCGACCCGTGTTCCCGATTCTCGCTCTGAAAACCGCTTCGGAACGATCGCCGTCCCAACCTGCGGAGCCTCGACGATACAATACTCCAATTATTCTCCCGGATCGATCAACATCTGGGAGGACGCGATCGGCTCTTATTCGTTCGGGCAAGCCCTCGGCTTCTGTTCATTACTCAGAGAGGATGTTTCGTTGAGACCTTTTTTATTCTCTCGGTCGCTCACAATGGAGGAGATTCCGAAAACACGCAGCCCTGATTGTGACAGGGTCGGATTTCTCTCGAGGATGTCTCGAAATATATATCTGCTGTGATCACGGGGAACGATCCAAAAAAATGTCCTGTCGGGCTCCAGAGAGCTGGAGACCGCGAATCCACTTGTGGAAGCAAACCTCCTGATGCTAATTATATCGAGTGGATTCGTGTCTGAGGGACTTGGTCAACCGGACTCAAACGAGTTGTTCAATTCATAAGTAGCTGCGCATACGCTGCCCGCTCTTCCCAATTAGCTGGGTGGGGGAGGTCGAGTAGTGTCTGAGGATACGTATTCTCCCGGCTCGCACCCCGAACTCCATCCCTCGCAAGCTCGTGCTCTCGATCGGTCGTCTCTGTGATCCTCGAAGTCCACATGATATCCTCTATGATGATTCGAGTGTTTGCTCCTCGTCGACGACTCTGGGAAAATGAGGAGTCCTCGGAAAGATCCTGCTGCCGTTTCAGAAGCGACCTCAATCAAAATTCCAGTCGCCGGTGGCGGCAGAGCCGAGAGCTCATCCGAGCGCATTATTTTTTCCTCCTCGAGCGCAATCTGCCTTAATCTCGACGGACGGCGATTCCGCAGCTCGTGAATTGAATGTTAGCGAGGAATCGCGAGCGACAGAGTTGGTGAGCTTCGTGAGGTTCGACAGAGGGCTCCGAAACCGAGTTTAACGAAGGAGAAACTTTAGTCCCGTCAATGTTGACTCCTTCTTGCTATCCCGCTTGTCTGCTTGCAAGCCTGCTCGTTTTATCTGCGTGCTCAGCATCTCCTGAGGACGTGCGCCCTTTTCTGAAGAGATACTCGTTCGCAAATCACGGTCGTCCCGGACGACGCAAAATACACACACTGAGCGAGCCGCCACAGCGGCAGGCCGATGGGAACGAGTAGAAAAAGAAGGAGAACGGGTAACGAGACTTCGTCTGATGAGAAGAGACGGGGCAAGAGAGAGGGAGCGGCGTGCGCGAGTCGAAGGGTCGCTATCCCTCCGGCGACGTCGCGTTTCCAGAGATACCGCATGCACACATATGGATGGGTCATGGAAGACTTTTTTTTAATCATTCCAGCATCAATCCGGGGGTCGTACCCTCACGGATGACTGCTAAGTGAGTTCATTCAAGGAAGCTGTCCTCCGCGTAAGCATCTTCCTCATTCCTCTGGATTTTTCAACGATATTTCTCCGCGAGAGGATTCCGAGAATCACTGAAGTCCCCCCCTATCCGTCGCATTGACGCAAACCGTACATCCGGGAATTTCGGCATTTCCCCGTGGATCCTAGGAGCAGGCCTCTGAGTGTTTTTGCGATGAATATTCCCCCCACAGATGAATAAACTAAACTTAAATAAATAATAAAAATAAAAAGTAAAATAAATAAAGCACCTCAGGATGCTCCTTGTCGATCTACGCGAAACTCCGAACGAAATTCCCCCACGCTCCGAGAAGATGGCGCTGATCCAATTATTTTAACATTATTATTCCAGCGTCATCTGAGTTTGAAGACATTCAAGTCGTCCGGCCTAACGTGCCAGCGCTGTTCCACGCGGAGACCCGGAAAAACAAACGAGCTGTTGAGGACGATGGAAACACGCAACTTAAAAATGTTTCCGTTTTTATGTTTGCTCCGGTTGTCGCCATTCCTAAATCTAGACATGATGTCCTCATCAAGAGGCCTTCAGAGCTGAAAGATCAAATTGTTTCAACAATAGGGACCCGGGAAGACCTACGAATCACGGATCATTTGCTAAAGTTCTCCCTTATAGCACTTTGCAGACCGACGAGTCGGCAGACATAAGCGACAATGGTGACTGTTCCCCCCGACACCATTTCTGTTGGAAACGGAGGAGGATGGCCCGGGTGCGCCCTGGGCCAACTTGCCCGCCGAGTTAGTCTCTATGTTGATTTCCTCGCCGCCGAGTTGTCCCCGCGCCCGCACCGATGGCGGTGCGGTGGTGGCAGAGAGCGCTTGAGGAGGAGCCTGTTGCAATTTGGCCCGATTGCAGCAGCAGATCTGGACTAAAATTGCTCACAGATCCGGACCGAAATTGCTCACTTGACCCATTGCCCTAATGATAACGAGTTATCCCCCGTTCTCATCGTCGTCCTCTTCTGCAAAATGTCCCGCCCATTGGCTTGATGCATGCGTCCTGAAATTCAGGTCCTGACTCTGATGTTTTGCTCGTGCATCAAACCGGGCTGGGGGAGAGGGAAACAATCGAGTTCTGCGACTGTGAAATTCTGAGAACGCGTCCCGAGCCAGCGAGCCGAAACTCCCGGTGCTTGGATGTGGCATCAGAACCTTTCCTGCGGGTTGAGTTTCCCGCGAACGAATCCACCGGTCGGGCTGTATCTCAGAAATGAATGAAGAGCTCGCAATTAAATTGTTCCCGAGCCACTTGCGGCCATTCGATTTGATAAGGCTTTGGGGGAATGTTTAGACGGAAATCGCACGAGCGGCTCAATCCGAGAGGATTTGTCAGGGGAACCGGTTGCCTGGCGAGACGAAACCTCGCATGCGATTTAATCGCCTCTCCAGAAAGTCGGCCAATCGTTCATATGCACGAGTGTCGGACGTCGGACTCGTTCGTCTGGAGGATCGTCACTCCGGTGGATCTCGCTTGCGCTCACTAGTCAGCGAGATTAGCTCGAGCGTGTTATGTCACAGGAATTGTTGTTCTCCGCTATCGTCGCAGTTGTTACACAATCGCTGAAGCATTCCCCAATTAGAGCCTGCTGCGCTGTGAGCCGGCCGACGCCGCGTTCGCCGGGCACACACGGGGGACTCCCAGAGACGTACACAGCTGAAGAGGGAAAAGAAGGCGGCGAGGCAATGAGAAGAGGGAAGACATCCAACGACTTACGAAACCGTGCTTTTTGGGTTTTTCAGGGGCTGACGACGAACGGGGCCGGGGTTCTCGCTTCCACTGAATGTCGGCCTGGTGGGCTGACCAAGCGGAGCGCTCTTCTCTGATATCGACTCGGAGCTCCTCGGCTAATCAGGAGAAACTGCTCCCAGGAGTCGAATTCCGAAGATTTCCTCCTGAAGACCCCCAGACTCTCGGTCGACTTGGGGATACCGGTACCAAGTTCAGTGAAGTGACTGGCCCCACTCTAGTCTACGACGACTTTCAAAATACGGACAGAGGCTTTCAGCGGTGCGAAGACAAAGGACAAGGAGGAGAGACTCTTGAATAGATCGAATCGGACAAAAAGCATCGCGAACCGACGAAATCCCAAGCGCTTCCCCCCTAAGCGTGATTCTGAGGAATATCCCGAGGATTGGTCATTAAAAAAAAGAAGAATACCGGATCACTCGGATCTCGATTCGAGGTGCAATGAGGACGCATCGCAGCAGATTCTTGTGTTGACCTCACGATGAATCGAGAGTGTCTAGAGAGTTTCCTTGGAGGCACCGTATTTGCTCCACTACACGTTTTTGCTCCGATACAAACGTAGACGGAGTAGAGGTCTCACTCAGGCGCGCCAGACGAGCCGTCCGGGGGACAGAAAGGCCGAAATCAGGGTCAGACCTCGCGTCTCGAGATCTGTACGAGGGGTATAGGCAATTTCCAGGAAAAGACTGACTTGATAGAAGCAGCCGCCACCGACGGCGACTGCCGTAAAGACAAGAGAAAATTGCTGCTCCACATCAGAGCCCGCGAGATTGCCTTCTGCTCCCGAAAGCCTTAAACCGTCTGCGAGGACGGAGTCGTGGATTAACGTCAACTTTTCATTCTCTTTTAGACCGCGACCGGCAACGCTCCAGATACTTCTGAGACCACTGGTAAACGGTCGAGCGCGTCGGACCTTCTCGCACCCCCGCACATCTAGAGGTCAACCGTCCCAAGCTCGGGAGCTCGGGAGCAGCGGTCAAAGCGAAAGACTGAGTGCACTATGGATCTCGAATGAATTTCAGCATTGCGCTCGAGTCAGCCTGCGGTCCTCGATGGGAGGTTCCCGGAGCTGATCCAATTATCCGCCTCGGTCAGGGTTTCTCTTCATGAAATTGATCAGCATCGATATCCGGGAAGTATGCTCGTAATCGCGTGTCGCACAAGGATTGCGTAACCGACCACTTCGTTCGCTAACTTGGGTAATTTCGCTTTGACGGAATGATAATTCTGGAGTTGTCCCAGCTTGCCCTTGATCGGGTCGACCTTGGTGAAACATCGATAGTTCGAGCACAAAGCTGAGCACACGCATGAGCCGCGTTGACGTAATGATTTTCAGAAGTCCGCTGAGTTTCGAGTTCATTCGTCGTCAGCGGAGACTTCGTGGAACTGAATTCCAGAAAAAAATCTGCTCGGGGAGGGAATCGAATTCCAGGAGTCGCTTCCTGCTCCGATTCGGGGAGGACATTCGCATGCATCCTCACGGAGGTTCCCGGCCATAACACGCTCGAACTAGATGCGTCGCGTCGGTCGATTATAGTCATTAATGACTCTCCACACTCAGCGATTATCCCGGAGGATCAATGTTGGCGATTGATCTTTGGCTGAACATTCGAATCCGCGCTAAGCTGTCACAACAGCTCGCGCGTCGCTCCTCGTGAATCCTAATGAGCGAATAATCATGATCCCAACAAGGCGGTGCCATCGTTCTCAATCGCGTATTTAGGCCTAACTGAACAAGGGGCGGCAAAACCTGCTCTGGAAAGTGGGTAAAAGCCTCACGCAAGCCAATCCAGACAGAAAAATCGGCGTGATTCTGGACACCGTGTCATGATTTTTTTTCTCAATCTCACTCTCTTGACGCAAGGATTGCCGTCCAGTTTCTCAGATAATATCGATAAGAACCGAACGCTATCTTGAGCGTAAAAGTCGCAGAAACGGCTTCCTTCCTCATGGGCCCAATGAAGTAATGAGCTTTCACGTCCGCCGTTCCGCGAATATTCCAGGCGAAACTTTCGCTCAGGTCAGCTTGCATCGGGGAGCCACTCGAGTGAACTCAGGCCAAAGAGTTTTTTTCCTTGAAGACAAGCCTTGCACCATACCAAGATCTCGTGTAAGTGAAGCAAAAAGCTGGGGCCGCCGGAATGCAGGTAGCTCCTTCACATCACAACGATAGTCAAAATCGGAGAGAAACACTTTTCTGCTTGTAATATTCCTCCTCGAAATCTTCAGGTGCCTGTTTCGATGAGAAGTCCGCCACAATGGGAAGATGATTTTCTGTAAACGGAATGTATTGTCACATCCAGCCACGTGCGCAGGACATCCCCCAAGGCTGCCGAAAATTCTCCCAAGGAATCTGTCATGTGGTTTCTGTTTTGCCGTACTATCTTATGAGGTCGCTCGAGGAATGATTCCAGATTTGGATCCCAGCGAGACGTTCGAACATGTAAGTCATGGTCTCTCCCCGATGGGGAGAGTAAATTCGACCATCGAAATGACAGACATGGGACTTGAATTCGAGTTTCACCGCGCGGGTCCCTCCCAGAAGGGGTCCGTCTCAAACACCAATCCCCTTTGAGGTTGTATGTAATGGTATGGAAGCGAAAATTTTCGTGGGAACGGGGCCCGCGTCAAGAGGGATAGGCGAGCGCGAAGGCTGCGCGATTCGGGTATACGCAAACGAGTGACTGTTTCTCCGCCGCAGTCTCTCGAATCTCACCTTGGTCATTCTCGATCGAGAGAGTCACGAACGAGTCCTCCACGTCACCTTTGTGTGGGAAGGCGACGACATTTCGATAGGTACCTCCTCCACAATAGTCCTTGATCGAACCAGATATAAATAGATATTTGTTTACGAATACACGAGTAGTGTCGATAGTCAAGTGACTGAATGATTGGATTAATGAATGAGAGCAACCGAAAATTAATCTTAGTGGTCTGAAGCTTTGTGAGAAAACACTATTCATCGAGCTGGCTGATGAGCTCATCGACGCGCCCTCCTCTCGAAATTCGGAGGTCACCTCCTTTGGAGAGTACCATGAACAGTGCAAATCACGAAAATACGTCCGTCCTACAAAATCTCATACAGTCTTTCAACACAAAAGGCTCTTCCAGGGACCCTCGCGCTCATGTCCATGGTCACCGTCGTCGTCACACTGTAAAGTAGGCAGACGTCCGAGGACTTCCATAGACAGAATAAAATTTATTGGTCTCCGTTACCCTGTACACACCCTCCGACAATCGGTTTTGCTTCTCTTGTTTCTATCGCGCTCTATATTCTCTTTGCCCTTCATTCCGTCCTATACCATCCAACCCTCTAGCTTCCTCGCTGCGCTCATCCGCCGTTCTCCCGTGGTTCCTCCCTGGGATCCTCAATCGGTCATGGGCTGACTATGGATAAAGTTTCAAGCCCTCTTGATGGACGAGGCGACAGAATAGAGGATTCCACATCGGGTCGGCGCCGCCGCCGCTACCATCCGGGACAAGAGCACGTAACAGGCTGGTACGGGGACCTCGGCTCCGACGGAGAGGTAGCGGTCGATGGGGACATTTGGGGGAGAATCGCAGGGACACCTCGATAGTCGACTTCTCAGCCTTTCTTTGACTTTGTCGATGGTGAACGATCACGCTATCGAGGAAGTCCAGACAAGTGAATACTGATCAATGTTGCGAGGTGTTCCGAGAACCGGATCGCGCTGGAAAAATGGAAAGAGAACGCCCGGCCGTGAGGCTCCGTCGAGTTCGTAGGTGCCGAGGGTTCATGTTCTCGATCAGGCAACTTGGATGTCGAATGAGAAATAACTCCTTTCTCGCAAAACGTGAGTCGGGAGGATGATCTAAGAAGAATATCTCGGTCCACCTTATAGGATCTTCATTGATCTTTTAAGATTCCTGCTGTTCTAGGCTTCCACAGCTGATTCCCTCCTCCGAAATACCATAGGCTCAATGAATATTCGGGAATTTAATTCCCTCTGCGGAAAAATTATTCCACGAAAGGGCGCTGTCGCTCCCTCGATGTTTCTCGGGAAATATCGCAACTTTCGATTCGAGTCACGCTAGGAAAATGACACACATCGGCGAGATTGACAAAGCTTCGAACTTCCGGTGGACGACTGGCACCAGAGCTCGTTTTTGCCGTGCGTCGAGTCGTCAGCTTCTGAAAGGGTCGATTGCTTTCGATTATGCGCGTCCTGCGGATTATCGCGCCTAGCAAGAATGGTGTCAAGCATCCTCGATCTCATTGATTGTCAGAAGCGGCAGTTGCTGGGAGCAGGGCGCGCGGCCTCAGGAAGCCTGTGAGGTGGATTCTGGTTACGTCACCAATGCATAGCAATTGAGTTGTTCTGAAAAAACATTCTTGCACTAGACGTCGTGTTGCGGCCGAGCATCCGTGGAGCAGAGTATTGGGGTTGCGGAGCACCGATAGTGGCCGCGGCCTGGTTCGTTGTATCGTTTGTTGGGGAATACGGTAGTGTCCGAAAAAGGAACTGAGCGACCAATCGTTGGGGCTTTTCCAAGGAACAGGACTCTATATGGTGCCCGACGTGGGCCTCGTGAGCGCACATGCCAGTTTATCATGTGAAAGAAGCAATCGTACATTGACAGAAATGTGTGGCGAGATGGACTGTTTTCTAATCGCGGAAGGGGAGCTAATGGAAAGCACACGTACGGAAGCCATATACTGTAGGATGGGTATTAGAGGAACCGGACGCCATCGGGTAGACTGTAGACTCGTGGACTACGGATTTCATTCTGTTCCAATTATTCTATGCCTGACGCTGGGGTTGCTAGCATGGTGCTACGAGAAGATCGATGAGTACCTAACCCTATCGTGAGCGTTTCAGTCGGAAGAATCGCAACACATCGGCTAAATGAAGTAATGAGGTTCCACGCCCGCTCCGTGAATATTCAAGGAAAAGTTTCGCTCACTCAGGTCACCCTGCGACTCGGGGGAAGCCACTCGAATGAACTCAGGCAAAGGAGTTTTTCTCCTGCGTACAAACCTCACTCCTTACCATAATCTCCCACAAACGGAGCAAAAAGCTGCAGTCGACGGAAAACAGGTGATTGTCTGTCCCCGATGCCTCCTGTCCGATTTCAGGTGTCGGCCCAGGACAGCAGGTTCCCACGGTGAGAAGATGATTTTCTGATGACGGAATCTCTTGTAACAACTTCGACTATGATTCCATTCTGGATATGACCGTACCCCTCGTGGGAGCACCCGTGCGAGTGTTATTCAGACAAAAAGACTTTCACAGAAGTCGAGGCAGATCTCTCCTCGATCTGACGAAAGTGATGGTTCTTTGTCACAGGACGGAGCCAAGCAAGTCCATTCGGAACAGACATTCGCTACGACACCCGAGACATTTCCACAGATGAATAGTCACTGGAAGGATGAGAAAATTATATCCGTATATTGTTCGAGCCTGAATTACGAATTCATATCGGAGCCCTTCACAATGAGTCAGGCTTATCGAATCTACTCGTTCCCGAAGAATTCTTCTATGCGTATGTCTCGCTGGCGCGAATCACGGGCGGGAGGCCGGTGGAATTCCCCATCCCTTGCTTTTCGGACCGCTTGAGGCATCCAGAGAATCCGGCGTGACCCGCGGTGAAAGAAACAGAAAGAAACGGACCTAGTTCCCGGTCAGTCCTCTAGGTATTGGTCATCGCTTTGACGCCTTCTGATCGTAAGCGGAGACTATTTCGGAACGGGAACAGATTCGATGGATCGGTTGACCCGAAACTCGTCCAGTTCCTGATTCTAGCGGTCGGATCGCGCTGTGGTGATTCACTGCTCTTATCCGGCTGTCCCCGGTTGAACCCTTCCAGAATTTTTCCCTCTCACAAGCCCCGTGGCGACTGAGGTCAGGCAAGCGGAATGAATTTATCGCTTCGTGGACCGTAATTTCGCTTTTATTTCACAGTACATAGTCCTTCTCAGGAGCTGGCATTCTGGTCGGGGGAAAACAATCAATAAATACTAAAACTACTCGTTCGGGAAAGAACTTTCCAATCTGTATCTTCGTTGGGAAGCTATGCCGTGTCAGTGCGATAATCGTGGGAGAGGGGGGGGCGGTGGCTGTGAGAACTCTGTATAAGTGTAATAGATCTCGATAACTGATTTAAAGACCTTCGTTGCTGATTTGTGGTGCTTCGGTGTTGCCACAGATTTGTTAGAGTCATAGATTGTTTTGGTACGTAAGGGCTCGAGCCCGAATCGTCGCTGAGGTTCACCTCGCGATGAGCCGGAAGTCCGACACGGATGAGGCTGCTCGCTCCTTAACGCTCGATTTTAGGGGATGCCCCACATCTTGTAATTGGACAACAGGATTGTGGACGGATTGGTCAGCCACCTGTGACGCCATCGCACAGAATTTGTAGTTTTTCGTTCTAGACAACTTCCGAGCAGCCTTGCTCGCCCCGCTGAACGAGGTTCCGCTTGAGTGCGAAGACAACGGTGGCCATGGAGATGAGCCGGAGGGTCCGTGAGTGAGCATTTTGTCTTAAAACGAAATCTCAGACGATTGGACGATTCGTTTGGAATATCCATGAAACTCTCTGAAGTAGATTACATCTGAATTACGGAGGGAGGGCGCGACGATGAAATCATCGGCGAGCTTGTGAAATCGGGTTTCCTCACAAGTTTTGGGCCTCACAAAGTCTGAGCGAGCGTTGCAGCTCTGGTACAACGCTCAACATGTTTCTCTCATTCAATACGAGAGAAACATGTTCGATGTTGATGAGGTGGAAATGAGCACGTAGAAGACTAGAAAGCTCGGCTGAATTATAGCGAGCACGACGACACCGATCCGTTGACTAGAGTGAGAATATGTCGTTGATATTGTCCTTCTTTCCCGCGAGACGGATCTCCTTGAGGTCTCTGACGACCTGATAAGCTCGCGACGGATTGTTCGTCATCACACCATCGATGCCAAGATCTATGAGCTGTCGGATGTGTCCCTTGTAATCGACAGTCCAACGATACACCTACGATGGAATGAGGACACAATTATTCAGTCTCATCCTGGAGGTCCCATACCGCATGCCCATGACCTCTTGAATCTGTAGTGAATCGCTCATCCACTGCGTCTCCGAAAATCCGCTCACCTTCTTGATGTAAACGTTGCCTTGGTCTCTGAGCTCGACCGCATCACGTACTCTGGAGAAGCCCCGGAAGGGCTCGAACCTTAAAATCGGAGAAGGAAACGTCGCTCAATGTTTGGCCTTCACGAGTAGCGAGCGACAAGTCTTCCTGTTCTCATTCACTCATCCAGTCACTCAACTGATGATCTCGCACATTTGTGTGTACAAATATCACTCTATCTATTCGAGGACTAATATTTGGAAGGAAGTACCAATTGGTCACGCCGTCGCCTTGCCACGCAGAGGTGACGTTGAGATCGCGAAACATCTTCCCCACAACGCTGAAATCTGGGTTTTCCGAGACGTCGTAGGAGATCTTAGATAGCTGCTCGGGTTTCAATGACTTCATCTTCTCGATGAAGGACGCGAGGAGCTGTTTCTCCGTCACATACGGCACCGACAGGACAACATTTGTTTGTTGACCGCCCTTATCGAAGAAGTGCCCTGACAGCTTGAGAGCGAGGTCGACTCCGGCGAATTCTTTCGCTTCTGGACTGAGTTTGTAACTTTTGAGATCGAGGAAGATCAGAGTGATATTTCGAGTAGCTGCGGCTTGGAGATAGTCGACCAATTGGGTAGACTCGTGACAAACTCGAAAGTAGTCGCAGGGAACTCCGTGATGAACCCACCAAGCCGCTCCGTTCGGTTCGAACGTCACATCGAGCTCCACAGCGTTCGCGCCCTCTCTGAGGAACAAATCCATCGTTGGAATGGAGTTCGCCATGTGGGCGATTATATAGAACGGTCTCCGTATATCGCCGGAGCGTTCGTCGGTAATTCTTCCCGAGACGAGTTGCAAGCTCGCGAGGAAAATTGCAGCACCTAATCGAGTCATCATCGCGACACTTGGCTAGAGTTCGATCTCTTCTGAGTTTTCTTTGGTTCTTTAGCGATTTGGTTCTTCGAGTACTTCTGCTGATGAGGCGGTCTCACTGCGGCCACTTTCTTCACACACGGTTAATCCGGGAAGTTCCCCTCGATTCCAGGGCTCGCTCAACTCAGTTCACTCGACTTCACAAAGGGCTGAGCTGCCATATCCCAGGTGATCGAACGAATGAACGACAGCACGCACGCAGCCACCGCGAAGTGAAAAACCTCCTCCATCAACGACGTCGGTCGCTACAGATCCGCGAAAAGGGGAGCCTCCTCTACTGGTCGTCGTCAGCCACGACACCTCTCCCTTCACGGAGAGGCGAGCGCGCGTTTGATCATCGGCATCTATCAAGCCGACCGACCGATGACCGAACAAGCAAGCGAGCGGCGAGCTGCGTGCCAAGCGAGAGGCAGCTTGCCAAGCGATCCACGCCAACGACAACACGGTACCAGGCCAATGCTTCTTTTTCTTCGGTGCAGATTGTCGTCAGCTCCACGGTCACGGCTCGGCCAGAGGAAGCGTTCGGACTGCGGCATTGCGCTATCGATCGCCGACTCGCGACCGGTCTTGCCTTCGATACCTCCGCTCCATTTCATGCTACAGAGCAGGTAGTAGATCGGAGAGAGCTCCTCCACTCAGGTGAAGCCGTTTTCTGAGAGCATTTCGCGAGTATTCTCGGCATATTCGGGGCCGAGGTAAGGTATGCGGATCGAGGTAAGTCTCGACCGAACCCAGCCGAACGTTCTGCGAATTCTGACGCATATCCCACTCGGAGCCAGTTTCTAGTAATGGCAGGAGGATTCTCCACCTTTTCCACCCCCGTGAAGTTGGGAACCCCCGAGAGCATTCCCAGGGGATGAGGGTACGGGCGATGCCTTTGCTCGCGTGAGCCCGGACGATACACGTTGGCTATCCATGGGGACATGATTGCAACCCCACCGCGTCCCGCCTGTCTGTTCCCGCGGCAGCCAATATTTTTCAATATGAGAACTTCCGACTAATCACTGATCTATCCGACCTGGATGGTGGAACAGGTGGCTGAAATACTGAGGGTCGATCGGCGACCGAGCATCAGGGGCGGAGCAATAATTCGGGAGCCATGTCCACCAGAATACTAGATTGACTTGAGACGTGCTGAGACCCGCAAAATGTTCTCGAGATTAGATTTACGCCCCACATGCCCCAGACCAGTGGTTCCCGAACTTTTTCTTCCCGGAACCCCTAGGGGTTCCGCAGAGGTTCCGCAGGTAGACTTTAGGGTTCCGCGCAATCCGCCACGGAACACAAGGGTTCCGCGGAACCCCGTTCGGGAACCTCTGCCCCAGACTAGGGGGAGGCAAGGCATGACATGCAACTGTTCGCGCGCTGTTGAAGTACCGAATGGAATATGAAGGAAGCGGGTGAGACTTACAAGGTGTTGTACCATACCCCGGGCGCCATCAAATTCATCGATGAAAGAAATTGTCGCGCCGATATCTCACCAATCGAAGCTTCTTGTCGATGGACTCGAGCCGGAAGACATCTACGAACTGTAGGAGATCCGAAACTCCGCTCACGGGGCTTCTCGTCGATGTTTGATGGACTCTCGGAAAGTCGAGTCCGCCGCTAGTTCTGAGCACTCAACTCCGCTCGGAAGATGGGATATGAGCTCTACTCAAGCCGAGAGGACTCCTTGAACTACATATAGTCTAATATCGAAGTTATCGCGGCAGAACCTCACCACTCATCATAATCACGGGATTTCCCCCATCTGCCCATAATCAGTTGAATTCGAAAACGCGATAATTCTCCGCGGACATGGAGTTTGGATGAGGCTACCATGGCGCCCCTCCGCATCTCCTTCGAGGCACTTTTCGGGGAATTCCCTCGACATGCGGTGACTTTCTCTCCCGAGAGGTGACCAGTCCGTGAATCGTCTCAATAGACCGAGACACCCGATACCGCTCGCAAGATTCGTTCACACTTCCGATGATTTTACTGCGGGGTAACAGTGTTCCAGACTGGGGAGCCGCTGGATCTCCCTAGAAAGAATGATCCAGTCTATCACTCGCGAGTATCAGGTTTCTCAGAAATCTGGATCTTCCAAGCAGAAAGCACACTACAAGGACAGCTCCACAGTGACGGCTTCCGAGCAAGCGAGCATAATAAATGCTGTGTCTCATGTCAGAATCAAGCGCCTCCACATCGTAGATCGAGACAGAAGGCTAATTCGGAGGCGAAGGAATTTTCAGAAAAAGTATATTTGCCCATCTGCATCGATCGAACACAGCTCGTGCGGTCAGGTGGTACATGTGACACCGTTCCGCCCCGGGGGTAGAGCTTCGGATCTCTGCCGGACTGCGAGGAGAAAGCGGAAACTGCACAAGGTCGTTTCGAAACTGTGATAGACTGATGATGCGTCAGACGGGCCTCTGATTAGGTCTCCGATGTCTGGATTCGAAATCGAGATTGCTTCACTGGCTGGTTCCAGGCGATGGGACGAGCTGTCACTACTATTCCCGCTTTCACCGAAAGGTAATCCAATACAAAGCGAACAAAGTCGTTTCCTGTGTTCCATTCGAGCGACTCCTACCACTACGCGCTTTGTCGTCCTCACTCGATTTGTCGCGAAATATATTCTAAGCAGAACGAGCTGAAAAATGGAAAACGTATCCACCATATTCCGGCCATTCTGGGTGCAGATTTCTGGAGGAGTGCGCTCTAGAACGGAGTCATCACGAACGGCGGTATCCCTCCCAGGGAACCTCAGTATACGCGGTCTCATTTTCAGCTGACGATAACTTGCCGAGGCGATGAAGTATCGGAGACAGCTCAGACGGCGTCGACGACAGAACTTTCAGGAACAGTCACGCCGAAGACATACAAGGATAGATATACGATGAGAGATTTTAGGCAGATCTCTGTCTATCTGACGGCCTGAAGCGATTCCGAAAGGCGCACTTGGTGAGGATTATACCTTCCCGGAAGGAAACTCGAATAAACACGGGAAACCTCCGGAGTGTTCATTTTCCATATCCTTTACAGTGGGATCGAGGGAGACACATGTGGATATCGTCTGTAAAGGGCGCGAGAGGTACGCGATGCAGCTTTTGACAAAAATCTCAGCGATGACTCTCCTAGCCGGGAAGCTGTCCCGGTGTTGGAGCAAACTGGTTTCTCGGGACCTATAGGGAAGCGGGTCGGTATAGAACAGTGGAGCAGGCACTATCTGTTTGTATTCCGTCTGTAATAAGTTTTCTTCCATCCGTCGAAACATCAGATGACTAAAGGACTGAGGGTCCTAGATGATCCATTGCACACCGTATTGCTATCGATCGTATCTGCTCGGAATGAGAGCCGCAGCAACAAGATATTTCTTCCTCCCAGGATACTTTCGGAGCGATGATTACGACACAATTTCTCAGAATGCATCGGTCGCGATGAGAGAACCTCATCTGTGTTATATAAAGCGAAGTCTACGAGACCTCAGCGATGCGAATCGTTCCTGTGGGGTATGTGAACTGCCAAACCTTGAGGTTCCCCGATCGAACCGCTCTCATCCGAGACTGAAGTCGATTCTCTCCCTGAAACCATGCTGGACCCCCTCCATGACCCTTGGGAAGATTTTGAGTTTCTGATACTGTAGCGATTCCCGGTGTATCATTCCCATATTCTCGAACTTCGTCCGAGACCTGAAACCAGAATGGAGGTATTTTTTTTTCTTTCGTTGAAAAAAGGCCCATCAGCTCATCTATTTTTCTAAAAGGGGCTCCCTGTGCTTCTCCGGGTGGTCTCTCGCGTTCGGGCATCCCCGGAACGAAGATGCCGGTCTCGCCGAACCAGAGCTTAATCTCGGGACTCGCTAGGGGGAGTATCAGGCGGATCGACATGTTCATTGCGGGAAGGCTCGAGCGATCGCCGGATGCGGTCCGACCGGAGGAGTTGCCTTCAAGTAGATGTCTGTTCTAGGAATGCTCCTCCACACCCTGCAAGGAAGATGTCCCCGAGCAGGGCAACCGTGAAGAACTCGGATAGTCTCGAGAGCCGCCTTCGGCCGACATGTCTGAAATAACATAGATCGCCACACCGCATGGGGAGAGCCGTCGCTCTCTCCGCAGTCCGCAGATTCTGCCCCGAATGTTCGCTTCCTTTTCCCCAATAGGCATCAAATATCTTGCTCGAATCGATTTGCGAGTCCCCCTTGGGAAAGAGGTTTGATTCGATCCAAACATGGACGAGCGAGACGCAGCGCCAGTGCACCTCCCACCAGAAATCTCAGCGTTCGAGCTATCAGTTTACAATCCAATTTTGGAATGAATAGGCTGAATTCTCATCATATCCACACCGAGGAAGCAGGAGCCCATGCACGGCCACAGAAACGTGGTACTCGCGCTCGCCAATTTTCGCCCGAAGTCTAATTAGCGGAACGGTGGATGAGGATTTGGGGAATCAAAATACGTTTTGCATCACCCACTTCAGAAACAGCTGGGTACCGGAAGCGCGATCCGCTGACGGAGTCGTGGAGTCCACAGCTGACGGAGACGGTGTTCGGGAATCGGCTTTCGTCGACGTCGACGGAATCCACCTGACATACGTATGCCCCTGCAGGCAGTCGTCTGAGCTCGATTGTAAGCCTTTTTTTCTCCGCTCACTTTCGCCTCCCTCGCTGCGCTAAGCGGTTATTCGACGGCCGGCTGCTGGTCTCGCCGGTTGACGCGCGGAAAGCGGAGGAATGCAAAATTAAAAATAACTCTGCTCAACCAGCTTGCACACCGCTCGTTCCTCTTTCGCAGAGGGGAACCCTCCTCCCGGGTGGCATCGCATTCCCCCTCGACCAGGACGTGTGCGTTTTCCTGCCGATTCGGAGTTCCCTTGGGCGAGCGAGACAGACGGGCCGACAAAAAGCTGATTCCTCCCGTCGAAGCAGAAAGGGCCTCAAATCGAAATCGGTGGAAATTCTTCGCTCTTCAACATTTCGTTGGAGCGCCGGGACTTATTGCCTCGACGACACGCGGGTCTTTGTGGCCCATTACAATGGCGGCAAGGCGAAAAATTCGGCAGTCGTTCGAGTGTTTTAGTACTTCCTAGCCTACGAGCGAAAATCTCAAAGTCTCGTCGCTCCGTGACAGTCGAGGTCCCCCTGTCAATACTCTCACGGGAGCGCTTCTTAGCCTTCCGAAGGTTTTACGCAGGAATGGAGCGTCGATTGGCCAGCGAGTGTCTGCTCTAACGGTTGCTAGCGGCGCTGACACCGACTCGGCACTTCTGATTTCAATTTTTCCCCCTCTGAGAAAGATGGTTGAGGTCTGAAATTAATTTTCCAGGAGTTCGCGCTGAGCGGAGGTACAAGAATCGGAGGAAGGGAAACGCTGTCTGTCCTGTATTCAAGGACTGATCGGCGCTTCGTCTATCGAGCAGACGGAGAGCCCTCAGGGCTAGGGTATTCAGGTTCAACAGGCGGGTTCGCGGGGAATCGTCGTTTCTTCTTTCCTCCAAGCCTCATACCCGAAACCACGCAGAAGTCACGGGCGCTTCTCCTTTCCCCATTTCCGTGTTCTACTGCTCTTTTCTAGTGGGCTGATCGAATTTCGCTCGACGCATACCTCCCAATCATAGAGTTGCCCGAGGCGGTTATCCGACATGCGCGCCGACTGACAGAAACAGGGACATATGCAGGTACGCGCGGAGACCGTGAAGCGCATGGAGAAACCCGTGCCTTCGGATCCCATTGATGAACCGGGAAATGGCGCCACGATCCGCGATATACCTTGAATCGAATCGAACTTCAATGGTCGGAAGATTTTACCTTTCCGTTCCTGGCATTGGGGGCTTGCGAACGCATGACTTTGCGTTGAATCATGAACGTCTAGATGTGGATGTTCAATGGATCTGGTGCTCAGCCGACGATAAGCTGTGCGATGCGTGGTCCCGGGTATCTTCGGATTTGGAGAATGGAGTTGTTCCCTGACTGAGTTCACCGAGTTCGAAGAGCATGACGTCTCTCCCAAATGAACAGTATTCTTCTCCATGGGGCTCCATGAGGCCCTCCAGCACACAATTCTCCGACTGACCGACCTCGATACCATGGGAAGTTAAATTCGCGGATTCGACGTCGGGAGCGAAGGCTTGAGCTCCACTGAGCGAAGGGTCAATCGCTACGACGACAGAGTAGACGAGACAGTTGATGACGTCTGCGTCTGCTTATCGAGCTGCGGCTCCTATTGGAGATTGTACTGGTATTATACTTATACCTGTTGTTATCTCATACCGCGAACCAGCTCCTCTCTCTGCTCGCTCACGGAGTTCAAGAAAATCCCGGAGAGGTTTGGTTGAAAGCAGCAAGTTTATATTTCGCGAAGGTGAGCCTCTGGAAATTCGCTTCAGTGGACCCGCACCTGAAAATTTCGTGCACTCAACTATTTGAAGCAGCATGTCGTCGACATGGCATTCATCTGACAATTCATTTCTCTCAGGACGCCGAGTCTCCGTCTTTTTTGTGACTTTCTGAGCTTGGCTGAGGTGGTAGCGAGTCTGTCACCCCTCCCGGAAATGTCGTTCCCGGTGGAAAGCATTTACATAAAACCATCCACGGAACGAGAGCCACGAAGATCTTTCCGATCCCAACCCTATCACATACCGGACGCTCCAGCGAAGAGGAACCCCGCTTTCGACCGGAGTCCGAATCCATTATGAGCCGCCTGAGGAGCTCTTCTTGCCGGGGTTCCTGTGTATCTTCAAAATATATGACATCAGTCTCAACTCTCTCTGGAAGTAAACTTCACCACCAAAGCTAGCCCACGATCGTTGGATATCTATGTAGGTAGATGTGGGTGCTTGCCCATGGAGCGCCGACTCGCAACCCCGGTCACTGAGAGCTCAGAAATTCCGGACGGTCGATGCCTTGACGACGGATCAGGTGAGGGATGTTGGATATGAGAAGCGTACACTTGCGAGAAGAGTCGGGTTGGGTAGTCCACTCACTCAGCTTGTGAAGGAATGACAGGATCGCGAAGGAAGCCGCAACAGGATGAGCTCGGAGCCGATAGAGACCTGCGAAATGGCCAGCAATTGTTTCATGAGAGATTTTTTGGAAACTCTCGGGGCTCGATACCTGCTCTCCACTCCCGAGCGGGCGTCTACGGACAGATCTCCGCCCTGCCTCTGCTTGAGCAATTTTCTCATGCCACTTCCCCAGTTCCTGGGGAGGTACTGCATGCGAGATTCTCCATCCATGGAGGAAGTGGCGATCTGTTATCATTTCCCCAATATCCGCGCGGTAGAGTCTCGGACCGTGCATTCGGAGAGGAGGAATCTCATGAATCGAATAGGACCTTGTAGCTTGGAGGATGGGGGATGAAGTTGATGGGTTTGAGTTTTCCGCGAAAGGTTCAGCACGCGGAGGGAGGTTTCGTCGAATCGAGAGGGACCCAGAACATTAAATCGATGTAAAATCCTCGACCGAGGCGCTCCCGTGGAATCCGACAGGTGTATGTCACTGTCTCAAAGCTTGTTCACGGATCACATTTGTCGTCTCGATCGACATTCATACACAACCATCATCCTAGAAATGCAAAAAACCTAGCACTCTTTCTGCAACGCAAATGATCCCGCACAACTCGCTCGATTCCGCGGGGGCCATGCGTGAGATGATCGAGTTGGCCACGACACACGGTAGGTGAGGATCGAATAGGGTTTCTCTACATGAAGAATTTCGCCCCGGCGCTTGCGGAATTCAAGAATCAAAAGTCTGGCAGGGGGAATCATGAGTCGCGGACTGGAAACTCGGCCGACTCGATTGCCCGCTCCAGTGAGTTACGAACATCCCCTGGATGCTCCCGGACCCGGCGTTCCGGGAAGGAGAATACGTACGCTAGTTTTGCGTGACGAGAATACGCGATCAGTCCCGCAGGTCACGGCGGATACTGTGCCAGACGTGATTCCTAAATATTTGAGTCAGTCGAGCGAATGCTCCCTGTCGGGCACGAAACTCGACGCTCTCTTAGACTTGAATTGAGAAAGAGCAGCGCTTATTCGATTAGATTGTCATATACAAAGCATGTTTATTCAAAGCGATTCGTGGCAGTCGCTACGCCGATGATCTCGATGGCACCCTGGACCCTGAATGCGCAAAGAGTCCGAGTACCGAAATCGAGAAACCGGGCATCCAAACGTTTCCCTTGGGTCACAATTTATGAAACGCTTTTCATTCACACGAAGCCAGTCATCACAGTCAGGAAACGAGAATACATTCCTTTAGCTTATGCTTTCAAAGCCGCTTCGACATCCGGTAGAAGCTCTGAAGGATCGACGGACGCATGATACCTGTTCGAGAGCAAACAATCACAGCTTGAGATCTCCTGAACTGACTCGGGGACTTGTCGAGGGGAGAGGTCCGAGACGTCTTGTACGTTTGAGGGAAGCCTATATCGTCACTCAGAAGGGGCCTATGTATATTCAGATTCGCAACGTCTAGTAAAAGAAACAAACCTCTTGATTGGTTTTCCGTTCCGCCCGACTAAGATCTTCTCGAAATTCCACCGAATATCCGACGAATGGAAGGTGTCGTAGTTCAAGCGATGCTTTTTGCTGAAGCCTTTCTGAGGGGATTCTGGACAGGCTGTCTGTGGAAGCGCGGATCCAGTTTTAGAAATTTTCTGACAAAACTCAAAGTTTCCTATTACTGACTCGCCCTCAAAAATAACGAAAAGCTCACTTTGAGGTATTGATACAGCTCATGTCCAGTGTCGCCGTTCACGTCGACTTTCGTGGTCATCGGGAACGACGGCTTGAAACCGTTCCCGGGACGTACGAATTCTAGTCCATTTAGAATTTCATGTTTATTACCAGGTTCTTGCTGCAGAGAGAGAAGAGAGACTGTTGTTCCTGCGTATCTCATGGTTTCTATCATGGGGTAAGAAGTCTGCATGCCCGAGCTCCTCGGTTTGATACTCACGAGACCAAACTGATTACTGGGGATAGCTAAGAGAGAAAAGTTCTGGGAAACATAGTTCTGATGGAGCGCATTCAAGGCAGGGTATTGATAGGTGTACCCTCAGTAAGTCGCCACATTGACAACGAGGACGACTTTGTTCCGGAAGGAGGCGAGATTGATTGTTTCTTCGCCGAGGACATCCTGGAGTTTGTATTCATATATGTTGCCGTCCACTGGAAGAAAATGTCGAGTGTCGTACTGTTTCCGAGCGGTCTAGCAGCCAGAAGAATCAGAAGATTTTCTCTGAGGGAGATTTCTACACTGCCTGAATGAATTGGAAGACAGGCAGATCTTTCCACTTTTTCTCGGAGCGACCAGGCACTGAACGTCGAGTGATGCCAAAAGAATCGATCACGAGAGAGAGAGAAAGAAGACGTATGAACGTCTAGGCTCTAGACGGTTCCAGGATAGATATTGTTCCGAAAGAACAGATAGTCTATCCGTCAAAGGGAATGCCTCTTTCTAGACGAGACATTTACGTATGCGCGTATCTCATGCCCGCTCTACAGAGAAAGCAAGGACGACCGAGAGAGTGATATGACGGCAAGATATCGCACAATCGATGCAGAAGGGTGAACGCCAATTTTGTGCGCTCACGATAGCGATGTGTTCACAGGGGAAATTTCGAGTATTCCTCGGACGAGTTGCTTACCTGGCACACAATTCGTTGCAGCGGATCGGTTATAGGAAGCGTTGGCGAATGCCGCACTCAGCAACAGGAGTAAGGGCTTCATTGTCGCCGCTGGAAGTTTCGTGAAATGGTTCCTAAGTCCACAGTATTCGTGGTATGCCTATTCCTCACTCAGACAAGAGACCCTCGCTTCGATTTCGATCCAAGTCCGATTGAGGAAAATATTATTGAGTCGTTGCGTTCGCTGCCTCATCCGTGGGAGGCAAGATGGGGATTCCCGTCCTGATATCCGCTGATCAGGATTCGACAAACTCAGGAACAATCATTGATAGCATTCTGGCCGAGAAACTCGATTACGTTGTATATCTTGAACCGACAGTGGAACTCGAGAGGAATGCTCAAGGACGTGAACTCATTCGTAACTGGGTCGTTCTTCTGGACCGGTAGTGAATCAAAATTACATCATACAGTATCGGGTGTATCCTAACAACGCAAAAAAAGTTCGCTGGTTTGTCGTCGTCCGCGCCGCCAGAAACGTTTGGAAAAAAACTGCTACGGGAGTCGTCAGACCTGTCGACCATCCCCTTCTCCTCCGATTCTTCAATCGAAATGGAATACGTTCTTCGCCATAGTAAAGTTTGTCGGGAACAATCTGCCATCGGGATCCCGGATAAAATACTGCAGACCTGAATGAGATCGTTGAAGGATCTCGAAGGAACACAAATCTCACGTCTCTGATTGAGTATCTCGAATAGAGACCTAACATCGCAGAACGTCGGACCATACACGGCACTCACCTTGAGAACTGCGCGAACGATTCGACGTTGACGGAGGCAAACGCGCTTTTAAGAAGAGAAAGACCAAAAAACCCTCACCAGCGTACCGTCGCCGAAGCCGAGGGCAGGTATCGCAGGCCAACGCCACTGCTCTGCAGTCTCTCACCTGGGACACATTCGAGATGAGCGTGCACGTGCTGCCGCTCCTTCGGAATTTCGCCGTTATTGTATCCGACGTACGAATCGGGTGCCAGATTGAACTAGCTGATTGATGGCTCTTTCCGATCAGATCTCTTCTGTATTACATGAATGAATGGCCCGAGCGTCAGGTAGTGTGCCGTGGCAGGGAGATCAAGTAGTGGGCCCAGATACGTTTTGCCTACTATACATTCCCGTACAAGCCTCCGAGTGAAACCGGGAAGAAAAAACTGTAACTCCGGAGCTCTATGAAGCCCGTAAAGGTCACTCGATGTCCTCGGTATCCTGTTGATGATAATCCGGAGCCTCTGATCCAGTCTGTCTGATTTTAGGTCTCTATTCTCGATTGACCGACTGGATGAGAGAAACTTCAATTATGGCCCTTCGGACCCTCGATCTGATCGGCTGAAGATTCACATCGGATCACTGTGTGCCAGTGGGGGGAATGTTTTTGAAGTTGATTTGAATAAGGTCGGGATGACACCTTCAGATGGAGAGCGAATCATTGGATTGAAAATATATCATTGTCTCTTTATTGTTTCTTTTCCAAGGCTTGTCCGCATCCATTCTGTCTGGTGGCCATTCAGGTGGGAATGTTTCACTTTCTTCCATCGGAAATACTGTCAACAAAACATAGACCAAAGCTGGCTGGCCCGTGAGGCGAACGAATACATTCCGCTCATCCGAGCATTTCAATAATGCTATTCATCGACCTATACCATGCTACAGCTTCCTAATATAAGGTATGCGTATTCGATTCAGCTCATCGAATTCGTGGTGATGACCACCTGCTCGAGAAACCAGGACCCATTGGTCAAACAGTATTTGTACCAAATATTGAGATTAACAATCGAGGTACGCTCACAAAAATTCACGTCACAAACGGCGTCGACTCAACAATAGCAGCGGACGTTCGTGATCAGAAATAAATAACGCGGTAAATCATGCCGGTCCTGATCCATCTAGTTATAGGTACACGTGATGAATATATATGTAATCCTTATCTCTGCCGATTAGCCGGTCAGATCTGAGGTTGACGTTTCTAGGCTTTGCGACTAGGCAACTCTTGATTAGATTGGGTTGGGTCGGTGGAGGCGGCGTTCACGTAGTTCAGTTTATGGTGAACGAAGGGTGGACCGCAACGTAATTCGTATTCTGAATGGTTGCTGCGGCCGCGGCTGCTCAATCTTCCCCGATTATAAATCTTTGGCTTGATCTGGAGTTCCGAGCGCTGCTCCCTCTTGTTCTTGACTAAATATCAGCTATTGCACCCTCAGCGTGTTTCAATAGCGTGTGCATTTGTCCTCTATGCATGGTGATGAGATGAGAAACACTCTCTTTATATAACTCTCTGTCGTTCCTCGAACCGACTCCCTCCGACGTCAGTTGGAATTGCTCGACCGGACGGAAAATCCTCCGACGAGTCCAGGCGTAGGAAAAATGATCGTCGTGCTAGCACAAACTCGATAATGTAGAGGTCACTCCTTAAATATACTCATATGTATATATATGTATATATAAACTCTCTTCTTCATATACTCTTCAAATAGTAAGTACTGAGAAGTACTGTCTGATGGAACGTTTGACGCCGCGAGGGCGAAGGTGGGTTAGATTGCCTAAATCGTTCTCCGAACAACTTAGGGGAGATGCGCGCACGATGAGTGAGTACTTGCAATTGCACAAACCGGAATGGATCTTTGGTAGGGTCGCGGAGGGGGAGACGACCGATCGCGATCGAGCCCCCCGAACATGCATCGGGCCTCCGCATGCCTGTCCGCTAGTGCTGTCTGACTAGAATGTCATTCTCTCGGCCGTACACACAGCGTTCGCATGCAGTTTGACTACGTGCCGCTTGAGGTTCTCTAATTGAGTGGCACTATACGAACAGTATCCACAGGGATAGGGTCTCTGTCCCGTGTGCACCCTGGTATGTCGTTTGAGGTTACCCTGGTACGGAGTTTGGTAGTTGCATTGGTTGCACTGGAAGAGGGCTGAAAAGCAATCACACGAGACCTTTAGAAAGTTCAAACACTACATTCGCTGCGACCGCAGATTCCATCGCCTGCATCCGGTCAGACGGAGAAAGGCGAAGCTTTATTACGCGAGTGAGTCCACATACACGCACATCAGCGAAGAGACGAACGGAAGGGGGGAAGAGGAATCAGGTTGTTCCCTGCGACCTTTCCCGGATTTCAGTGGACCTGAGGGATCGTGGATCGCGATTTCGCTCGAGCGACCGAAGTCTCGGGGAGGTTCTCGCAAGATATCGAGACTTTCATGGGGCAGAAATTCTAATGAGTTCAGGTAGGGGTAGCTGGCTCCTCCAAACGAGCACGTCGTCCAGGGGAACTTCTTCACCAAGATCCCTGGATTTTCTTCGAAGTTCTCGGCGCATCCCTCCAAAATTGGAATTTCGGATGCTCTTCGAGAGCTCACGCGCTTCACAGATCCCCAAGATCCCATAGAAACAGGTAACAGGTCTCAGAGACGACCCAAAACCGGAGAAAGGGAAAGAGAAAGAGTGCTTCAAAAACAAAGTGCCGAAGACTTGGGCGAATTCAATTTCGAAGATTGTGTGCGGAGTACATCTCTGAAAGAAAAATGTGTGTTAGTTACGGTTCATTCGCATACCGGGCATTCCACAAACATAATCATCATCCAGAGGTACATTCAAACTCTCGTTATACATACCGAAATTCGTGCATTCCATAAACGCCCAGAGCACATCGAACACAGGCACACATTCCACAGGACGACGAGCATCTACACTCGGGTGAGCGGGAAAAAATGAGAAGAGAGATTTCCTGACACAGTCAAGGTGTCGATACATCACTCAAGATTTTATTTATATACAACGTTCCGCTTCCGGCGAGGCGGCGATGAGAAAAGATGAGAACAATCGAACCGATGCTTCCCAAGGGCTACGGAGCCAAGAATAATTTACAGGAGTTCTACTCTTGAATAATTATCAATCCGCGAAATTCCTCTCGTTTTACGGGGTGTCAGCCGGACTTCTCGTTTTCGTTCTCGCCGATGGAATATCTTCATGCGGGAACAAGTCCCCCCATTCCGCTCGTCTCGCGGCGCTGTAGACTTCTTTATCGTGTTTGCGTTTCGTGAAGATTTTCTCTTCGACTTGACCCTTTGACGTACACAGCCGACACGTGACGTGTCTGGTCCTCGGTAAGACGTTTTCGATTATTCGCGCCGCAGGTTCGCATTTGGGGCGAACTTTGCTCAATACGACATACGAGTATGAACACCGACCCACATGGCTGCTCTCGAACGAGGCATACTTCACGGGGAACGAGCATGGCAACTTGCTCATTTCCGAGTGGGAACGCTGGCAGGGCAAATTGTGCGTACAGGGCGCCAAGACATAAGAACGAGCTTGATTGGCGTGATTCGAGATCTCCAGGATGAACTTCCTCGCTTCGCTCACCAGCTTGAAGCCCGTGTGGTTTCCGTTTTCGAGGATTATAAGATGGCGTTGAGTTTTCTCCCAGAGGGTTTCGATTGTGGCAAGTCTCTCCCGCTGGTTCGGGAGCTCTAGCAGGGAGAACGCCGAAACCGCTACGTCGTACTTCGTATTTACACTGGCAGGCAGTTTGGCACGTTGTGCGTAAACTTCAAAAGATACCGAACCATGGGGATCTCCACCTGCGACTAACTGTCTCGCAAGATCGCGCATGGGTCTCTGGATATCGACACTGAGATACTCGTTGAAGGAGGCGTTGTACAGATCTCTCATCACCCACCATACGGTCCCGATACCGGAGCCGAAATCAAGGCAGGTCTGTGGTGCGAACAACGGATCGATGATGCATATTTCTCGGAAAACATTCCGGAGAGCTGCGAATTCATAAGGGAAACGACCCAGCAAATAACATAAACTTCCGTAGTCATCGTAGTTGACCGGTGTCCAGTGATATGTGGTCTTCCGCAGTTTATTCACAATGGCCTCCTTAATCTGCAAGAATTCATTGATCGCTTCGATTAGTATTTCTCTCTCGTTGCGTAATGCTTTCAGGGATCTCGGGGTGACCTGTCTCTGCTGATGCTATACTCGGGCGTTCCGTGCCCGGATCCCGGCGGAACGAATGATATACACACATCGAGTCGATGGGCACAGCTGGCCCACGGATTTCACCGAAATCGTCTTGAACAGCTCAGAGAGTAGGCCTCGTAACCAAGACAACTGTAGGTCTGTGAACCGACGTCGATGTTGCGTGATCCCTCAACAGGGATCCACGGCGCTATAGATCACTTCCGACGTCAGAGACAGAATCGGGGAATGGATGAATACGCCTCAATCAAAGTCCCGTGAGAAGATCACCGACACATACGACACGGAAGTCCGTGCCGAGTCTTACGGGAGTCCGGCAATATTCCGCCTCGTGGCCCCTGAATTTTATGGAATACCCTCTTCCCGAACGGCTCATGCCAGACCACTCATGACCATCCCGGTCTCTCTTCAATGTCGAATTTTCCCTCGCGAAGCGAGTCAATATGACATCCGATTCGAACGTCGTTCCACTAAGGCCTCCTTCTGACAAATTCCGCTGTCGCGTTCCTCCTGGGTGCCACGCTCGTTCCGCTAAGATTCTCACCTGCGGTTCGACTAATTCCCGCTGCTCACTGTCGAGTCGCGACAGTCGATCGCCGAACATTTGCCATTGCAAATTGCCCGCCCGCTCCTGAATTTCGCGGGTTTCGATTGGCTCACGTCTCGACCAAAGTTGTCGATGAAGTAATTGTCCATCGGCCTGTAGTTTATCCAAATCGCGGTCAGCGAGAACATTCTCTGTGAACAAAGGGAATCGGTTACAGCCGACCGGAGACACTAGTGGATTATGATCTGCGATGATTCTTCCAGAGGAATATTGAACCTGAGCATTCCTCCGGAGACCAGAGAGCACAGGATAACTTGTAGATATCATATCTAAATATCTCAGGTCTAAGGAAGACTTCTCCGAGGAACTTTTTTTCCCGAATTCCCATGCTCTGCGCGCCGACTATTGAATCCTTCAACTTAGCATGAGTTTCCTACCCACGAGCCGTCGCGCGTCGGCCGTAGATTTCGATGTTTTCTCATCCTATGGAATGAGACGACGTTCTTTTCCTACGCTGTACCGTCATACTTCCGAGGAACCGCCCGGAGGTGCGGCATATGTGTGATGATAACAGATTCAAGGAGTCTTCGGCCGATATTTAGTAAATACTTGTCTAGCTGAATCCGACTTGGAACTTGCTCGAATTTGGAGAACTGAGTGATTATTGGCCGACCGGTGACGCAACAGACAATGGTTGGTCAAATGTCAACGACTTGTAAGGCAATCGCGCCGAGCAACGGAACGCAGAGGAAGCTCGATAGAACTCAAGCGACATCAAAATGTCGAGCTCAACAAAAGTTCCATCGCCTATCCGAGAGATCTTCGAGAGGATCCCTGTGCGCTGTCGGAGACCGGATGTCGAGGCTAACTTCGAAACAATTCCCCATTTTCCACTCCGTCTCCCGCTACGAGTTTGAATGAGAAACCAACTCAGAGTCGTGTGGCGGCTGGGGGAAAATCGGCCGACGAGGAGCACGTCATGGGCTCGTTGCTCCGGAGGGAGTCGCTAACATATTAGGAACTCATCATATTTTCTTCCCGGGTGGACATTATCCAGCCGCCGCGGGATTCCGCGCCGCATCTATCGATGCGGAGAATCCTCTCCTACAAAAAGGGGCAGATCAGAGGATCACCCTGGGCAGGGATGGCGGCTCCGTTGCATAGAAATCAGAATATCGTCCTAACCCACAGGTGTCATGAGCCTACAAGGAATTCAATAATCCCGGGAATCTTTTTTTTTGTGGATTACGACATTGATGGAAAATCGGGCGGGTGAGTGACTCGAACGCCGGCAGTCTGACTGGAGCGGACGCAAGCTGAGAGCGTAACGCCGCGAAACAAACGCCGAGCTGAGGAGAACAATACATATATTTGTCAAAATGGGTCAACGTCAGGGTAGGTTCGTGTTGGTGCGCCTGCAACCGTAAGTTCCGTGGCGTGCCATGTAGACAACATGGGCCGCTACCGCTCAGAGAAGCAGCCAGTGAGCCACAGCATCACGGATCACGCGATCAGAAGAGCCAGCTAGCCTGCCCGCCCGCCTGCCTGCCTACCTGGCTGCCTGACTGCGTTCCTACCGACCAACAACCAGCCCGGCAGCCTCTCGGGCTGCCATCCAGCCAGAAGTCTTGTTACCACCGCCTACCATGTCGTGGCAGCTCCGGTTATCTACTGCCGCGCTGCCTTTGATGATTCAGCCTGAAGAATGGGACTTCTTAATCCAGCGTTGATACAGTCAACGTTTGCCCCAAGCTTCGACTCGATCCCAACTCAATCCAATCACAACGAGACAGAATTAAGTCCGCGGACGCGACGAAAAAAAAACAGCTCAACTCGATTTCCGAACGAGAAGAAACGACTTTGATACGCGACCGCTCTCGACCACAGGTGGTGGCCTAGCCACAATGGCCTCAACGTCTGTGGAGTTCGGGCTGCTAAGGGAAGAGCGAAAAATGAAATGATCGTATACAGGTGTTCGTCGGGAGCGACCTCCGGCGAACTTCAGCGCCTGTCCGAGACGAAGAATTGAACCTATTCAGTGTCGTTACTCGCGGCGGCAATTCAACCGCGTCAAAATCGAAACGATCCACGGAGCTCCTCTCGACTCGAATAATTCGAGTCGGACAGATATCTCGAATTCTGGAGACGTCAATCGAGATGATTTGGAAAAGCTGCGATATCTCGCTCTGCGCGGAATCGCATAATTAACGCATCCGGAGTGCAAGCGTAGATATAGAGTTGCGTATTCGACTACGAGAAGCCAAGAAACTACGAACATATCGGAACGCTGCTCCGGACCCAACATTCTGGCAGCTCGTGACGGTCGGAATATAAATTCGGGTGATCAATAGGAGTGATGTGGACGACTGATTCAATGTTGGCGTCGGAGAAGTTTCACATGACCGATCGCCGCGCTGTTTTTCGCCGCCCAGAATAATTATCGGAATTGGGAAATTACGTTTCCAATCTCAATCGTGAGTAACGACAGTTATGAGCGGAGGATATAACATACAGGTCTCGAAATTCACTTGAATCGAGCGTGTAGGTGCTCCGTCGGTCGAGGCCAACTTTTACTCGGAGGACTGGCAGATGTTCACCGAAGACTCACAGACAGCACCACGAAGAAACGTCCAATCGAATTCCGGAGAATGTCACAAACTAAACGCTGGTTGGGATACGACACAGAACGTGGCGCAGAGACCGGGAAAGCACTCTTCACTATGGATCTAGGAGGATCTAGCGGCAAGTCACTGCCAGCAACGTTCTCTTCAGAGTAGAGAGGAGGTTGCTGGCCGAGCCTGCGAAGCATAATCTTCTGACACAGCTGGTGTCGCATGACGTTGATCTCTCCGTGAAACTCACCTACGGCCTTCACGAGCTCCGGTGGTAACGGCACCAAGCGATTTGCTTTTCTCCGATACTCCGGATTCTGAGGTGCGGGTTCGCTACACAACCCCCGGAAAACCGAGGCTGAAGATCTCCGCAGCAGGATGCGCGAACACAGCGCATACATCGAGCCAGAGATCTGGGGTCTCTGGGGGAAAAGATCGCGGATACTTGATCACGCGCACACTCCTCCTATCGTCAACAGTGTCTTCAGCTGATCACACCCCCATTCCGAAACGACTGGACCGGCTCGACTCATCCGCCCTTTAAGAAATCTTCGTCACTTCCGAACGTGATCCCGCACGAACCGTGACCCGTACCCGGTCGGATTCCCACTGACGTTGAACGGCGGGGGATTCCGCGCATCCGATGCCCACAGGTTTGGCCGTGGGAGCGGAGCAAGAGCTCGATTCACGTTCCGGATTAAACTTCGGAAGAGCATTGTGTTGTTGTTTTGGCAAGCACGTGCGTGCGCTCCCTCCTGCGTATTCGGAGAGTTCTAACGTTCGAAACCCGAGGACCTGTATCTTTCGCGAGTTTCTCTGAAGAATGATGACGCCTCGTCAAATTTAGTGATCAATCGAACTCGCTCTTCCCTAGGACGCCATGGTGAGTTACTCTCATCGATGAGCTCCGTTTTTATCGCCCAATCAGAATGCGCGAATACTCCATGGACCATGACGTCCCAATGGTATGTGTTCCCTGAGGGAAGAAGGGATCTTGACTTTCCTTTCATTTCGCTTTCCAGGCCTCGAGCAGTTGGCAGAACCTTGGGCTATCCGAAGGGACTTTGGACAAAGTCCAGGCTCTCGGATTCGAGTCTCCGACCCCTGTTCAGAGCGCTTGCATTCCGCTTCTGATGAAAAGGAAAGATGTTTCAGCCGAGGCTGCAACGGGGTCTGGCAAGACGCTGGCGTTCACTCTGCCGATTTGCGAAATCTTGACCAGCGACGCGGAGAAGCTCAAACCCCTAGCGGCTCTGATCGTCTCCCCCACCCGAGAATTGGCTCAACAAACCCATCAAGTGATCAAATCCTTGAAGTTCCCTCAGATACGATGTCAGCTCGTGACGGGGGGTCACAGCATTCAGAAGGATGTGGAGAAGTTCGAGAAGATGGGCGGGGCTCACATCGTGGTCGGAACACCGGGACGTTTGGCCGACGTTCTGAGTGCGAGGAACGCTAACAATAATTTGTGTCGCTATTCTCGGAACCTGGAGATACTCATTCTAGACGAAGCGGATCGTCTTCTGGAATTGGGCTTCGATCTGACTTTGGGCAACATCCTGGCCGTTTTACCCAAACAACGTCGAACGGCGCTGTTCTCTGCAACTCAGACTAAACAATTGGACGATCTCAAACGGGCTGGTCTCCGCAACCCCGTCACGGTATCTGTCAAGGAAAAACACAATCTCAAGACACCGATTCAACTGCAGAACTACGTCTGTCAAGTTGAGCCCGAGCAGAAACTGAACACCTTGATCGCGTTTCTCAAGCAGTACAGCGATCTGAAGGTGATGGTGTTCCTGAGCACCTGCGCCGCGGTTCAGTACTTCCACACGGTGATCAAAACCTTGATGCCGAAGCTCACAGTTTTCTGCCTTCACGGCAGAATGCGGAACAAGAGACAGAAGGTTTTCGCGAAATTTTCCGATGTCAGCAAGGGACTACTGTTGTGCACCGACGTGATGGCTCGAGGAGTCGACATTCCGAGAGTCGATTGGGTTATCCAGTACGACCCGCCATTGAGTGGCTCTGTTTTCGTTCATCGTTGCGGTCGAACTGCCAGAATGGGCAATGAGGGATCGGCTCTAGTTTTTCTAATGCCCAACGAAGTCTCTTATGCGAAGTTCTTGACCCTGAATCAGACAATCAAACTGGAGAACGTGGAACCGCCGGAGAATGTGGAGGACTTCACCGACACTATTAGGAGACTCGAAGCCGATAGTGAGACTATTTACATCGAAGCGATGCGAGCATTCGTCTCCTACATCCAGTCGTATCGGAAACACGAATGTAGTCTTCTCTTCCGGATCGAGGAGCTGGAGTTCGGACGGCTCGCCATGGGATACGCGTTGCTGAAAATGCCTTACATGCCGGAGTTGAAGAACAAGAAACTCAGCGGATTCAGACCACCGAATAATATCCGCAGCGAGCACCTGGAAGCTAAGCGCAACGCCAAGGACCTCGAGGGCGGCGGTAAGAAGAGGCGGAAGAAGAAGCGGAAAAACCCAGAAGGACTCCCCCAAGACATGAATCCTTCGGCGAAGCGACGTCTAAAAGCTAAGATACGAGTGGAAAAAGAAATGGATGAACTCTATGAAGACGAGAGACTGATAAAACGTGAGAAGCTCCACAAGATTTCGAAGGAAGAGTTCGAAGAGAGATTCCTCCCGAATGGCACTGTGTAAATAAAAGAAAAAGACAGAGCGAGCAGACTCCTTCAGACAGTTGTCCTTCTCTGAGGAATGTCTCTGTTTTCTCATTTCATCATGACGCTGCCTCCTTCTCATTTCTTAATGTTTCCAGCTTCAAAATACGTCGCATAACAAACTTCCGAAGAACGTTTCGGTTTCCTTTATTATCACAAAGGTCCCAGTTTTTGAGACGGTCTTCTTCTTACAATAAATAATACGTGGAGAACTTTTAGTTATCGGCGACGGGTCACCGTATTTCATCACAAATTGAACATCTCTATCTATTCCAAATCCTAGTCAATTGCTCCGGCTCCACGATTTCTCTACAAGAAGCGCAGGATCTGTTCATATGAGCCCATCTCGCAATACAATCCCAGCAGAATACATGCCCGCATCTCGTTATTGTACAGTTTATCGCGAAGTCATTGCACATGGCGCAGATCAACTGCGATTTGTCACCTTCTTTAGTGAGCTCGCTCCTGATGCTTTTCTTCTCCGCCGCCTTCTGCAGTATTTCCTTGATCATCTTCGCAATGTACATGTACGCAATCGCTTTGAAAATCCAGCTGAGGTGGGACATATCGAGAAAGTTCCTGAACAGAGCGTACCGGCTCCGGGCCAGGCGCCGGCTGATGGATGAGTACTCCCCGAACAGATAGAAATGTATCAAGTGTAATCTCGTCGCGATGGATAGGAGGTCTTGGATGTCTGGGTCACTGACTTTCCAGGGTATGTGCTCCGCCAAGAGCAGCAGCCGTCGGAGGAAGGAAACCGGCGTTCCCTCGGGCGTGCACCTCACGATATGAACGAACTGCTCCCCGAGTGTTTGGAAATCGAACACTGTAGACAGCGCGTAGTACGCCAATGTACATCCACTGGTTATCTTCTGGTGGTAAGGCATGATACTCCGCGGTCCGAATACATTGCTCAGTCCTCCGAGCAGATCCTTGGTGTTGGACGCGATGTGTTGTTGATCTTTTTCAGCAGCTCGGAGGATTTCCGCTTGACCAGCCCAAGTAAGCTTCATCTTGGTTCCAGCGGTGAGCCCACGGGTATTTCGGAATCACAACCACATCCAGTCAAATTCCGGAAGTTCTCCGATCACTCGTTCTTTTCAGTGCACTGACTGAGCTGTAAACAGCCTGAGGTTGGAGGAGTATCAGGAATGGAGCAGCGTCGGAAGGGAGCAACCGGGAATACACTCCTTCGGATCAAAGGAAGATCGCTGGATCGGACGGAGACTTTCGTCCAGAGGACCGAGCTTACTGACTCAGTGTTGTTCTTGAGTGTCGGCTCAAAACAAAACACAAGCGGAAACCCGGAAAGTGAAAGAGCTGGCGATAGTGATCCGTGCGCGTTCTCTTGAAATTCCAAGACAATTGCGAAAGCGCGCTGCGTACGAAGAGGCATCGGAGGTTCCGGGAGTCTCTAGAGCCTCGATTGCCGCGACGATCTCAATTCTCAGGATGCGGGGTCTTCCCGATTGGTAAGTCTTCTCGACCTGCTGTGGGAGAAAGCGCTGTCAACAAAGATCACAGCCATCATCTCTCCATTCGCCGGTCAAGAGACCGCAGCGCCAGAGCGGGCGGAGAACGAACTAGAGTCTAAGACACAAGGTGCTTGTTGGACGAGCAGAAAAAAATAGAACACGTTGTAAGATATAGGGCTAGTTCTGACTTCTGATTGAAGCTCGTTGGCGGAGGGCTCTGAGGAGACAATACAATTCTCTGATTTGAATTGCCATGGCCGGAGGGGACGACGTCAAGGTATGTCAGTCGCTTTGAAGGTTTCCCCGCGAGCATGTATCGAACGGCGGTCCGGAATTAAATTCCCCAAAACGATCTGGGAAATATTTCCAAATCTTGCATGAGAAATTCCTCTTCCAATATAATCCTGCGTTGCGATGCGCCAATCCCCGGAAGCCTCTGTTTAGCTCAGGGGACGGGAAATCTCATTCTCACCGCATGTATTGACCGATCTTCGAAAATCGACCTGCATTCCCCTCGCATGAATACACCAGACCTGAGGCGTCTGAGTTTTTCGGCCCTGTTCAGAGCTTCGGGAGGGTAGTTGTAGTGTGTGGCAGGCGAATTTCTTCTCGGTCGTAAGTTCGGGATTTTTCAGACATGCTAACTTCGTTGGTGAGGGCAAATCTGTCCAAGTCCTCCTTTCGGACTAGAACCGATCTTGGGGTGTGGCGAAGCTCATCGAGAAAACTGTTTGCTATGCAGGAAGTTACCGCTAAGATGCACGACAGCGCCATTAAGGAGCCGAAATCGGGCGATCCCGCGAGAGTAGGGAAAAAGAAAGATGAAAAATTCATGTTGAAAACAGCTAAGGTGAGCAAAATAGAAGTTTTCCTTCAGCCCCGGATGATCTCCTATCTTCCCCGGGCTACAAGCGGGAAATCTCGACCGAAACTCGAGGGAGAAACTCACCTCATGAGCTACTCATGAAAAGATGAGAGATTTCCCCATCTCACCTCGAATTCCCTATCCGCTTCCAGGGTACCCGTGATCAGAACCCCGTGCAGATGGCCTTACGAGAACGCGTTTTCAACGTCATCAAGGAAAGCTTCGCGCGTCACGGAGCCGAACAGATCGACACTCCTGTATTCGAGCTGAAGCAAACTTTGACCGGGAAATATGGAGAGGATTCGAAACTCATATACGATCTCGCAGATCAAGGCGGGGAGATGTTGTCATTGAGGTAAACGTCGACAGAATATTTGAATTAAAAAAATGACCCGATCCTCCCGGAAGTACGGGATTCGCTCCTGAGACGTTCGAAGTCGTTCTCAATGATGATGGTGATACTTCGACCCTCCTTTCCTCGAGAATAAGAGTCGCCGCTATTCCCCCCAGGTACGACCTCACGGTTCCGTTCGCTCGCTACCTCGCGATGAATAAAATCACAAACATCAAGAGATATTCGATCGGCAAAGTCTATCGACGAGACAACCCCGCCATGACCCGAGGACGTTATCGTGAATTTTACCAGTGTGACTTCGATATCGCCGGCCAGTACGATCCCATGCTCCCCGACGCGGAGTGCGTCGTCATCGCTTGCGAAATCCTCAGCAAGCTCAACCTCGGCGAATTCCGAGTGAAAATCAACCATCGCGGAATATTGAATGGAATGTTCAAGGTTTGCGGCGTTCCTGACGAGAAATTCAAAGAGATCTGCTCGGCCGTCGACAAACTCGACAAATCGCCCTGGGAGGAAGTGAAGAAGGAAATGTGTGAAGTCAAAGGTCTGTCCGAGGAGGCGGCGGACAAGATCGAAGCGTTCGTCAAGTTTAATGGAGGCCCGGAGCTCATCGAACAGTTACTGGAACAGGATATCGGCAAGAATGAGAGCGCGAAAAAAGGACTCGACGATCTGAAACTGTTCTACGACTACGCCACTGAATACGGTGTCGAAAAACACATTCTCTTCGACCTCAGTCTCGCTCGAGGGCTCGATTACTACACGGGAATAATCTACGAAGTCCAGCTGGTGGGAGAAGGCGAGGAGGGCGTGGGCTCGATTGCTGCCGGTGGCCGCTACGATGGACTCGTGGGGATTTTCGACGCGAAAAAGCGTTCGACGCCTTGCGTAGGCATCTCATTGGGAGTGGAGAGAATTTTCACGCTCCTAGAAAACCAATTGGCAGAGTCGAAAGCTCAACCTCGTAGTGTCCAGACTGAAGTATTCGTCTGCTCGGTGCAGAAAGATCTCGTCAAGGAACGAATGAGAATCTGTGCGGAGCTGTGGCGGGAAGGACTCAAGGCTGAGCATTCATTTAAAAATAATCCGAAGATTTTGGTTCAATTACAGTACTGTGAAGATAAACAGATTCCTCTTGCTATAGTTTTTGGAGAGAATGAGCTATCACAAGGTGTATTGAAATTAAGAAATGTCGCCACAAGAGAAGAAGTGGTTGTTCCTCGAGCTAATCTGGTGGAAGCGATTCGGGAGCGACTCGCGAACACAACCGTCTGAGATAGATCAATGTACCCGGTGATTTGACTTGGGTGTGATACGTTGAGGGTTCACAAGCTGGAAAGCGGCACTATGGTAAAAATAAAAACCAACATCACCGTGATCCATATCGTATTTTCTCACAGTCTTCCTTTCATCGGAGACACCATTGAATGGCGAATACTTCTCGTAGATCCCCCCCAGGGCGAGGCAACTCCAATTCGCCGTCATGGAGACCGAAAGATTAATCGAGCGGCTCCAAGTAGAGAAGAGGTCTGTAGGGGAGCTCCGGAATATGACAGCATGGATTTCTCCGAGGAATTCCGGAGGATTCGTTATCCCGTGCAGTCCTCGTCAAGAGATTTCGACGCCAGGAAAGAGGAGGATCCCGATTGTGGGGCTCTTGAGGAAATAAGCGAATTATCTGAGAAAGTGCGAGTCGCAGAATGCTCCGGGAGCCATTAAAAGTGATGAGACGTTCGGACTGCATTGAGTGCGGTGCCGAGGCACCGCCCTGGGCATCTTTCAGCCTCGTCGCGCCGACCTGGCGCTGATTTCCACAAGCAGAATACTCTCAGCGTCACTTAACCAGTTTTAACCAGTATGATGTCGTATCGGTGAAATGGTTGGAACGACAACTCTGTTAACGGCATTGACGTGAGCACGCAGTGACACCGGAGAAAAGATTAGTTTTGCTTTGCATATTTCAAAACATCTCTATCACGTAGAGATGTTCGACGCCGAATAGGATTCTAGGTAAAAATACTTCATCTGAGTATCAACACAAGTGCCCTCGATTTGAGCGGCGTGGCGAGCGTGGAAAGTTCGAAAAACGAAACTGACCGCGTGAGCGACCGGATAGTTCCGGGAGACCCGACTTCTACCGAGACGTCCTCCGAAGAATTGCAAGCGAGAACCTGAGTGAGGTTCTGCAACTTCCATCAAGAGATCGGCATGTCGCGTCTCTTCGCCTTGCTCACTGTGGTGGTATCATTGTGCTGTGAAATTCAGTCAAGTGGACTCTTCGGAGACTATCCAAGGAACGATCCATCGATCAAATATAATGATGCCTCCGATGCACCCGCCATAGTCCGTTGGTTGCTGTACCGAAGCTGCTTCTCCGATCCGGATCACCAGCCCAAGATCGTACAGTCCCCAGCGAGACTGATAGAATTCTTCAAAATCTCCAGCGAGTCGAACGCAGCGAAAATACTGCCAACAGTATGGACTCTTCTCGACATGAAGGAGGTTGGATCGGCAGACTTCAGTGTGTGTGGCGAGAATTCCCAAGACCTTCACGCGGAGCTCCTGGGGGCGGAGCATGAAGATGAGTCAGGACTTGAAGCTGATATCGGGACAGAGTCCGAAAACGAGCCCAAGACCAAGTGTATACAAACTGTGAATATTAGTCGCGAGCAGGAAAGGAAACTGCGAGACCTCTTCAATTGCTAAGCCCAAGCGAGTCGACCTCTGATGCCAATACTCGAAGATCCTCAAGCGTTCCCGTGGATAGTATAATTGCAATAAATATCGTCAAGTGTGGATATGACCTTAGTCGGACAGATCTTCCGCCCTGTGCTTTCGTTTGAGTCAAGATCTTCCACTCTGACCTATGCATGAACTTAGGATCCGATTCATTGTCGATACTTTATTCATTCCACCATATTCGCGAGCCATTGGAGCATTATGGAGCTCTGGGACTACCAAAAAAAAATCGGGAGTAGCGACGGTTCACCAGGATTCACGAGAGAACGGTCCCTTCCGGTCGAGCTCTGCCGTAGTGAGCTTCATCTCAGTTCATGCGATGAAAGAGATTTTCATCTCAGGCGGGGCAGAGCCTCGGTACTGACGAGTCGGGAGCCCAACAAAGCGGGAGTTCGCCTTCACTGATCTTGCACTTGAACTTCAGATGCGGGGCGAACTTATCGGAGACGAGAGCCAATCGGCTCACTCCTCTACTGATGTTGACAAGCTTCAGCTGCTGTGGTAAACTTGCGGGAGCATCCAGACACTCCACATCGAAAACCTTACAGACTTTGAATACGACCTCGCTTCTAGCGACGTCGACATTGATCGCAAAATCCAGAGGTTCTCCCTCCATCACGGAGTCCTGGAAAGCGATTCCTCCCGCCGCGCTCTGTGACTGTGTTTCTTCTTCCAAGAAGTCGAAGAACTGCGGTCTGGGAGATTAAGAACGAAGAGTAGCTTTTAAAGGAACCTGTGAATCTGTATGTTCCTGACTAGCGATGATTCCACTCACGTTGTTGTGCAAGGCAGCAGGAGCGTTTTGACGAAAACCGTGGAGCGATTGAAGTCAACTGTCATCATCATTGCAGGAACGGTGAAACACAACACGAGTGTGGCATTGCCCCCGTCCAATTGTTCCACGTGCTCTATCCGAGGGTGGAGCGCGATCACCACGTTCCCTCGGGATGAGAACTGACTTTCAGCTTCGACCAGCGCCGTAAGATTCGTCATCAGAGCATAGTAGCCCCGAACCTTGGGCGGCTGATACTCGTCTTCGAAATGGCTGCACCAATCATCTTTCTCTAATAACCGGAGCGCACGACCCACCCCCGATTTAGCTCCGACCCCCGCATGCCTTCCCTCCAGAACCCCAACCCCTCCCGATAGAACGAAAATGGTTGCAACCATGCAAAGCAATGCAACTGGATCTGCAAATAAACAGCCTGACTCCCTTCCTTTCCTCCTCGTCGGCGCAGCACGTCCGAATTTTCTCGATTTTGTCTTTCGGACCGCAGAGGGTTGTCCTAGAGCTGAAAATCCCAACGTAGGTCCAGGTGCCGCGTGGAGGTCGATGGATGTCTCCTCCGCCTTGTTCAACGATGCCCTATCAGTTGGCTGCGATCTGAAGAAGCTGGACAATGGTTTCCTCGACTTGCTCTTGCGAGCGGGGAGTGCGAACCCTGGCTCGCCGAAAGTTCTCTCGGAAACATCGTCTGTTTCCACGACCACCTCCGGCCGAGCATTCGCCATGTGTGCCAAGACTCCCACTGTCTGTCACCAACGGATTCCGATGAGTCTCGTTGCCGTCCGGCTGCCCATAAAGAAAATTGCTTCGTTCTCCCCCGCAGACAGCATCAACCCGAAAATTCAATGTCTCGGGCATTGTTTTCGGTAGCGAAGAATAGATTATCGAGGATCGAAAGTCGAAAGCATGGCTCGGCGACCTGAGAGCCGACAGCTGCTCTGGCGAAAATTGACCCTCCGTAGGAATGATGCCAACAGCCGCGCCAGAATAACCATACGAGCACTGCCTGCTCGGATGGAAAGAGATTCCCAATGGAGAAATTCGGTCGAGCCTGCGCAATGAAGACCACCTCTCAAGCTATATCCAAAAGTATTGTGCGTGTCCTCGATTATTGCATCTGATGTTGAGCTTATCCATAGCCGTGTCGAAGGTCAGTATATAGCTCGTCCGATTGTATCTTCCATCAGCTTTGTCCTTGGTTTCTCGGATGAAATCGCAAACGTCGGTTGTCCGCTCCGAGCTTATGCCTTTGACGGCGGACTCGACGTCCTCGCAGAACGAACCTTGGAAATCGCAGTTCGAGTTACATCTGGTCACCATGTCCAAGTAGTAGATGTAACCCCGTTGATGCGAGCAGAAGAAGTAATTATTTTCTGGAACAGAAAATCGTCTCAAGTTAACGAGGGACTGGTATATTCATGCGGTTATTTACCCGTCGAACCCGGGTATCGAATTGATGCGCCGGAATCGTCGAGATGAGCTCACTTCTGCACGCCGGCTGATATATGGTGCCGCGGTTGGGGTAGAGGTTCACGTCCGCGAAAGCGGCGTACACGCCCACGGCGCCTTCGAGTACTCTGAGGATATTCGTGGTGGAAGACGTGTGCACGGCTTCCATGAAATGCACATGACGCCTGTCGGGTTCTATCCCTTTCCAGCTGAACAGTGGCGATGCTGCATCCATGGCTGCGGCAATAACAGTTCACTCATGCAGTGCTCGACCTAATCTTTAGTTTCTCATCGGCATTCTCATTTTCCTCGACGGAGAGTCTCCAGCATAGAACAGTTTCAGCTCACCCGTGCCGGCGCCGATTCGGATGTCGAAGCTCTTGAACAGGTGCGACACTGTCTGCCCCATGACCTGCGCGCCCAACGAGTGTCCGAGTACGTGCACCGATTTCTCGGTGATGTTGTACTTTGACATGAGGCGTTGGATGAAAGTGGCCAGGACTCTACCGACCATCAGGGCGTTGTTCGATGCTTGGAAGTAACGGCTGAGGTAGTACCATGCCTGATCGTAGAAGGAACCGTCCCTCCAATCGACGAGTATGATCTTTAACTGCAAATCAGCGCTGCTTCGAAGAGAAATTAACTTCATCCTCCGCTAAGTCGCGATTCGGATAATTTGACCAACAGGCGACAGGATCCTCATCCTTCTCGGCCGTGCATTCGAAGCCAGGGCGGCCTTTGGGTCCGGGAGGGGAACCCGCCGCGACCGGGATCGGGACGCACGGGGTCATGCTGAGGAGAAATCGCTCTGAACTCACGCCAGGGTCCTTCTTCAGAAAAACTCCTTTCATTTGGTCGATCCAAGGTTCCTGGCTGGACTCCGTGTAGCCATGGATGATGAACTTCAGCTTATCGTGGCTTTCGAAGAGCTCGTCGCTGCTGTTCAAGCTAGCATTCCATGCGATCACCCGAAGCGGCTTGTCAATATTTTTCTGGGAAACAGTTGACGCTCGGAGAGGAATTCCGCATGACTCTGGTATTCAGCCACTTCCCCCGAAGATTTCGTCATACGCGGCACTCACCCGATCGTGAACGTAAAAGTTAACGTTGATCTTGAGAGGATCCCATGGCTCGAAACCGTACATTCCAGAGACACAACCAACCGGCATGACGTCTCCATCCTCTGCTACGTACGAAGGACAAGCATTGAAACTCGAAATGAGAAAACTCAGAAGAATCCAGCGGTGCATCGCGGAGCGCGATCTGATCAGGAATTGAGCTCAGCGGAGCTTCTCGACAGTGTTGATCGTCCGTGCCCCCGCCAAGCGATGATGGTACCTGTAACATATTTTTAGTTTTTTATCCCCGATTTCTTCTCAATCACAAATTCCAAACCTGACGAGCAACACCTAAGTCAATCGTTCAGCTATGACATAACTTATGACACTACGAAATTGCAGAGATTGATTCATTCGGCAACTTCTTTTTATTTCCAAATGCTGGAAAGCCACAGCAGGCATCCGGGAGGCCAGATATTGAGTTCTCCACTGCGCCTCCCATCCACCTGACACTCGGTAAAGAACTTTACTGGCTCCGTCGTCCGGATCGCTCCGTGAGGATCTCTCTCGATATTTATCACCCTGTCTATCATCATTAATAATACGAGACACAAGAAATGCCGTGATGACTTCTTGGTATCTATGGTGGTATGTGTCGCTCTGATGCCATCGAGCTGACATCAGAGCTACTAAGGACCTCCTCTTTCGCTAGCTGAAGGTCAGAACGAGCCTCCGGGTTTTTCAGCGAGAGAAAATTTCTCTCTTGGGATCAAGGTCGTTCTGCTCACCGAGCTACCGAAAACGGTATAGAGGAGATGGCACGAACATTCTCACCGATTCCAGCGGAAAGTATTTCCATCACTCCCCAGGTGATTCCGAGAACCGGGGTCGGGACTCCCGCGGCGTGATTGTTATCCGCGCAGCTTCCCCCACGACGGAGAGTAGGTGCGATGCTCGATAACGATCTCGTCGCTGAATCCGAAGGGTTCGTTCCGGAACGGTAAATTCCGAGAGAGACAGCGTTCATGTGGAATCAATGGCAACTCTCCGCCTCAACTCAAGGATATGGCAGTTGGAGAACACATCTGTTCATGCTGGACTCGAAAAGTCGTAATTGCAGTAAACTGTCCCCAACGTCGGTCCATAGACCCTTCCGGAGCAGTAGTTCCATCGCGGAAAAACGTAATTCTCTACTACGCAAAAGCCAAAGTTCCTGCTTCTCGTAGCACTGGCGAGCGAGGCACGGAACGCTGAATGACACGGTGAAATTCGCCTATCGGGACCACTGCGTGATCGGACCCTCCGCTTATTCGGAATGGGATCCGGGTCCCGGATAAGGTTTCCCAGTCGAAATCACTTGGTATAGGCGGACCGAGCGCTGATTGGGACCAGTATGGCTCGGTCCCGACGTAGTCCCTCCAAGCGGAGTCCCCTGTATTTCCTTTCTCGGCTACCCTCGATGTGAGCTTTTCCCGGATCTCTGCCGGAAGTTCAACCGGATCCGAACCGTCCGGATGGCGATCAGCGCGCTCCCGGCTGTTCTCAATAGAGAGGAAATTCTATCCATCTCTCCTATAGGACCCGTCCGCCGAGAAATTCCATCTCAGCGTCTCTTCCAATCCCTAACAACGAGAACCACGGAATTCGTAAACTGATTCTGTCGAACGGTAATTAATTCATCCTGAATGCTCCGGAGCCGAACTCCGTTCGAAGAACTAGTTATCGCGAGATTATCCACCTGGTCGAATAAGGATCACGGTTCGGAGCGAGAGATGTCGTAATCGAGTCTTATTTTTTTCGCTTGGAATTATTCACCAGAATCGGAAAATCAGTAGAGTTGCGATATGAGAGGACAAGTCCTGTTTTGTGCGCTTTGACGGCTTTTACGGAGTTTTCTCGGAAATGTCCGCTTTCCGCAATTTTCGAGGAAATACCGCTGAATTAGATGAAAAAGATTGAACTTCTGCGGTATTTTTTCGCCGAGGGCACCGAGGTCTCGGCTGCACAAGCGTGAGCCAGAGGCCCCAGGGGCTGGGTAGAAAATACTCTTCTCAGCAAATTGTCTGTGAACGATCCTTAGGGCATCGGAGTTCAGTCGATTATTGCTTATTAGGAAAATTGTTGGAGAGTCGAATCAATTCCATGGAGAGGGCCAAAAACATGGAATAGAGTGTCCGCTTTCGATGACCGCTCTCCGTCCCGATGTCCGTGCGGACGTTTTCCTTTTTTCGGGAAAGAAATGTCCTCTCACATCGCAACTGTAATAATCAGGGATGAACTTGCCTTCAGAGCCTCTCGTCTTACCTGTGTCCTGTGATAAGTATCTTCCGCTGAGAAATTGCGTCGGCGAAACAGGCAACGGCCTCGGGGACTATCTGTTCCAGGGCGAGCGCCCGGAACTAGAAAGCAACGCCATGTGTGCCGTGATCAGGCTCGATTGAATATCGAACATTTACTCATCTGAGTTTTTGGAGTGGGCGCCCATATCTGTCAAGATGTCATCTATCTGTCGAAAGCCTTGTGATCGGAACCAAGTAGAACTGAGAACTCGAAAATTCGGACAGGTCCAGTCTTGAGATGGTCTTCTAGAGTTTTAGGAGGCGGGGAATTTCAGTCGTCGTGAAATTCTACTTTTCGAAGCTCGTCGAGATGACTCGAGAGGTAGGAGACTTAATCGCCTTCCTCTCCGTCGATTCGGTGCAGCTCCGATTTATCCGACGGAGAATCTCCAGATTGCATGATCTCTCCTTTCCCGACGATAAGGAAACTAATCCGGTCCGTCATTTGCCTGTCAGCTCCGAGCGTCAGAGCTGGTGTCCCACTAAGTTGTGTTGACATCAGCGGTGACGAGTTCAAGCTCGCAGCAGCGACTAGTCGACAGATGGCATGCACAGGTATCGGTGTCGACGGCGGCCATTCACGATTCTCAAAGTCTCAATGGAAACTCTCTAGGAATGCATGGACATAGCTAGTATCTATTGGCTAGGTTTTATCGATGTTTTCTATCGATGAGACGCACAATGAATCTGTTCCGGCGGTTTATGGAGGAGAGAAGCGTCATTGGGAGGAACCTAGGATAGAAATCTCGGTTTTGCACATAATCTTTACTAATTAATTTTCATCTCCGTGGGAGGTCGTGATCACATGGGAATGATCTGAGAGGCATTCGAGCGAGCGACAAGGAAACATGTGAAGTCGACAAGTTACGAGATGGATCCGCTTCCCCGTAGAGATATCCGACACTGGGTCCCAATCGCCGATTCTCGCAGAGAAACGCTGGCTGGCGCCGTCTCTGGCGACATCGCGAGCTGTTGTTGGCGACGTCTCTCCATATGATTCGAGTACCTGCCTCGTCGCGCTGACTCTACCCTGCATTTGACTGTCTGGTGGGACAGCTACAAGACGGATCGTTTACGACGTATCACTTCTCAGAGAATCGTCACATCGAGATCGATTCCAACTCTGCTCTTCTTCGCCCCCCAGATTCCTTGGTCCCAATCGCGTTCTCTCCCGATCCATGATAGATCCCACCGAGAGATTTCGTTCCGATATTTCGTGAACGATCTTGTGCCCTCTGATCGGTGAGAAGATGCCCAATCGCCTTGCACTTGATGACCCGTCTGGCCCTCGTTGCGAGGTGCAAAAGGGCCGTAGCTGAGAGGATGTCATTCAGAGTGATGGGCTTTCGTTCCCACCTAGATTTATTCCGCCAGGCCACGTGTATCCGCCAAGGCCCTCCATCCTTTTAGGCACCGGACATTTGAGCTCTCCGATCCGAGCGTTGCTGGAATACAGATCGCAGGGCTGATCCCCTGACCCAGTCTCTAAGACACGGCCCGGAACGGTTGGTCCGCGCGTGCAGAAAATGCGGCCGTCGACTGTGTATTTGTCATCGTACTGAACCCAGAAACTCACGAGGCGAATTCGTTCGCGTCATTCTGTCGCATATCCCATAATCTGTGAACTTGGATTTTCTAGCACAGATCATTTTTTGCCCCCTCACTCCATAAGCACCGAAAGATCGTCGGAGACATCGGGGAGTCTCTCGTGACCGATAGCGTCGAAGAAAGAGAGGCCGATCAAGTCAGTCACCATATTCGGATCATACACTTTATATACACTTCATTCAGTATGTACACTAAGTGGGAACGAAGAAGAACAATTCGATCAACATCCGTCAACCTTGGGAAATTCATTCGTCGTCGCTCGACGACGATCCTCTCAAGCGTCTCCGAGGTAGATCTTTTTTGTAGCGATTTTTCCTCCCGCAGAATACCGGAGTGAAAGTCAAGGTACTCTCCCGGAGCATCGTGGGGGAGATACAGTTCCTCCCCCGAGGTTCCGTTCTTGGAATTTCTTGAAGGCGGCGTATTCGGCGACATCGATCGCATCCGAGCTGACAAGGCGAGTTCTGTGAGAGAGAGGGAGAGATAATTTCTTGATTCGGGTCACGGAGTCCTGAGCCCCATTCGCTATTCAAATGGCCAGAACAAAATTTCAATGAAAGCCTATGTAGGCATGTAGATCGCGACATCTACCTGCTGACGCTGCTTCAGAGTTTCGCGGGCAACCTCTGATTGCCTGAGGAGCATCTGGGTAGAATTCAGCTCAAGCCGGGCTTCGGAAAGTTTTTCCTCAAGGTCTCGGAACCTCCCCTCGGATTCTTGCAACACGATTTCTCTCTGGTCCAGCAGCTGCATTTGATGGACCACGGTCTCTCGGAGCCGTTGGATCTCTGCTTGCGATTGGCTGACGTCGTCCTCGAGCGATCCCTCGCTGCACGCATGGGTCTCGTTACCCGAATCCCCACTATTTGCACTGTTGTGCTCACCCCCCTGGATACTGGTGTGCGAGATTTGAGCCCCGTCCTGACAGGTTAGCTCCATTGATGAAGATTGCATTTTCCAGACGCCGCTGGCGCAGACCGTTTGTACCGGTACACGGATCCTTTCCTGAAGCAGGATTCTCAACTCTCGCTCGGAACGGAATTGTGCGACAAGCCTCTCATTGAGGTGAATCTGGGAAGAAATCAGGGAGCTCAACAACGGAAGTCTCCGCAACGAAATTTTGAATGCGAGCGCCGGGCCGCAAGGAATGCTGGGACTCCCATGCCGGGAGTTCCCGGACGGGAGACCTACCTGTTTTTGGAGTTTGTTTGATGCTTCGTTGTAATTTTGCTCCAGAGTCCGACAATGAGAGCAAGCCTCATCCTGGGGTGCGAACGAGGGAATATCCTCCCTCTCCAAGGGCGGGAATTCTTCCAAGTGACCGAAACGATTGCGGAACAGTTCGAGTTCAGGATAGAGTCTCTCGCGAATGAGGGCGGCCATCATTCGGCCTTGTTTCTGGGGGACAAAGTCAAGGTCTTCCGTCTATTGATCCTTTGCCTCCGATGTTGGGAGCAAGTTTCAGGAATGTCATCTTGCCTTGTATTTGGTGTTCTTTTCGGTGACCTCATCCAGCTCCTGCACTAGCTCGTCTTGTATGGATTTCCTCAAAACATCTTGCTCTTCCCGGAGCGCTTTCATCGCCGCGCGTTGCTCCTTCCGCTGGATCGCCATTTTATCCATGTACATCAGCTTCGTATTTTCCATTGACTCCTCAAGTGTTTGGATCCGTCGACGCAATTCCTCGTTCTCGATGGCCAACTTTTCCGCGCTTGAAATATTCGATGGAGGCTGAGTTTATGCCCAAGCTAGGCTTTGGGAAGAGTTACGATCCGGAAGCATATCTAGAGCCCCGAGCTGGGATCATACCGTTGAGATCGGCGGCACACTACGGCAGCGGAGAATATTCTGCCCCGATTTCAGTCATTTCATCTTACGTTCGTAGATCAGTCTGCATCTCGTTGTAAACGGTCAGCGGCAGCTCCATGACATCCGCTCTCGGAAGGGAAATTCTCGATGTCTGGCATTCCCCAGATTTTCTCCGAGTTTCTCGAATCCGTTTCACAATTTCTTGCGGATGTACTAACTCCGTAGCGGTGACTGCAAACTTGAGTTCGTACCGAAATTAGCTTCCAGGTCCCTCTCGACAATCCACGTATTCTCAACTACTAGTCATTGGGAATTTTCGCGTTCCACTCGGTGATTTCGTGTTCACCTTTATGGAACCAAGCGTGTCTGCGAGTCGATCATTTCTGGCGCTTATGCATACAATCAGAGCAACACGAGTCTGGGTCAAATTGAAGAAAGGACTCAAAAGTCTTGTGAGTTTGCTATCCCGGTACGGGATCGGCTGGTACCCTTTCCTCAGAGCGTCGATGCAACGTCTGAGCACGAGGAGCGAAGAGTTTATGAAGCCGGCTTGACGCAGAACAACACCCGAGCTCCCAGTCGCAGTTTGTCTCTCGGTACCTGTGAGAGTTGCTCGATTAAAATCGATCAATGGCGGGGATTCACAGGGGATTCGGGCACCGATACCATGAAAATGGCCAATGATTATAGGAATGAGCTGTTCTCGCACTGAAGCTAGTTCGGGGAGGGGCTGGTAGCTAACGCTACCTAGGTACCGTACGGTACCATCGCTGAGACGCGAGAGATTACCGAGCGAGATTGGGCTCAAGGAGGAACTTGCCAGCTAAATCGACGATGGCGACCTGGTTGACTCTGATCTGGCCCTTAACCTTGTGAATGATCTTCAGGAAAACAGCGAAGTGTGCTCGTGATGATGATTCGTTCAGTTTCGTGGACGCGACACTCTGGCGGCCCCTGGCTGTCTGCAGGACACGCAGAGCTTCCTTCTCAGATCGCAACTCTAGCCAGCTGGCGTCTCGCACAAAGCAACGACCCCGACTGTCCTGTAAAACCGAGTCGGGAATTGAAATATTCGGAGTGTTCAAAGATTCTTTCCTTATGCTCGACTGAGAGAAATATAGCTTGCCTGGGCAATGGTCAATGGTTTCATTTGCGACTCGTTCAGGAGATCCGTGAGTACTTCGTTGTAGATTTGAACGACCGATATCCAAATTCCGGAAGAGGCCGCCCCGGAGGTTGGGGCAGCATCACAGGACACGTCATCAAAGTTACGGGGCGTACACTTCAAACGAAATATAGCGGTGCTAAAACCCCTCCCAGCTCGAGGCTCGACCACTATGCAATGCCGAATCGTCGGCGTCGAAAACATCGCTGCAGACGAAAGCGGTCGAGAGCTCACCTTGGCGATATCTGTGCTGCTTTCAAGCTGGTTCAAGAAGAATCCAACAGTCATCTGAAGCAGGCCAGGTGAACCTTCACTGCCGCTGAGAGTATGTGTCTTCCCCGAACCAGATGCTCCATAAGCCATGACAAGAGCATTCGTGTTCTCCTTGAGAAGACTCTCGATATGCGGTAATGTCGATTTTCTGAAAACCCTCTCCTGGCTTGCATGTTCCGGAAAGACGAAATTGAATGTACCCAGACGATACGCGCTCTCGGGTTCACCTACGGACATAGGTGGGGATCAGTGCCGAGCGACCAGAGACTGCAAAGTTATGTTCCATGAGGAGGATCCGTCGATCTACGATGATCGAGTCCAATTGGGGAATCCACTCTGGTTGATCGAACCGGTGATTTTTATTCTTGTGTCGTCGATGACTTCGACAACTCTCTCAGTCTTCCCGGAGCTAGGGCATACACGGAGATACACCGGCACTCTGTCGTCCTTCAGCTGTTTCCTCTAGAAATCAATACCCAATCAGCACACTTCGTGTCCATGCTATTCGTTTCGGCTCGTCAATGAGTTTTGAGGGTGTTCGCGGGAGAATGAAAGACTCCCGCGTCCTTTGCGGTTACGGGAAACCTCATCCGAACGTGCGGCGATCTCCCTTCCGTTCACAGTCCGCTCAACCTGAGCCGATATGCGGACCTTGCAGAGAATACAAGCCGAGAGACTTGAATCAGAGCGAGGCGGCGTTACTAACCTCCTCGGAAGCCATCCTCCCACGACGAGGAGAATTCTGTCACCCGGTAGAACGAACCCAAGCCTCGCCGTCAGTGAAAGAGACGATCCGCTCTGTATTATCAGAAGGAGGAATTCACCCGTCAAACTCACAGCCAAATTTCGCGCGGGATAGTTGACGCATACCCACATCGCCTGAACGACCATTCGAAGCTGACGTGGTCCATGAACAAAATATTGCTTCAGTCCGAGAGAGCTAAACAACAATACCGGATCAAACGAACCCAGGTTGTGATTGCGGTGATGGACCTCGACTCCGAGCCACGAGAGTCTCCATCCGACGTTTGGCTGAAACTTCAGCCGAAGGTCTCCCAGCGGGCCGTTTGGAGGCGCGAGCTTCACGAACTATTCATCCTCTGAGTTCAATCTTCCAATCGTAGGACTCGATGGATGAATAGCGCCGAAAATACAGTACCCCAGCTTCCTTATCAGATCATCCGTCGTGAAATCTAGATAGATACAGATAAATGTGGATTCGTCCGAATTGTTCATGCAAGGATTCATGGACGATTATCGATCGATAATCCCCACACTCCCAGGCTCGACCGAGGAACGTTGACATTGTTGAGCATGCGACATCGGAGTATCTCCGCACCAATTTTATTTGTTGACCTTCCATTCCGTTTACTCTCCGAGCAGTACTAAAAGGGTTATGCGCTGTGATATTATCGCTTCTTATTCGGGTCGAACTTCACTTCCTTCTTGGCTTCCTCTAGAGGGAAATGGAGACCTTCTGGTCTACTCCATTCGGGAATTGGCTCGAAAACACCCGTACGCTCCCATTGGCGTCCCTGTTCCTGGGCCGGCGGAGGTTGCGCGTCTTTAGGGATAGGAGGCTGTGGAGGATGCTTTCCTCCCACGCGTCCCCCACTCGATGTGGGTTGTGCGGCTTCAGTCAAGTTAGGTAGTGGATGTTGTTGGAGCGCCCCGCGTCGCTCCCAACTTCTGCCGGATGTAGCCTTCGATATCGGTTCCGCGCCTTCAGGGATAGGGGGCTGAGGAGGATATTTTCCTCCCACGCGTCCCATACTCGATGTGGGTTGTGCGGCTTCAGCCAAGTTAGGTAGTGGATGTTGTTGGAGCGCCCCGCGTCGCTCCCAATTTCTGCCGGATGTAGCCTTCTTCGATATCGGCTCAGCGCCTTCAGGGATAGGGGGCTGAGGAGGATGTTTTCCTCCCACG